>NC_074689.1:40000624-40343124 GCF_029448725.1 Salvelinus fontinalis
AGGGAGGTGTATAGGGAGGTGTATAGGGAGGGAGGTGTATAGGGGAGGGTGTATAGGGAGGGGGATAGGGAGGTGTATAGGGAGGTGTATAGGGAGGGAGGTGTATAGGAGGGAGGTGTATTGGGAGGTGTATAGGGAGGTGTATAGGGAGGGGTTATAGGGAGGGAGGTGTATAGGGAGGTGTATAGGGAGGGAGGTGTATAGGGAGGTGGTATAGGGAGGTGTATATGGAGGTGTATAGGGAGGTGTATAGGGAGGGAGGTGTATAGGGAGAGATATAGGGAGGTGTATAGGGAGGTGTATAGGGAGGTGTATAGGGAGATGTATAGGGAGGGAGGTGTATAGGGAGGGAGGTGTATAGGGAGGTGTATAGGGAGGTGTATAGGGAGAGGTTATAGGGAGGTGTATAGGGAGGTGTATAGGGAGGTGTATAGGGAGGTGTGTATAGGGAGGTGTATAGGGAGGGGTTTAGGGAGGGAGGTGTATAGGGAGGGAGGTGTATAGGGAGGGAGGTGTATAGGGAGGTGTATAGGGAGGTGTATAGGGAGGTGTATAGGGAGGGGTATAGGGAGGTGTATAGGGAGGGTGTATAGGGAGGTGTACAGGGCGGTGTATAGGGAGGTGTATAGGGAGGTGTATAGGGAGGGGTATAGGGAGGTGTATAGGGAGGGAGGTATAGGGAGGTGTATAGGGAGGGAGGAGGTGTATAGGGAGGTGTATAGGGAGGGGTATAGGGAGGTGTATAGGGAGGGAGGTGTATAGGGAGGGGTGTATAGGGAGGTGGTCTAGGGAGGGTGTATAGGGAGGGTATAGGGAGGGGTATAGGGAGGTGTATAGGGAGGGAGGTGTATAGGGAGGTGTATAGGGAGGTGTATAGGGGGGTGTATAGGGAGGGGTTTAGGGAGGTGTATAGGGAGGTGTATAGGGAGGTGTATAGGGAGGGAGGTGTATAGGGAGGGAGGTGTATAGGGAGGGGTATAGGGAGGGGAATAGGGAGGGAGGTGGTATAGGGCGATGTATAGGGAGGGAGGTGTATAGGGAGGTGTATAGGGAGGGGTATAGGGAGGTGTATAGGGAGGTGTATAGGGAGGTGTACAGGGAGGTGTATAGGGAGGTGTATAGGGAGGTGTATAGGGAGGGGTATAGGGAGGTGTATAGGGAGGGGTATAGGGAGGTGTATAGGGAGGGAGGTGTATAGGGAGGTGTATAGGGAGGGGTATAGGGAGGTGTATAGGGAGGTGTATTGGGAGGGAGGGGTATAGGGAGGTGTATAGGGAGGTGTATAGGGAGGGGTATAGGGAGGGGTATAGGGAGGTGTATTGGGACGGGAGGGGTATAGGGAGGTGTATAGGGAGGTGTTATAGGGAGGGGTATCTCGGGAGGGGTATAGGGATGGTGTATAGGGAGGGGTATAGGGAGGGTGTATAGGGAGGTGTATCGGGGGGTGTATAGGGAGGGGGATAGGGAGGTGTATAGGGAGGTGTATAGGGAGGGAGGTGTATAGGGAGAGGTTTAGGGAGGGAGGTGTATAGGGAGGGAGGTGTATAGGGAGGTGTATAGGGAGGGGTATAGGGAGGTGTATAGGGAGGTGTATTGGGAGGGAGGGGTATAGGGAGGTGTATAGGGAGGTGTATAGGGAGTGGGTATAGGGAGGGGTATAGGGCGGTGTATAGGGAGGGGTACTAGGGAGGTGTATAGGGAGGTGTATCGGGGGGTGTATAGGGAGGGGGATAGGGAGGTGTATAGGGAGGTGTATAGGGAGGGAGGTGTATAGGGCGGTCGTATAGGGAGGTGTATAGGGAGGTGTATCGGGAGGTGTATAGGGAGGGGGATAGGGAGATGTATAGGGAGGTGTATAGGGAGGTGTATAGTGTATGGGGAGGTGTATAGGGAGGTGTATAGGGAGGGGTTTAGGGAGGTGTATAGGGAGGGGTATAGGGAGGGGTATAGGGAGGTGTATAGGGAGGGGTGTAGGGAGGTGTATAGGGAGGTGTATAGGGAGGGAGGGGTATAGGGAGATGTATAGGGAGGGAGGTGTATAGGGAGGGGTATAGGGAGATGTATAGGGAGGTGTATAGGGAGGTGTATAGGGAGGTGTATAGGGAGGGGTATAGGGAGGTGTATAGGGAGGTGTATAGGGAGGTGTATAGGGAGGGAGGTGTATAGGGAGGGAGGTGTATAGGGATGGGTATAGGGAGGTGTATAGGGAGGTGTATATGGAGGGAGGTGGTGTAGGGCGATGTATAGGGAGGGAGGTGTATAGGGAGGGGAATAGGGAGATGTATAGGGAGGTGTATAGGGAGGGAGGTGTATAGGGAGGTGTATAGGGAGGTGTATAGGGAGGTGTATAGGGAGGGGTTTAGGGAGGTGTATAGGGAGGTGTATAGGGAGGGGTATAGGGAGGGAGGGGTATAGGGAGGGAGGTGTATAGGGAGGGGTATAGGGAGGTGTATAGGGAGGTGTATAGGGAGGTGTATAGGGAGGTGTACAGGGAGGGGTATAGGGAGGTGTATAGGGAGGTGTATAGGGAGGTGTATAGGGAGGTGTATAGGGAGGGGTATAGGGAGGTGTATAGGGAGGTGTATAGGGAGGGGTATAGGGAGGTGTATAGGGAGGGGTATAGGGAGGTGTATAGGGAGGGGTATAGGGAGGTGTATGGTGAGGTGTATAGGGAGGGAGGTGTATAGGGAGGGGTTTAGGGAGGTGTATAGGGAGATGTATAGGGAGGGGTATAGGGAGGGAGGTGTATAGGGAGGTGTATAGGGAGTGGTATAGGGAGGGAGGTGTATAGGGAGGTGTATAGGGAGGGGTATAGGGAGGGAGGTGTATAGGGAGGGGTTATAGGGAGGTGTATAGGGAGGTGTATAGGGAGGTGTATAGGGAGGGGTATAGGGAGGTGTATAGTGAGGTGTATAGGGAGGTGTATAGGGAGGTGTATAGGGAGGTGTATAGGGAGGGAGGTGTATAGGGAGGGGTTTAGGGAGGTGTATAGGGAGGGGTTTAGGGAGGTGTATAGGGAGGTGTATAGGGAGGGGGATAGGGAGGTGTATAGGGAGGTGTATAGGGAGGGGGATAGGGAGGTGTATAGGGAGGGGGATAGGGAGGTGTATAGGGAGGTGTATAGGGAGGTGTATAGGGAGGGAGGTGTATAGGGAGAGGTTTAGGGAGGGAGGTGTATAGGGAGGGAGGTGTATAGGGAGGTGTATAGGGAGGGGTATAGGGAGGTGTATAGGGAGGTGTATAGGGAGGGAGGGGTATAGGGAGATGTATAGGGAGGGAGGTGTATAGGGAGGGGTATAGGGAGATGTATAGGGAGGTGTATAGGGAGGTGTATAGGGAGGTGTATAGGGAGGGTGTATAGGGAGGTGTATAGGGAGGTGTATAGGGAGGTGTATAGGGAGGGAGGTGTATTGGGAGGGAGGTGTATAGGGAGGTGTATAGGGAGGTGTATAGGGAGGTGTATAGGGAGGTGTATAGGGAGGTGTATAGGGAGGTGTATAGGGAGGGGTATAGGGAGGTGTATAGGGAGGGAGGGGTATAGGGAGGTGTATAGGGAGGTGTATAGGGAGGTGTATAGGGAGGGGTATAGGGAGGTGTATAGGGAGGTGTATAGGGAGGTGTATAGGGAGGGAGGTGGTATAGGGCGATGTATAGGGAGGTGTATAGGGAGGTGTATAGTGAGGTGTATAGGGAGGGGTATAGGGAGATGTATAGGGAGGTGTATAGGGAGGGAGGTGTATAGGGAGGTGTATAGGGAGGGGTATAGGGAGATGTATAGGGAGGTGTATAGGGAGGGAGGTGTATAGGGAGGTGTATAGGGAGGTGTATAGGGAGGTGTATAGGGAGGGGTTTAGGGAGGTGTATAGGGAGGTGTATAGGGAGGGGTATAGGGAGGGGTATAGGGAGGGAGGTGTATAGGGAGGGGTATAGGGAGGTGTATAGGGAGGTGTATAGGGAGGGGTATAGGGAGGTGTATAGGGAGGTGTATAGGGAGGTGTATAGGGAGGGGTATAGGGAGGTGTATAGGGAGGTGTATAGGGAGGTGTATAGGGAGGGGTATAGGGAGGTGTATAGGGAGGTGTATAGGGAGGTGTATAGGGAGGGGTATAGGGAGGTGTATAGGGAGGTGTATAGGGAGGTGTATAGGGAGGTGTATAGGGAGGGGTATAGGGAGGGAGGTGTATAGGGAGGTGTATAGGGAGGGGTATAGGGAGGGAGGTGTATAGGGAGGTGTATAGGGAGGGGTATAGGGAGGGAGGTGTATAGGGAGGGGTATAGGGAGGTGTATAGGGAGGTGTATAGGGAGGTGTATAGGGAGGTGTATAGGGAGGGGTATAGGGAGGTGTATAGGGAGGTGTATAGGGAGGTGTATAGGGAGGTGTATAGGGAGGGAGCTGTATAGGGAGTGGTTTAGGGAGGTGTATAGGGAGGGGTTTAGGGAGGTGTATAGGGAGGTGTATAGGGAGGGGGATAGGGAGGTGTATAGGGAGGTGTATAGGGAGGTGTATAGGGAGGTGTATAGGGAGGTGTATAGGGAGGGAGGTGTATAGGGAGAGGTTTAGAGAGGGAGGTGTATAGGGAGGGAGGTGTATAGGGAGGTGTATAGGGAGGTGTATAGGGAGGTGTATAGGGAGGTGTATAGGGAGGGGTATAGGGAGGCGTATAGGGAGGTGTATAGGGAGGTGTATAGGGAGGGAGGTGTATAGGGAGGGGTTTAGGGAGGGAGGTGTATAGGGAGGGAGGTGTATAGGGAGGTGTATAGGGAGGTGTATAGGGAGGGGTATAGGGAGGTGTATAGGGAGGTGTACAGGGAGGTGTATAGGGAGGTGTATAGGGAGGTGTATAAGGAGGGGTATAGGGAGGTGTATAGGGAGGGGTATAGGGAGGTGTATAGGGAGGGAGGTGTATAGGGAGGTGTATAGGGAGGGGTATAGGGAGGTGTATAGGGAGGGAGGTGTATAGGGAGGTGTATAGGGAGGTGTATAGGGGGGTGTATAGGGAGGGGGATAGGGAGGTGTATAGGGAGGTGTATAGGGAGGGAGGTGTATAGGGAGGTGTATTGGGAGGTGTATAGGGAGGTGTATAGGGAGGGGTATAGGGAGGGAGGTGTATAGGGAGGTGTATAGGGAGGGAGGTGTATAGGGAGGTGTATAGGGAGGTGTATATGGAGGTGTATAGGGAGGTGTATAGGGAGGGAGGTGTATAGGGAGAGATATAGGGAGGTGTATAGGGAGGTGTATAGGGAGGTGTATAGGGAGATGTATAGGGAGGGAGGTGTATAGGGAGGGAGGTGTATAGGGAGGTGTATAGGGAGGTGTATAGGGAGAGGTATAGGGAGGTGTATAGGGAGGGGTATAGGGAGGTGTATAGGGAGAGGTATAGGGAGGTGTATAGGGAGGTGTATAGGGAGGTGTATAGGGAGGTGTATAGGGAGGGGTTTAGGGAGGGAGGTGTATAGGGAGGGAGGTGTATAGGGAGGGAGGTGTATAGGGAGGTGTATAGGGAGGTGTATAGGGAGGGGTATAGGGAGGTGTATAGGGAGGTGTATAGGGAGGTGTACAGGGAGGTGTATAGGGAGGTGTATAGGGAGGTGTATAGGGAGGGGTATAGGGAGGTTTATAGGGAGGGGTATAGGGAGGTGTATAGGGAGGGAGGTGTATAGGGAGGTGTATAGGGAGGGGTATAGGGAGGGAGGTGTATAGGGAGGGAGGTGTATAGGGAGGTGTATAGGGAGGGTAATAGGGAGGTGTATAGGGAGGGGTATAGGGAGGTGTATAGGGAGGGAGGTGTATAGGGAGGTGTATAGGGAGGGGTATAGGGAGGTGTATAGGGAGGGAGGTGTATAGGGAGGTATATAGGGAGGTGTATAGGGGGGTGTATAGGGAGGGGGATAGGGAGGTGTATAGGGAGGTGTATAGGGAGGGAGCTGTATAGGGAGGGGTTTAGGGAGGTGTATAGGGAGGGGTTTAGGGAGGTGTATAGGGAGGTGTATAGGGAGGGGGATAGGGAGGTGTATAGGGAGGGGGATAGGGAGGTGTATAGGGAGGTGTATAGGGAGGTGTATAGGGAGGTGTATAGGGAGGTGTATAGGGAGGTGTATAGGGAGGGAGGTGTATAGGGAGAGGTTTAGGGAGGGAGGTGTATAGGGAGGGAGGTGTATAGGGAGGTGTATAGGGAGGTGTATAGGGAGGTGTATAGGGAGGGGTATAGGGAGGGGTATAGGGAGGCGTATAGGGAGGTGTATAGGGAGGTGTATAGGGAGGGAGGTGTATAGGGAGGGGTTTAGGGAGGGAGGTGTATAGGGAGGGAGGTGTATAGGGAGGTGTATAGGGAGGTGTATAGGGAGGGGTATAGGGAGGTGTATAGGGAGGTGTACAGGGAGGTGTATAGGGAGGTGTATAGGGAGGTGTATAGGGAGGGGTATAGGGAGGTGTATAGGGAGGTGTATAGGGAGGTGTATAGGGAGGGAGGTGTATAGGGAGGTGTATAGGGAGGGGTATAGGGAGGTGTATAGGGAGGGAGGTGTATAGGGAGGTGTATAGGGAGGTGTATAGGGGGGTGTATAGGGAGGGGGATAGGGAGGTGTATAGGGAGGTGTATAGGGAGGGAGGTGTATAGGGAGGTGTATTGGGAGGTGTATAGGGAGGTGTATAGGGAGGGGTATAGGGAGGGAGGTGTATAGGGAGGTGTATAGGGAGGGAGGTGTATAGGGAGGTGTATAGGGAGGTGTATATGGAGGTGTATAGGGAGGTGTATAGGGAGGGAGGTGTATAGGGAGAGATATAGGGAGGTGTATAGGGAGGGGTATAGGGAGGTGTATAGGGAGATGTATAGGGAGGGAGGTGTATAGGGAGGGAGGTGTATAGGGAGGTGTATAGGGAGGTGTATAGGGAGAGGTATAGGGAGGTGTATAGGGAGGGGTATAGGGAGGTGTATAGGGAGGTGTATAGGGAGGTGTATAGGGAGGTGTATAGGGAGGTGTATAGGGAGGTGTACAGGGAGGGGTTTAGGGAGGGAGGTGTATAGGGAGCTAGGTGTATAGGGAGGGAGGTGTATAGGGAGGGAGGTGTATAGGGAGGTGTATAGGGAGGTGTATAGGGAGGTGTATAGGGAGGGGTATAGGGAGGTGTATAGGGAGGTGTATAGGGAGGTGTACAGGGAGGTGTATAGGGAGGTGTATAGGGAGGTGTATAGGGAGGGGTATAGGGAGGTGTATAGGGAGGGGTATAGGGAGGTGTATAGGGAGGGAGGTGTATAGGGAGGTGTATAGGGAGGGGTATAGGGAGGTGTATAGGGAGGGAGGTGTATAGGGAGGTGTATAGGGAGGGGTATAGGGAGGTGTATAGGGAGGGGTATAGGGAGGTGTATAGGGAGGGAGGTGTATAGGGAGGTGTATAGGGAGGGGTATAGGGAGGTGTATAGGGAGGGAGGTGTATAGGGAGGTGTATAGGGAGGTGTATAGGGGGGTGTATAGGGAGGGGGATAGGGAGGTGTATAGGGAGGTGTATAGGGAGGGAGGTGTATAGGGAGGTGTATAGGGAGGTGTATAGGGAGGTGTATAGGGAGGGTATAGGGAGGGAGGTGTATAGGGAGGTGTATAGGGAGGGAGGTGTATAGGGAGGTGTATAGGGAGGGGTATATGGAGGTGTATAGGGAGGTGTATAGGGAGGGAGGTGTATAGAGAGAGATATAGGGAGGTGTGTAGGGAGGTGTATAGGGAGGTGTATAGGGAGATGTATAGGGAGGGAGGTGTATAGGGAGGGAGGTGTATAGGGAGGGAGGTGTATAGGGAGGTGTATAGGGAGGTGTATAGGGAGAGGTATAGGGAGGTGTATAGGGAGGGGTATAGGGAGGTGTATAGGGAGGTGTATAGGGAGGTGTATAGGGAGGTGTATAGGGAGGTGTATAGGGAGGTGTATAGGGAGGGGTTTAGGGAGGGAGGTGTATAGGGAGGGAGGTGTATAGGGAGGGAGGTGTATAGGGAGGTGTATAGGGAGGTGTATAGGGAGGTGTATAGGGAGGGGTATAGGGAGGTGTATAGGGAGGTGTATAGGGAGGTGTACAGGGAGGTGTATAGGGAGGTGTATAGGGAGGTGTATAAGGAGGGGTATAGGGAGGTGTATAGGGAGGGGTATAGGGAGGTGTATAGGGAGGGAGGTGTATAGGGAGGTGTATAGGGAGGGGTATAGGGAGGTGTATAGGGAGGGAGGTGTATAGGGAGGTGTATAGGGAGGTGTATAGGGGGTTGTACAGGGAGGTGTATAGGGAGGTGTATAGGGAGGTGTATAGGGAGGGGTATAGGGAGGTGTATAGGGAGGGGTATAGGGAGGTGTATAGGGAGGGAGGTGTATAGGGAGGTGTATAGGGAGGGGTATAGGGAGGTGTATAGGGAGGGAGGTGTATAGGGAGGTGTATAGGGAGGTGTATAGGGGGGTGTATAGGGAGGGGGATAGGGAGGTGTATAGGGAGGTGTATAGGGAGGGAGGTGTATAGGGAGGTGTATAGGGAGGTGTATAGGGAGGTGTATAGGGAGGGGTATAGGGAGGGAGGTGTATAGGGAGGTGTATAGGGAGGGAGGTGTATAGGGAGGTGTATAGGGAGGGGTATATGGAGGTGTATAGGGAGGTGTATAGGGAGGGAGGTGTATAGGGAGAGATATAGGGAGGTGTATAGGGAGGTGTATAGGGAGGTGTATAGGGAGATGTATAGGGAGGGAGGTGTATAGGGAGGGAGGTGTATAGGGAGGTGTATAGGGAGGTGTATAGGGAGAGGTATAGGGAGGTGTATAGGGAGGGGTATAGGGAGGTGTATAGGGAGGTGTATAGGGAGGTGTATAGGGAGGTGTATAGGGAGGGGTATAGGGAGGTGTATAGGGAGGTGTATAGGGAGGTGTATAGGGAGGTGTATAGGGAGGGAGGTGTATAGGGAGGTGTATAGGGAGGTGTATAGGGAGGGGTATAGGGAGGTGTATAGGGAGGGAGGTGTATAGGGAGGTGTATAGGGAGGGGTATAGGGAGGGGTATAGGGAAGGAGGTGTATAGGGAGGTGTATAGGGAGGTTTATAGGAAGGTGTATAGGGAGGTGTATAGGGAGGGGTATAGGGAGGTGTATAGGGAGGTGTATAGGGAGGTGTATAGGGAGGTGTATAGGGAGGGAGGTGTATAGGGAGGTGTATAGGGAGGTGTATAGGGAGGTGTATAGGGAGGGAGGTGTATAGGGAGGTGTATAGGGAGGGGTATAGGGAGGGGTATAGGGAGGGAGGTGTATAGGGAGGTGTATAGGGAGGTGTATAGGGAGGGGTATAGGGAGGTGTATAGGGAGGTGTATAGGGAGGGGTATAGGGAGGTGTATAGGGAGGTGTATAGGGAGGTGTATAGGGAGGTGTATAGGGAGGGGTATAGGGAGGTGTATAGGGAGGTGTATAGGGAGGTGTATAGGGAGGGAGGGGTATAGGGAGGGGTATAGGGAGGTGTATAGGGAGGTGTATAGGGAGGGGTATAGGGAGGGAGGGGTATAGGGAGGGGTATAGGGAGGTGTATAGGGAGGGGTATAGGGAGGTGTATAGGGAGGTGTATAGGGAGGTGTATAGGGAGGGGTATAGGGAGGTGTATAGGGAGGGGTATAGGGAGGTGTATAGGGAGGGGTATAGGGAGGTGTATAGGGACGTGTATAGGGAGGTGTATAGGGAGGTGTATAGGGAGGGAGGGGTATAGGGAGGGGTATAGGGAGGTGTATAGGGAGGGGTATAGGGAGGTGTATAGGGAGGTGTATAGGGAGGTGTATAGGGAGGTGTATAGGGAGAGGTATAGGGAGGGAGGGGTATAGGGAGGTGTATAGGGAGGTGTATAGGGAGGTGTATAGGGAGGTGTATAGGGAGGTGTATAGGGAGAGGTATAGGGAGGAGTATAGGGAGGTGTATAGGGAGGTGTATAGGGAGGGGTATAGGGAGGGGTATAGGGAGAGGTATAGGGAGGTGTATAGGGAGGTGTATAGGGAGGTGTATAGGGAGGTGTGTAGGGAGAGGTATAGGGAGGTGTATAGGGAGGTGTATAGGGAGGGGTATAGGGAGGTTTATAGGGAGGTGTATAGGGAGGTGTATAGGGAGATGTATAGGGAGGGAGGTGTATAGGGAGGTGTATAGGGAGGTGTATAGGGAGGTATATAGGGAGGGAGGTGTATAGGGAGGGGTATAGGGAGGTGTATAGGGAGGTGTATAGGGAGGGAGAGGTATAGGGAGGTGTATAGGGAGAGGTATAGGGAGGGAGGTGTATAGGGAGGTGTATAGGGAGGTGTATAGGGAGGGGTATAGGGAGGTGTATAGGGAGGGGTATAGGGAGGGAGGTGTATAGGGAGGTGTATAGGGAGGGGTATAGGGAGGGGTATAGGGAGGTGTATAGGGAGGGGTATAGGGAGGGAGGTGTATAGGGAGGTGTATAGGGAGGGGTATAGGGAGGGGTATAGGGAGGGAGGGGTATAGGGAGGGGTATAGGGAGGTGTATAGGGAGGTGTATAGGGAGGGGTATAGGGAGGTGTATAGGGAGGTGTATAGGGAGGTGTATAGGGAGGGGTATAGGGAGGTGTATAGGGAGGGGTATAGGGAGGTGTATAGGGAGGGGTATAGGGAGGTGTATAGGGACGTGTATAGGGAGGTGTATAGGGAGGTGTATAGGGAGGGAGGGGTATAGGGAGGGGTATAGGGAGGTGTATAGGGAGGGGTATAGGGAGGTGTATATGGAGGTGTATAGGGAGGTGTATAGGGAGGGGTATAGGGAGGTGTATAGGGAGGGGTATAGGGAGGTGTATAGGGAGGGGTATAGGGAGGTGTATAGGGACGTGTATAGGGAGGTGTATAGGGAGGTGTATAGGGAGGGAGGGGTATAGGGAGGGGTATAGGGAGGTGTATAGGGAGGGGTATAGGGAAGTGTATAGGGAGGGGTATAGGGAGGTGTATAGGGAGGTGTATAGGGAGGTGTATAGGGAGATGTATAGGGAGGTGTATAGGGAGGTGTATAGGGAGAGGTATAGGGAGGGAGGGGTATAGGGAGGTGTATAGGGAGGTGTATAGGGAGGTGTATAGGGAGAGGTATAGGGAGGTGTATAGGGAGGTGTATAGGGAGGTGTATAGGGAGGGAGGGGTTATAGGGAGGTGTATAGGGAGGTGTATAGGGAGGGGTATAGGGAGGGGTATAGGGAGGTGTATAGGGAGGTGTATAGGGAGGTGTATAGGGAGGTGTATAGGGAGGGGTATAGGGAGGGGTATAGGGAGAGGTATAGGGAGGTGTATAGGGAGGTGTATAGGGAGGTGTATAGGGAGAGGTATAGGGAGGTGTATAGGGAGGTGTATAGGGAGGTGTATAGGGAGGTGTATAGGGAGGGGTATAGGGAGGGGTATAGGGAGGGGTATAGGGAGGTGTATAGGGAGGGGTATAGGGAGGGGTATAGGGAGGTGTATAGGGAGGGGTATAGGGAGGGAGGGGTATAGGGAGGTGTATAGGGAGGGAGGTGTATAGGGAGAGGTATAGGGAGGTGTATAGGGAGGTGTATAGGGAGGTGTATAGGGAGGTGTATAGGGAGGGGTATAGGGAGGTGTATAGGGAGGGGTATAGGGAGGTGTATAGGGAGGGGTTTAGGGAGGTGTATAGGGAGGTGTATGGGAGGTGTATAGGGGGGTGTATAGGGAGGGAGGTGTATAGGGAGGTGTATAGGGAGGTGTACAGGGAGGTGTATAGGGAGGTGTATAGGGAGGGGACGGCACGTTTGTGTTGAGACAGAGTACAATGTCTTACCTGGAAGTCAGTTCCTGTTTTGAGAGTCAGTACAATGTCTTACCTGGAAGTCAGTTCCTTTGCTGTTGAGAGCAACGTTGATGGTGAATGTGGAGGAGTCATGATGGGGTCTCAGGTAGGCCTGCCTGCCAGGGGTGTACTTCACTACAAAGTTCATCACTGCATAGCCCTGTGGAGAACAGCCCAAATCACACATTTATACTGAACAAAAATATAAACATTACATGCAACAATTTCATAGAAGGAAACCAGTCAATTTAAATATTGTCTAGGCCCTAATCTATGGCTTTCACATGACTGGGAATAGAGATATGCATCTGTTGGTCACAGATACCTAAAAAAAAAGGTTTCTGGTGGTCCTGCAGTGAGACACATCACCTTCATAAAGAGTTGATCAAGCTGTTGATTGGTGGACCGTGGAATGTTGTCCCATTTCCTCTCCAATGGCTGTGTGAAATCGCTGGATATTGGAGGGAACTGGAACACTCTGTCATACTCGTCGATTCAGAGAATCCCGAACATGCTCAATGGGGTGACGTGTCTGGTGAGTATGCAGGCCATGGAAGAACTGGGACATGTTCAGTTTCCAGGAGTTTTGTACGGATCCTTGTGACATGGGGCCGTGTATTATCACACTGAAACACGGTGGCGGAGGATGAATGGCATGACATGGGGCCGTGTATTATCATGCTGAAACATGGAGTGGTGGCGGAGGATGAATGGCACGACATGGGGCCGTGTATTATCATGCTGAAACACGGAGTCGTGGCGGAGGATGAATGGCATGACATGGGGCCGTGTATTATCATGCTGAAACATGGTGGCGGAGGATGAATGGCATGACATGGGGCCGTGTATTATCATGCTGAAACATGGTGGCGGAGGATGAATGGCACGACATGGGGCTGTGTATTATCATGCTGAAACATGGTGGCGGAGGATGAATGGCATGACATGGGGCTGTGTATTATCATGCTGAAACATGGAGCGGTGGCGGTGGATGACTGGCACGACATGGGGCCGTGTATTATCACACTGAAACATGGTGGCGGAGGATGAATGGCATGACATGGGGCTGTGTATTATCATGCTGAAACATGGTGGCGGAGGATGAATGGCATGACATGGGGCCGTGTATTATCATGCTGAAACATGGAGCGGAGGATGAATGGCATGACATGGGGCCGTGTATTATCATGCTGAAACATGGTGGCGGAGGATGAATGGCATGACATGGGGCCGTGTATTATCATGCTGAAACACGGTGGCGGAGGATGAATGGCACGACATGGGGCCGTGTATTATCACACTGAAACACGGTGGCGGAGGATGAATGGCATGACATGGGGCTGTGTATTATCATGCTGAAACACGGAGTGGTGGCGGAGGATGACTGGCACGACATGGGGCCGTGTATTATCATGCTGAAACATGGTGGCGGAGGATGAATGGCATGACATGGGGCCGTGTATTATCATGCTGAAACATGGTGGCAGAGGATGAATGGCATGACATGGGGCCGTGTATTATCATGCTGAAACATGGAGCGGAGGATGAATGGCATGACATGGGGCCGTGTATTATCATGCTGAAACATGGTGGCGGAGGATGAATGGCATGACATGGGGCTGTGTATTATCATGCTGAAACATGGTGGCGGAGGATGAATGGCATGACATGGGGCCGTGTATTATCATGCTGAAACATGGAGCGGAGGATGAATGGCATGACATGGGGCCGTGTATTATCATGCTGAAACATGGTGGCGGAGGATGAATGGCATGACATGGGGCCGTGTATTATCATGCTGAAACACGGTGGCGGAGGATGAATGGCACGACATGGGGTCGTGTATTATCACACTGAAACACGGTGGCGGAGGATGAATGGCATGACATGGGGCTGTGTATTATCATGCTGAAACACGGAGTGGTGGCGGAGGATGACTGGCACGACATGGGGCCGTGTATTATCATGCTGAAACATGGTGGCGGAGGATGAATGGCATGACATGGGGCCGTGTATTATCATGCTGAAACATGGTGGCGGAGGATGAATGGCATGACATGGGGCCGTGTATTATCATGCTGAAACATGGAGCGGAGGATGAATGGCATGACATGGGGCCGTGTATTATCATGCTGAAACATGGTGGCGGAGGATGAATGGCATGACATGGGGCCGTGTATTATCATGCTGAAACATGGAGCGGAGGATGAATGGCATGACATGGGGCCGTGTATTATCATGCTGAAACATGGAGCGGAGGATGAATGGCATGACATGGGGCCGTGTATTATCATGCTGAAACATGGTGGCGGAGGATGAATGGCATGACATGGGGCCGTGTATTATCATGCTGAAACACGGTGGCGGAGGATGAATGGCACGACATGGGGCCGTGTATTATCACACTGAAACACGGTGGCGGAGGATGAATGGCATGACATGGGGCTGTGTATTATCATGCTGAAACACGGAGTGGTGGCGGAGGATGACTGGCACGACATGGGGCCGTGTATTATCATGCTGAAACATGGTGGCGGAGGATGAATGGCATGACATGGGGCCGTGTATTATCATGCTGAAACATGGTGGCGGAGGATGAATGGCATGACATGGGGCCGTGTATTATCATGCTGAAACATGGAGCGGAGGATGAATGGCATGACATGGGGCCGTGTATTATCATGCTGAAACATGGTGGCGGACGATGAATGGCATGACATGGGGCCGTGTATTATCATGCTGAAACATGGAGCGGAGGATGAATGGCATGACATGGGGCCGTGTGTTATCATGCTGAAACACGGAGTGGTGGCGGAGGATGACTGGCACGACATGGGGCCGTGTATTATCATGCTGAAACATGGTGGCGGAGGATGAATGGCATGACATGGGGCCGTGTATTATCATGCTGAAACACGGAGTGGTGGCGGTGGATGAATGGCATGACATGGGGCCGTGTATTATCATGCTGAAACATGGTGGCGGAGGATGAATGGCACAGAGAGAGAGAGAGAGTTTCTCCCATTCTTCTCTGCAGATCCTCTCAAGCTCTGTCAGGTTGCATGGGGAGCAATGCTGCACAGCTATTGTCAGGTATCTCCAGAGATGTTCGATCGGGATCAAGTCCGGGCTCTGGCTGGGCCAGTCAAGGACATTCAGAGACTTGTCCCGAAGCCACTCCTGCTTTGTCCTGGCTGTGTCCTTAGGGTTATTTTCCTTTTGGAAGGTGAACCTTTGCCTCAGTCCGAGGTCCTCTGGAGCAGGTTTTCATCAAGTATATCACTGTACTTTGCTCCGTTCATCTTTCCCTCGATCCTGACTAGTCTCCCAGTGACTGCCGCTGAAAAACATGCCCACAGCAAGATGCTGCCACCACCATGCTTCACCGTAAGGTCTGTATTGGCTAGGTGATGAGCGGTGCCTGGTTTCCTCCAGGCCAAAGATTTGAATCTTGGTTTCATCAGACCAGATCATCTTGTTTCTCATGGTCTGAGGGTCCTTTAAGTGTCTTTTGGCAAACTCCAAGTGGGCTGTCATGCCTTTTACTGAGGAGCGGCTTCCATCTGGCCACTCTACCATAAAGGCCTGATGTCTGATTGGTGAAGTGCTGCAGAGATGGTTGTCCTTCTGGAAGGTTCTCCCATCTCTAGAGAGGAACTCTGGAACTCTGTCAGAGTGACCATCGGATTATTGGTCACCTCCCTGACCAAGGCCCTTCTCCCCCAATTGCTCAGTTTGGCCGGGCGGCCAGCTCTAGGAAGAGTCTTGGTGTTTCCAAACTTCTTCCATTTAAGAATGATGGAGGCCACTGTGTTCTTGGGGACCTTCAATGCTGCAGACATTTTTTGGTACCTTTCCTCAGATCTGTGCCTCGATACAATCCTGTCTCGGAGCTCTACGGACAATTCCTTCTACCCCATGGCTTAGTTTTTGCTCTGACATTCACTGTCAATTGTGGGACCTTATATAGACAGGTGTGTGCCTTTCCAAATCATGTCCAATCAATTGAATTTACCACAGGTGGACTCCAATAAAGTTGTAGAAACATCTCAAGGATGATCAATGGAAACAGGATGCACCTGAGCTCAATTTCGAGTCTCATAGCAAAGGGTCTGAATACTTATGTAAATAAGGTATTTACGTTTTTTTGTATACATAAATTTGAAAACATTTCTGAAAAGCTATTTTCGCTTCGGCATTATGGGGTTATTTTGTGGAGATTTATGAGAGAAAAACATTTGTTAATCCATTTTAGAACAAGGAGGTGGAAAAGCACTTTCCGAATGCACTGGAGACAGACAGACAGACAGACACACAGACACACAGACACACAGACAGACAGACAGACAGACAGACAGACAGACAGACAGACAGAGAACCAGGAAAGCAGACAGGCAGAGACACAGACAGACAGACAGACAGACAGACAGACAGACAGACAGACAGACAGAGAACCAGGAAAGCAGACAGGCAGACAGACAGAGACAGACATGCAGACAGACAGACAACCAGGAAAGCAGACAGGCAGACACAGACAGACAGACAGACGGACGGACGGACGGACGGACAGACAGACAGACAGACAGACAGACAGACAGACAGACAGACAGACAGACAGACAGACAGACAGACAGACAGACAGACAGACAGACAGACAGACAGACAGACAGACAGACAGACAGACAGACAGACAGACAGACCGACAGACAGACAGATACCTTGGTGTAGTAACCGGAGAAGACTTTGAGAGTGACGGGGGATATGAACTCTCTGATGAAGTGCAGCCACTCCTTATCGTAACCGATCTGCTTCATGTGAATGTCATCAGTCGGCACGGTCTCATAGCCGCCGGTGATCCGCTTGTCCTGATTGGTCGAGAGACCAGGAAACAACAATAGGACATTTTATTGAACCTACCAGAACCTCCTCCTCCTCCTCCGTGTGGCTGTGTGAGACTGCTATCTCCAGCGTGATGGATAGGGTTAGGGATGATGACAGATGAGGGGTGTGTGGGTTTAAACCAGAACGACCTGGACTTGGCAGAGACCCCCCCCCCCCCTCTACGGGGTCGGCTACAACTGAGTGTATTCCGGTTGTCAGGGGAAACAGAAAGAGAGCCTGTGATGCGACTTCCTCTTTTTCGATCCTTAACAAGGAGACACTCCATCTCAACTCCTCCTCCACATTTACGGGATTGGTTGAACAGTGCAGAAGAGAACCTCCCCCGACAGTTATTTTGTTCTCTCTCGCCAGGACCAGAAAGTCACTCAGGCCTTCATGTTACGTTAGGCAGAGATCAACCTCATGACTCAGAGGCCTTCATGCTACGTTAGGCAGAGATCATGACTCAGAGGCCTTCATGCTACGTTAGGCAGAGATCAACCTCATGACTCAGAGGCCTTTATGTTACGTTAGACAGAGATCAACCTCATGACTCAGAGGCCTTTATGCTACGTTAGGCAGAGATCATGACTCAGAGGCCTTTATGTTACGTTAGGCAGAGATCAACCTCATGACTCAGAGGCCTTTATGTTACGTTAGGCAGAGATCAACCTCATGACTCAGAGGCCTTTATGTTACGTTAGGCAGAGATCAACCTCATGACTCAGAGGCCTTTATGTTACGTTAGGCAGAGATCAACCTCATGACTCAGAGGCCTTTATGTTACGTTAGGCAGAGATCAACCTCATGACTCAGAGGCCTTTATGCTACGTTAGGCAGAGATCAACCTCATGACTCAGAGGCCTTCATGTTACGTTAGGCAGAGATCAACCTCATGACTCAGAGGCCTTCATGCTACGTTAGGCAGAGATCAACCTCATGACTCAGAGGCCTTCATGCTACGTTAGGCAGAGATCAACCTCATGACTCAGAGGCCTTCATGCTACGTTAGGCAGAGATCAACCTCATGACTCAGAGGCCTTCATGCTACGTTAGGCAGAGATCACACCTCATGACTCAGAGGCCTTCATGCTACGTTAGGCAGAGATCAACCTCATGACTCAGAGGCCTTCATGCTACGTTAGGCAGAGATCAACCTCATGACTCAGAGGCCTTCATGCTACGTTAGGCAGAGATCAACCTCATGACTCAGAGGCCTTCATGCTACGTTAGGCAGAGATCAACCTCATGACTCAGAGGCCTTTATGTTACGTTAGGCAGAGATCATGACTCAGAGGCCTTTATGTTACGTTAGGCAGAGATCATGACTCAGAGGCCTTTATGTTACGTTAGGCAGAGATCATGACTCAGAGGCCTTTATGTTACGTTAGGCAGAGATCAACCTCATGACTCAGAGGCCTTTATGTTACGTTAGGCAGAGATCATGACTCAGAGGCCTTTATGTTACGTTAGGCAGAGATCATGACTCAGAGGCCTTTATGTTACGTTAGGCAGAGATCTTTAATTAATTACTTTAATTACAGATATCATAACCCTTTAATTACAGATATCAAAACCCTTTAATTACAGATATCATAACCCTTTAATTACAGATATCAAAACCCATTAATTACAAACTGTTTTAAAGTCAGATCTATCTAGCTAATTAAAATAGTATTAATAACAACATGGCCAGGATTCAATCCAAGGGGCGCTATAAACACCTTTTAAGGGTAATGGATGCTCCCGTGAACACCAGACGAGGAAATCGCCTTTCAAAATATGCATTGTCTGTTGCTCCGTTACCAGGGGGAGGGAGGGACATCTTAGAGGGAGGGAGTGTCGGCTGTCCAGCGCTCTGTTTTTATAACGCTCCTTGGATTGAATCCCAGCCCTTGGTGTAATAACCGATCCGCCTGGGTTTATATAAATAAGGTTATGGTATGTGCTGTGTTTGACCTCTGACCTCGTGGTTGCCTCCTGACCAGGTCCCGTAGTGTTCCATCTCCTCCACCAGCTCGTCGCAGGCCCGCTCCGTGAAGACCGGGAACCAGAATACATCTGGACACGGCTAGAGGAGAACGACACGCAGACAGAAAGATACGTTTAGACGGATGAGACAAATCACTCTACATTTATCAACTTCAACAATTTCAATGAACTCAGGAAACCCGCAAACGTTTAAAAACTCATGAGGTTAGGAAGCAGTAGTCTATGCTACTCTATCTACATGGAGAAACATGAAGTATTGTTGAAAGACGATCAGAAAAAACAAAGTTAAGCTGTCCAGGTGCACACTATATGAATGAGCTCATGTACGCACACACCTCTTCTAGGTAGTTCTCTGTAAAGATGCGTGTGTAGTTGGGATGGATGTACTTCTCCTTCCAGTCCTGGTACATGGATAGACAGAGAGATAGACAGAGACAGAGACAGAGACAGAGACAGAGACAGAGACAGAGACAGAGACAGAGACAGAGAGAGAGAGAGAGAGAGAGGGAGAGAGAGAGAGAGAGAGAGAGAGAGAGAGAGAGAGAGAGAGAGAGAGAGAGAGAGAGAGAGAGAGAGAGAGAGAGAGAGAGAGACCGAGATAGAGAGACAGACCGAGAGAGAGACAGACAGACAGACAGACAGACAGACAGACAGACAGACAGACGGGTACCATACACAACCCAGAATCCACAGTAAATCACAGATCCTTATCAGCCAAGCAGAGTTCGCTCAATTTTTCAAGCAAATTTTTCCATTTACTACAAACAATACAGACAAATGGCTATCGTATCTCATGACATCAAAACATATTTAAAAAGAAAACAAAAAGTAGGGAGGGAGGTTATAAAAGACTTACCATTGGATTTTCAAATATTTGCCACAAATCACTGTTATAGTGTGACGTGTTAAAGTTCGCTGTGGATATTAGCCGTCCAAAGTCATGACGGTTTGTAATGTACATGAACATTCCCTGTAGCGGACAGAGAAAGTCAAATTAGCCATCCCACAATACTCAGTCATTATGTAGAAGTACATCTGCATTAGTTGATTACAACTGTTTTCACAAAGTGATTGACACATGTACATCACTAGAACAACCCCTGGTGTCCTAATGTCCTAATGTGTTTGTTTTGGAAACTAAACAACGAGAACCACACGTCAATGAATAATACTGGAATATTAATGGGGGAGAGGGACAGGGAGGGAGGGGGCAAGGTAGGGGGAGGGGGGGACATCTTAGAGGGAGGGCAGGGAGTGAGGGAGGGACAGGGAGGGAGGGGACATGGTAGGGGGAGGGAGGGACATCTTAGAGGGAGGGCATTGAGTGAGGGAGGGACAGGGAGGGAGGGGACATGGTAGGGGGAGGGAGGGACATCTTAGAGGGAGGGCAGGGAGTGAGGGAGGGACAGGGAGGGAGGGGACATGGTAGGGGGAGGGAGGGACATCTTAGAGGGAGGGCATTGAGTGAGGGAGGGACAGGGAGGGAGGGGACATGGTAGGGGGGAGGGAGGGACATCTTAGAGGGAGGGCAGGGAGTGAGGGAGGGACAGGGAGGGACGGGACAAGGTAGGGGGAGGGGGGGACATCTTAGAGGGAGGGCAGGGAGTGAGGGGACAAGGTAGGGGGAGGGAGGGACATCTTAGAGGGAGGGCAGGGAGTGAGGGAGGGACAGGGAGGGAGGGGACATGGTAGGGGGAGGGAGGGACATCTTAGAGGGAGGGCATTGAGTGAGGGAGTGACAGGGAGGGAGGGGGATGGTAGGGGGAGGGAGGGACATCTTAGAGGGAGGGCAGGGAGTGAGGGGACATGGTAGGGGGAGGGAGGGGACAAGGTAGGGGGAGGGAGGGGACATGGTAGGGGGAGGGAGGGGACAAGGTAGGGGGAGGGAGGGACATCTTAGAGGGAGGGCAGGGAGTGAGGGAGGGACAGGGATGGAGGGGACATGGTAGGGGGAGTGAGGGGACATGGTAGGGGGAGGGAGGGGACAAGGTAGGGGGAGGGAGGGGACATCTTAGAGGGATGGAGGGCAGGGAGGGAGGGGACAAGGTAGGGGGAGGGAGGGACATCTTAGAGGGAGGGCAGGGAGTGAGGGAGGGACAGGGATGGAGGGGACAAGGTAGGGGGAGGGAGGGACATCTTAGAGGGAGGGCAGGGAGTGAGGGAGGGACAGGGAGGGAGGGGACATGGTAGGGGGAGGGAGGGACATCTTAGAGGGAGGGCAGGGAGTGAGGGAGGGACAGGGAGGGAGGGGACATGGTAGGGGGAGGGAGGGACATCTTAGAGGGAGGGCAGGGAGTGAGGGAGGGACAGGGAGGGAGGGGACATGGTAGGGGGAGGGAGGGACATCTTAGAGGGAGGGCAGGGAGTGAGGGAGGGAGGGACAGGGATGGAGGGGACATGGTAGGGGGAGGGAGGGGACATGGTAGGGGGAGGGACATCTTAGAGGGAGGGAGGGGCAGGGAGTGAGGGAAGGAGGGACAGGGAGGGAGGGGACAAGGTAGGGGGAGGGAGGGACATCTTAGAGGGAGGGCAGGGAGTGAGGGAGGGAGGGACAGGGATGGAGGGGCCATGGTAGGGGGAGGGAGGGGACATGGTAGGGGGAGGGACATCTTAGAGGGAGGGAGGGGCAGGGAGGGAGGGGACATGGTAGGGGGAGGGAGGGGACATGGTAGGGGGAGTGAGGGGACATGGTAGGGGGAGGGAGGGGACTAGGTAGGGGGAGGGAGGGGACATCTTAGAGGGAGGGAGGGCAGGGAGGGAGGGGACAAGGTAGGGGGAGGGAGGGACATCTTAGAGGGAGGGCAGGGAGTGAGGGAGGGACAGGGATGGAGGGGACAAGGTAGGGGGAGGGAGGGACATCTTAGAGGGAGGGGCAGAGAGTGAGGGAGGGGGGGACAGGGATGGAGGGGACATGGTAGGGGGAGGGAGGGACATCTTAGAGGGAGGGCAGGGAGTGAGGGAGGGAGGGACAGGGATGGAGGGGACATGGTAGGGGGAGGGAGGGGACATGGTAGGGGGAGGGACATCTTAGAGGGAGGGAGGGGCAGGGAGGGAGGGGACATGGTAGGGGGAGGGAGGGGACATGGTAGGGGGAGGGAGGAGGAGGGACATGGTAGGGGGAGGGAGGGGACATGGTAGGGGGAGGGAGGGGACATGGTAGGGGGAGGGACATCTTAGAGGGAGGGAGGGGCAGGGAGGGAGGAGGAGGGACATGGTAGGGGGAGGGAGGAGGAGGGACATGGTAGGGGGAGGGAGGAGGAGGGACATGGTAGGGGGAGGGAGGGGACATGGTAGGGGGAGGGACATCTTAGAGGGAGGGAGGGAGGGGCAGGGAGGGAGGAGGAGGGACATGGTAGGGGGAGGGAGGAGGAGGGACATGGTAGGGGGAGGGAGGAGGAGGGACATGGTAGCGGGAGGGAGGGAGGGCGTCTGGCGTTGCATTGTGGGAGGAGGTGGAGGGACGCGGCTGAACTGGACCCGCTCTCAGACTTGGCTTTCTGTCTTTTCCCTTTGACAGATTACTGCACAGCTGGGAGGTTTGGGTGTTTGGGATCTCAGACCATCTGTTTCTAATGTGAATTATGTCTCCAAATAATGATTGAAGAGGTTTTAGGAGGGAGTTTGTACTGATGGTGATAGTCCTGATAGTCTAGGTCTGATCAGCTAGCCTAGTGTGAGACGGTCAGAGGGTTGGGGATGGGTTTAGGGAGAAAAGCTTCTCACATATATAGATCTGAAGAGGGGAGGGGAATAAGCATCATGACTGCTGGGAACCTTACTATAACACCTAGACTATAGCTCTGTGACTATAGCTCCGTTACTATAGCTCCGTTACTATAGCTCCGTTACTATAGCTCCGTTACTATAGCTCCGTTACTATAGCTCCGTTACTATAGCTCCGTGACTATAGCTCTGTGACTATAGCTCCGTTACTATAGCTCCGTTACTACAGCTCCATTACTATGGCTCCGTTACTATAGCTCTGTGACTATAGCTCTGTGACTATAGCTCTGTCACTATAGCTCTGTTACTATAGCTCCGTTACTATAGCTCCGTTACTATAGCTCCGTCACTATAGCTCTGTGACTATAGCTCCGTTACTATAGCTCCATTACTAAAGCTCCGTTACTAAAGCTCCGTTACTATAGCTCCGTTACTATAGCTCCGTTACTATAGCTCCGTTACTATAGCTCCGTTACTATAGCTCCGTTACTATAGCTCTGTGACTATAGCTCTGTTACTACAGCTCCGTCACTATAGCTCCGTTACTATAGCTCCGTTACTGTAGCACCTAGACTATAGCTCTGTGACTATAGCTCTGTGACTATAGCTCCGTGACTATAGCACCTAGACTATAGCTCTGTGACTATAGCTCTGTGACTATAGCTCTGTGACTATAGCTCTGTGACTATAGCTCTGTGACTATAGCTCCGTCACTATAGCTGCGTTACTATAGCTGCGTTACTATAGCTCCATTACTATAGCTCCGTTACTATAGCTCCGTTACTATAGCTCCGTTACTATAGCACCTAGACTATAGCTCTGTGACTATAGCTCTGTGACTATAGCTCCGTCACTATAGCTCCGTTACTATAGCTCTGTGACTATAGCTCTGTTACTACAGCTCCGTCACTATAGCTCCGTTACTATAGCTCCGTTACTGTAGCACCTAGACTATAGCTCTGTGACTATAGCTCTGTGACTATGGCTCCGTGACTATAGCACCTAGACTATAGCTCTGTGACTATAGCTCTGTGACTATAGCTCTGTGACTATAGCTCCGTCACTATAGCTCCGTTACTATAGCTGCGTTACTATAGCTCCATTACTATAGCTCCGTTACTATAGCTCCGTTACTATAGCTCCGTTACTATAGCTCCGTTACTATAGCTCCGTTACTATAGCTCCGTTACTATAGCACCTAGACTATAGCTCTGTGACTATAGCTCTGTGACTATAGCTCTGTGACTATAGCTCTGTGACTATAGCTCTGTTACTATAGCTCCGTTACTATAGCACCTAGACTATAGCACCTAGACTATAGCTCTGTGACTATAGCTCTGTGACTATAGCTCTGTGACTATAGCTCTGTGACTATAGCTCTGTGACTATAGCTCCGTTACTATAGCACCTAGACTATAGCTCTGTGACTATAGCTCTGTGACTATAGCTCCGTGACTACTATAGCTCCGTTACTATAGCTCCGTTACTATAGCTCCGTTACTATAGCTCCGTTACTATAGCTCCGTTACCATAGCTCCGTTACCATAGCTCCGTTACTATAGCTCCGTTACCATAGTTAATTTACCATAGCTACGTCACTATAGCCCCGTTACTATAGCTCCGTTACCATAGCTCCGTTACCATAGCTCCGTTACCATAGCTCCGTTACCATAGCTCTGTGACTATAGCTCCGTGACTATAGCTCCGTTACTATAGCTCCGTTACTATAGCTCCGTGACTATAGCTCCGTTACTACTATAGCTCCGTCACTATAGCTCCGTTACTATAGATCTGTTACTATAGCTCCGTGACTACTATAGCTCCGTGACTACTATAGCTCCGTGACTACTATAGCTCCGTTACTATAGATCTGTTACTATAGCTCTGTTACTATAGCTCTGTGACTACTATAGCTCCGTGACTACTATAGCTCTGTGACTACTATAGCTCCGTGACTACTATAGCTCCGTCACTATAGCTCCGTTACTATAGCTCTGTTACTATTGCTCCGTTACTATAGCTCAGTTACCATAGCTCCGTTACCATAGCTCCGTTACTATAGCTCCGTTACCATAGCTCCGTTACCATAGCTCCATTACCATAGCTCCGTTACCATAGCTCCGTCACCATAGCTCCGTTACTATAGCTCCGTTACTATAGCTCCGTCACCATAGCTCCGTTACTATAGCTCCGTTACTATAGCTCCGTTACTATAGCTCCGTTACCTTAGCTCCGTTACCATAGCTCCGTTACTCTAGCTCCGTTACCATAGCTCCGTTACTACTATAGCTCCGTGACTACTATAGCTCCGTCACTATAGCTCCGTTACTATAGCTCCGTTACTATAGCTCCGTTACCATAGCTCCGTTACCATAGCTCCGTTACTACTATAGCTCCGTTACTACTATAGCTCCGTGACTATAGCTCTCACAGACTGATACACTATATATAAAACTATGTGGACAGCCCTTCAAATTAGTGGATTCGGGTATTTCAGCAACACCCGTTGTTGAAAGTTACATAAAATCGAGCACACAGCCATGCAATCTCCATAGGCCAACATTGCCAGTAGAACGGCCTTACTGAAGAGCTCAGTGACTTTTAACGTGGCACCGTTATAGGATGCCACATATCCGAAAAGTCAGTCCGGCAAACTTCTGCCCTGCTAAAGCTGCCCCCGGTCAACTGTAAGTGTGAAGTGGAAACGTCCTGGAGCAACAACGGCTCAGCTGCGAAGTGGTAGGCCACACAAGCTCAAAGAACGGGACTGCCGAGTGTTGAAGAGCGTAGCGGATAAAAATGGTCTGTCCTCGTTTGCATCACTCACTACCGAGTTCCAAACTGCCTTTGGAAGCAACGTCAGAACAATAACTGTTCGTCCGGAGATTCATGAAATGGGTTTCCATGGCCGAGCAGCCGCACACAAGCATAAGATCACCATGCGCAATGCCAAGTGACGGCTGGAGTGGTGCAAAGCTTGCTTGTGGAAACACGTTCTCTGGAGTTATGAATCGCACTTCACCATCTTGCAGTCCGGCGGATGGGTTGGCAGATGCCAGGAGAACACGTCCAGCCCGAATGCATAGTGCCAACTGTAAAGTTTGGTGGAGGAGGAATAATGGTCTGGGGCTGTTTTCATGATTTGGGCTTGGCCCCTCCTTCCAGTGAAGGGAAATCTTAACGAAACAGCAAACAATGACATTCTATACGATTCTGTGCTTCCGACATTGTGGCAACAGTTTGGGGAAGGCCCTTTCCTGTTTCAACATGACAATGCCCCCGTGCACAAAGTGAGGTCCATGCAGAAATGGTTGGTTGAGATCGGTGTGGAAGAAGTTGACTGGCCTGCACAGAGCCCTGACTTCAACCCCATTGAACACATGTGGGATGAATTGGAACGCCGACTGAAAGCCAGGGCTAATCGCACCAACATCAGTGCCCGTCCTCACTAATGCTTGTGTGGTTGAATGGAAGCAAGTTCCTGCAGCAATGTTCCAACATCTAGTGGAAAGCCTTCCCAGAAGAGTGGAGGCTGTTACAGCAGCAATGTTCCAACATCTAGTGGAAAGCCTTCCCAGAAGAGTGGAGGCTGTTACAGCAGCAATGTTCCAACATCTAGTGGAAAGCTTTCCCAGAAGAGTGGAGGCTGTTATAGCAGCAATGTTCCAACATCTAGTGGAAAGCCTTCCCAGAAGAGTGGAGGCTGTTAGAGCAGCAATGTACCAACATCTAGTGGAAAGCCTTCCCAGAAGAGTGGAGGCTGTTATAGCAGCAATGTACCAACATCTAGTGGAAAGCCTTCCCAGAAGAGTGGAGGCTGTTATAGCAACAATGTTCCAACATCTAGTGGAAAGCCTTCCCAGAAGAGTGGAGGCTGTTATAGCAGCAATGTTCCAACATCTAGTGGAAAGCCTTCCCAGAAGAGTGGAGGCTGTTATAGCAACAATGTTCCAACATCTAGTGGAAAGCCTTCCCAGAAGAGTGGAGGCAGTTATAGCAGCAATGTTCTAGCATCTAGTGGAAAGCCTTCCCAGAAGAGTGGAGGCTGTTATAGCAGCAATGTTCCAACATCTAGTGGAAAGCCTTCCCAGAAGAGTGGAGGCTGTTATAGCAGCAATGTTCCAACATCTAGTGGAAAGCCTTCCCAGAAGAGTGGAGGCTGTTATAGCAGCAATGTTCCAACATCTAGTGGAAAGCCTTCCCAGAAGAGTGGAGGCTGTTATAGCAGCAATGTTCCAACATCTAGTGGAAAGCCTTCCCAGAAGAGTGGAGGCTGTTACAGCAGCAATGTTCCAACATCTAGTGGAAAGCCTTCCCAGAAGAGTGGAGACTGTTACAGCAGCAATGTTCCAACATCTAGTGGAAAGCCTTCCCAGGAGAGTGGAGGCTGTTACAGCAGCAATGTTCCAACATCTAGTGGAAAGCCTTCCCAGGAGAGTGGAGGCTGTTATAGCAGCAATGTTCCAACATCTAGTGGAAAGCCTTCCCAGAAGAGTGGAGGCTGTTAAAGCAGCAATGTTCCAACATCTAGTGGAAAGCCTTCCCAGAAGAGTGGAGGCTGTTATAGCAGCAATGTTCCAACATCTAGTGGAAAGCCTTCCCAGAAGAGTGGAGGCTGTTATAGCAGCAATGTTCCAACATCTAGTGGAAAGCCTTCCCAGAAGAGTGGAGGCTGTTATAGCAGCAATGTTCCAACATCTAGTGGAAAGCCTTCCCAGAAGAGTGGAGGCTGTTATAGCAGCAATGTTCCACCATCTAGTGGAAAGCCTTCCCAGAAGAGTGGAGGCTGTTATAGCAGCAATGTTCCAACATCTAGTGGAAAGCCTTCCCAGAAGAGTGGAGGCTGTTATAGCAGCAATGTTCCAACATCTAGTGGAAAGCCTTCCCAGAAGAGTGGAGGCTGTTATAGCAGCAATGTTCCAACATCTAGTGGAAAGCCTTCCCAGAAGAGTGGAGGCTGTTATAGCAGCAATGTTCCAACATCTAGTGGAAAGCCTTCCCAGAAGAGTGGAGGCTGTTATAGCAGCAATGTTCCAACATCTAGTGGAAAGCCTTCCCAGAAGAGTGGAGGCTGTTATAGCAGCAATGTTCCAACATCTAGTGGAAATCCTTCCCAGAAGAGTGGAGGCTGTTATAGCAGCAAAGAGGGGACCAACTCCATATTAATGCCCGTGATTTTGGAATGAGATGTTCGACGAGCAGGTGTCCACATACTTTAGTGTATATCTGATCGTTATTCTCCTGCCTCCTGCTAAGTACTCCTTGAGGGGCGGGAGGAACTACAAAAGATTCCTCAGTCTCTAACCCCTCTTTGTCTCTATCCCCTCTCTGTCTCTATCCTCTCTCTGTCTCTAACCCCTCTCAGGCTCTATCCCCTCTCTGTCTCTATCCCCTCTCTGTCTCTAACCCCTCTCTGTCTCTATCCCCTCTCTGTCTCTATCCCCTCTCTGTCTCTATCCCCTCTCTGTCTCTATCCTCTCTCTGTCTCTAACCCCTCTCTGTCTCTATCCCCTCTCTGTCTCTAACCCCTCTCTGTCTCTAACCCCTCTCTGTCTCTAACCCCTCTCTGTCTCTATCCCCTCTCTGTCTCTATCCCCTCTCTGTCTCTAACCCCTCTCTGTCTCTAACCTCTCTGTCTCTAACCTCTCTGTCTCTAACCCCTCTCTGCCTCTATCCCCTCTCTGTCTCTAACCCCTCTCTGTCTCTATCCCCTCTCTGTCTCTATCCCCTCTCTGTCTCTATCCCCTCTCTGTCTCTATCCTCTCTCTGTCTCTAACCCCTCTCTGTCTCTATCCCCTCTCTGTCTCTATCCCCTCTCTGTCTCTAACCCCTCTCTGTCTCTAAACCCTCTCTGTCTCTATCCTCTCTCTGTCTCCAACCCCTCTCTGTCTCCAACCCCTCTCTGTCTCTAACCCCTCTCTGTCACTAACCCCTCTCTGTCTCTATCCCCTCTCTGTCTCTATCCCCTCTCTGTCTCTAACCCCTCTCAGTCTCTAACCTCTCTCAGTCTCTAACCCCTCTCAGTCTCTAACCCCTCTCACCCTCTAACCCCTCTCAGTCTCTAACCCCTCTCAGGCTCTAACCTCTCTCTGTCTCTAACCTCTCTCAGTCTCTAACCTCTCTTAGTCTCTAACCCCTCTCAGGCTCTAACCCCTCTCTGTCTCTAACCCCTCTCTGTCACTAACCCCTCTCTGTCTCTAACCCCTCTCTGTCACTAACCCCTCTCTGTCTCTAACCTCTCTCAGTCTCTAACTCATCACAGGCAGAAGGTTAACATCCATTTCCAAAGGTCTATGGAGATACACAGCTTCCTCTCTATTGGTTTGGCAGAGCTCCTCTAAGAGCTCTAGAAAGGCTGATATTGTAATGCTGTGATGGGAAAACATGTCCATTGGAATTCAGGTACTGCATTTTACATTTTGTTGGGGATACCTAACGGATGGCTGGACATAGGTTCTACGATGGGCTGGACATAGGTTCTACGATGGGCTGGACATAGGTTCTACGATGGGCTGGACATAGGTTCTACGATGGGCTGGACATAGGTTCTACGATGGGCTAGATATAGGTTCTACGATGGGCTGGACATAGGTTCTACGATGGGCTGGACATAGGTTCTACGATGGGCTGGACATAGGTTCTACGATGGGCTGGACATAGGTTCTACGATGGGCTGGACATATGTTCTACGATGGGCTGGACATAGGTTCTACGATGGGCTGGACATATGTTCTACGATGGGCTGGACATAGGTTCTACGATGGGCTGGACATAGGTTCTACGATGGGCTGGATATAGGTTCTACGATGGGCTGGACATATGTTCTACAATGGCCTGGACATAGGTTCTACGATGGGCTGGATATAGGTTCTACGATGGGCTGGACATAGGTTCTACGATGGCCTGGACATAGGTTCTACGATGGACTGGACATATGTTCTACGATGGGCTGGACATAGGTTCTACGATGGGCTGGATATATGTTCTACGATGGGCTGGATATAGGTTCTACGATGGGCTGGACATAGGTTCTACGATGGGCTGGACATAGGTTCTACGATGGGCTGGACATAGGTTCTACGATGGGCTGGACATAGGTTCTACGATGGGCTAGATATAGGTTCTACGATGGGCTGGACATAGGTTCTACGATGGGCTGGACATAGGTTCTACGATGGGCTGGACATAGGTTCTACGATGGGCTGGACATAGGTTCTACGATGGGCTGGACATAGGTTCTACGATGGGCTGGACATAGGTTCTACGATGGGCTAGATATAGGTTCTACGATGGGCTGGACATAGGTTCTACGATGGGCTGGACATAGGTTCTACGATGGGCTGGACATAGGTTCTACGATGGGCTGGACATAGGTTCTACGATGGGCTGGACATATGTTCTACGATGGGCTGGACATAGGTTCTACGATGGGCTGGACATATGTTCTACGATGGGCTGGACATAGGTTCTACGATGGGCTGGACATAGGTTCTACGATGGGCTGGATATAGGTTCTACGATGGGCTGGACATATGTTCTACAATGGCCTGGACATAGGTTCTACGATGGGCTGGATATAGGTTCTACGATGGGCTGGACATAGGTTCTACGATGGCCTGGACATAGGTTCTACGATGGACTGGACATATGTTCTACGATGGGCTGGACATAGGTTCTACGATGGGCTGGATATATGTTCTACGATGGGCTGGATATAGGTTCTACGATGGGCTGGACATAGGTTCTACGATGGGCTGGACATAGGTTCTACGATGGGCTGGACATAGGTTCTACGATGGGCTGGACATAGGTTCTACGATGGGCTAGATATAGGTTCTACGATGGGCTGGACATAGGTTCTACGATGGGCTGGACATAGGTTCTACGATGGGCTGGACATAGGTTCTACGATGGGCTGGACATAGGTTCTACGATGGGCTGGACATAGGTTCTACGATGGGCTGGACATAGGTTCTACGATGGGCTGGATATAGGTTCTACAATGGGCTGGACATAGGTTCTACGATGGCCTGGACATAGGTTCTACGATGGGCTGGACATAGGTTCTACGATGGGCTGGACATAGGTTCTACGATGGCCTGGACATAGGTTCTACGATGGGCTGGACATAGGTTCTACGATGGGCTGGACATATGTTCTACGATGGGCTGGACATAGGTTCTACGATGGGCTGGATATAGGTTCTACGATGGGCTGGACATATGTTCTACGATGGGCTGGACATAGGTTCTACAATGGGCTGGACATAGGTTCTACGATGGGCTGGACATAGGTTCTACGATGGGCTGGACATAGGTTCTACGATGGGCTGGACATAGGTTCTACGATGGGCTGGACATAGGTTCTACGATGGGCTGGACATAGGTTCTACGATGGGCTGGACATAGGTTCTACGATGGGCTGGACATAGGTTCTACGATGGGCTGGACATAGGTTCTACGATGGGCTGGACATAGGTTCTACGATGGGCTCGACATAGGTTCTACGATGGGCTGGACATAGGTTCTACGATGGGCTGGACATAGGTTCTACGATGGGCTGGACATAGGTTCTACGATGGGCTGGATATAGGTTCTACGATGGGCTGGACATATGTTCTACAATGGCCTGGACATAGGTTCTACGATGGGCTGGATATAGGTTCTACGATGGGCTGGACATAGGTTCTACGATGGCCTGGACATAGGTTCTACGATGGGCTGGACATAGGTTCTACGATATCAACCCGTTGGAAATGGTTATTTATACAAAGTAGAATAACAAAAGCTGTTAAAAACCTTTGGGACTCTGAGCATGTGAAATGATTCCGGGTTGGGGGAGTCTTTTTCTCTGTGATTGGTCTAAAAGGGAGGAAAAACACCTTGTAAATGGTGTACCGGTACGTTTTGTCAGAGAGAGAGCTAGATAGACAGGTAAGATGTAACATACAGGAGGAGGACGCATGGGAAGGAGAGGACGTGAGCTGCATGAGGAAGACCAAGACTCCCTACGAAGCTGCTGTTTTGGTAGTTATTATCTTAGTAAGTGTTGCATGCTGGGACAGAGTGAAGCGATGCGGAGATGCATACACTCAGAGCAGAGCTCTGTGGTAGTACGTGTTAGCATGGGGTGACACGTGACCTGATGACATAGAGCACAGACAGACAATATAGACCAAATCTACAGGGACAAGGGAAGTAACAAAATACAGTTTAGAAGACAGCCAGACATTGCCATTGGTTGGAAATGGTCACATGACAGAGGAGAGGAGAGAACAGGAGAGGAGAGGAGGAAGGAGACAGAGAGAGGACAGGAGAGGACAGGAGAGAGGAGGGGAGAGACAGGAGAGGAGAGGAGAGAGGAGGGGAGAGGGGAGGGAGACTGAGAGAGGACAGGAGAGGAGAGGAGAGAGGAGGGGAGAGGGGAGGGAGACCGAGAGAGGACAGGAGAGGAGAGGAGAGAGGAGGGGAGAGGGGAGGGAGACAGAGAGAGGACAGGAGAGGAGAGGAGAGGAGAGGTGAGGAGAGGAGGGAGACAGAGAGAGTACAAGAGAGGAGAGGAGAGGAGAGGAGAGGAGAGGAGAGGAGAGGAGAGGAGAGGAGAGGAGGAGGGAGACAGAGAGAGGACAGGAGAGGAGAGGAGAGGGGCGGAGAGGAGAGGACAGGAGAGGAGGAGGGAGACAGAGAGAGGAGAGGAGAGGAGAGGAGAGGAGAGGAGAGGAGAGGACACTGAGAGAGGACAGGAGAGGAGGGGAGAGGGGAGGGAGACCGAGAGAGGACAGGAGAGGAGAGAGGAGGGGAGAGGGGAGGGAGACTGAGAGAGGACAGGAGAGGAGGGGAGAGGGGAGGGAGACCGAGAGAGGACAGGAGAGGAGAGGAGAGAGGAGGGGAGAGGGGAGGGAGACTGAGAGAGGACAGGAGAGGAGGGGAGAGGGGAGGGAGACTGAGAGAGGACAGGAGAGGAGGGGAGAGGGGAGGGAGACCGAGAGAGGACAGGAGAGGAGAGGAGAGAGGATGGGAGAGGGGAGGGAGACTGAGAGAGGACAGGAGAGGAGAGAGGAGGGGAGAGGGGAGGGAGACTGGGAGAGGAAGAGAGGAAAGGGAGACCGAGAGAGGACAGGAGAGGACAGGAGAGGAGAGGAGAGAGGAGGGGAGGGGGGGAGGGAGACTGAGAGAGGACAGGAGAGGAGGGGAGAGGGGAGGGAGACTGAAAGAGGACAGGAGAGGAGGGGAGAGGGGAGGGAGACCGAGAGAGGACAGGAGAGGAGAGGAGAGAGGAGGGGAGAGGGGAGGGAGACTGAGAGAGGACAGGAGAGGAGAGGAGAGAGGAGGGGAGAGGGGAGGGAGACTGGGAGAGGAAGAGAGGAAAGGGAGACCGAGAGAGGACAGGAGAGGACAGGAGAGGAGAGGAGAGAGGAGGGGAGGGAGACTGAGAGAGGACAGGAGAGGAGAGGAGAGAGGAGGGGAGAGGGGAGGGAGACTGGTAGAGGAAGAGAGGAAAGGGAGACCGAGAGAGGACAGGAGAGGACAGGAGAGGAGAGGAGAGAGGTGGGGAGAGGGGAGGGAGACAGAGAGGACAGGAGAGGAGAGGAGAGAGGAGGGGAGAGGGGAGGGAGACTGGGAGAGGACAGGAGAGGAGAGGAGAGAGGAGGGGAGAGGGGAGGGAGACTGAGAGAGGACAGGAGAGGAGGGGAGAGGGGAGGGAAACCGAGAGAGGACAGGAGAGGAGAGGGGAGAGGAGGGGAGAGGGGAGGGAGACTGGGAGTGGACGAGAGGAAAGGGAGACCGAGAGAGGACAGGAGAGGAGAGGAGAGAGGAGGGGAGAGGGGAGGGAGACTGAGAGAGGACAGGAGAGGAGGGGAGAGGGGAGGGAGACTGAGAGAGGACAGGAGATGAGGGGAGAGGGGAGGGAGACCGAGAGAGGACAGGAGAGGAGAGGAGAGAGGAGGGGAGACCGGAGGGAGACTGAGAGTGGACAGGAGAGGAGAGGAGAGAGGAGGGGAGAGGGGAGGGAGACTGGGAGAGGAAGAGAGGAAAGGGAGACCGAGAGAGGACAGGAGAGGACAGGAGAGGAGAGGAGAGAGGAGGGGAGGGAGACTGAGAGAGGACAGGAGAGGAGAGGAGAGAGGAGGGGAGAGGGGAGGGAGACTGGGAGAGGAAGAGAGGAAAGGGAGACCGAGAGAGGACAGGAGAGGACAGGAGAGGAGAGGAGAGAGGTGGGGAGAGGGGAGGGAGACTGAGAGAGGAGAGGAGAGGAGAGGAGAGAGGAGGGGAGAGGGGAGGGAGACTGGGAGAGGACAGGAGAGGAGAGGAGAGAGGAGGGGAGAGGGGAGGGAGACTGGGATAGGACAGGAGAGGAGAGGAGAGAGGAGGGGAGAGGGGAGGGAGACTGAGAGAGGACAGGAGAGGAGGGGAGAGGGGAGGGAGACCGAGAGAGGACAGGAGAGGAGAGGGGAGAAGAGGGGAGAGGGGAGGGAGACTGGGAGTGGACGAGAGGAAAGGGAGACCGAGAGAGGACAGGAGAGGAGAGGGGAGGAGAGAGGAGAGGGAGAGGAGAGGGAGAGAGGAGAGGAGAGGGAGACCGAGAGAAGACAGGAGAGGAGAGGAGAGCCCTGAATCTGAACGCACCACAGAGGCTGTTGTAAACAGACAAAATCATGCCTTAAGGAAGACAGACAGACAGAGACAGCACATGGACAGACAGACAGACAGACAGACAGACAGACAGACAGACAGACAGACAGACAGACAGAGGCAGCGCATGGAGACAGACAGACAGAAAGACAGACAGAGAAACAGACAGCACAATGAGACAGAGAGAGGGACAGACAGACAGACAGACAGACAGACAGACAGACAGACAGACAGACTGAAATCATGTGGAGACAGACAGACAGACAGACAGACAGACAGACAGACGTGGAGACAGACAGACAGACAGACAGACAGACAGACAGACAGACAGACAGACAGACAGACTGAAATCATGTGGAGACAGACAGACAGACAGACAGACAGACAGACAGACAGACAGACAGACAGACAGACAGACAGACAGACAGACAGCTCATGGAAACATACTGTGTACAGGATACCACAGCACAATGAGACACAGAGACATTACAGAATACCGGTCTTTGCTCTCTGGAGACTTTAGCATTCAGATACATATACACTGAGTATACAAAACATTAAGAACACCTGCTCTTTCCATGACAGACTGACCAGTTCAATCCAGGAGAAAGCTATGATCCCTTATTGATGTCACTTGTTAAATCCACTTCAATCAGTGTAGATGAAGTGGAGGTGACAAGTTAAAGATGGATTTTTAAGCCTTGAGTCAATTGAGACATGAATTGTGTGTGTCATACAGAGGGTGAACGGGCAAGACACAATATTGAAGTGCCTTTGAACGGGGTACGGTAGTAGGTGCCAGGATCACCGGTTTGAGTGTGTCAAGAACTGCAACGCTGCTGGGTTTTTCACACTCAACAGTTTCCTGTGTGTATCAAGACTGGTCCACCACCCAAAGGACATCCAGTTAACTTGACACAACTGTGGGAAGCATTGGAGTCAACATGGGCCAGCATCCCTGTGGAACGCTTTCAACACCTTGTAGAGTCCATGCCCCGATGAATTGAGGCTGTTCTGAGGGCAAAAGGGGAAGCGGTGCAACTCAATATTAGGAAGGTGTTCTTAATGTTTTGTATACTCAGGGGAGATACTGTACATATAGCATAAGATAAGATAACATCAGCTAACCTAACCTAACATAACATAAGATAACATAACCTAACATAAGCTAACATAAGCTAACATAAGCTAACATAAGCTAACATAAGCTAAACTAATTTAACATAAACTAAACTAATTTAACATAAGCTAACATAAGCTAAACTAATTTAACATAAGCTAACCTAACCTATCATAACATAACATGACCTAACCTAACATAATGTAAGTCTGCATTATGTGTCTATGGACACAGAGGAAGAGGCGAAGGCAGTGGGCCATTAAACTTCCTCCAAACGTCCTCGTACTCTGCCTTAGATAAAAACAGATGTCCTGTATGTTTCTAATCTAAACAGTGTATGACTGTCAATGCAGTCGCTGCTAGATCTAGATCATTCTAGTTCTTACACTGAGGCACGTAATAACTCAGGCGGTATCTGAGCAGTCTTACCAATTCTCTAGCGTGTTTACAGAGAGCCATGTCAGGATCCAGTTTCTCCAAAACAAAATGTTTCCTCTCCTTCAGCTCGTTTCTCAGGACTTCTCCCTTTATCAAGTATATATGAGCCATGTAGGGAATGTTCCATACGCCCCTGAGCAAGGAGAGAAGGACAGAGACAGCGAGAGAGGGGGGGGAGAAAGAGAGAGGGGGGGGGGGGAAGAGACAGACACAGAGAGAGAGAGAGAGAGAGAGAGAGAGAGAGAGAGAGAGATACAGAGAGAGAGATAGACAGAGAGAGAGAGAGATACAGAGAGAGAGAGAGAGAGAGAGAGAGAGAGAGAGAGAGAGAGAGAGAGAGAGAGAGAGAGAGAGAGAGAGAGATGTTAATTCGTTTTGTTTGTTCGTTTTGTTTGTTTCACTTTTGTGTATTGTCTACCTCACTTGCTTTGGCAATGTTAACACATGTTTCCCATGCCAATAAAGCCCCTTGAATTGAATTGAATTGAATTGAATTGAGAGAGAGAGAGAGAGAGACACAGAGACACAGAGAGACAAGGAGACACAGAGGGGGAGCGAGACAGGGAGAGAGAGAGAGAGAGAGAGAGAGACAGAGAGAGACAGAGAGAGACAGAGAGAGACAGAGAGAGAGACACAGACAAAGGGGGAGAGAGAGAGAGAGAGAGGGAGAGAGAGAGAGAGAGAGAGAGAGAGACAGAGAGAGAGAGACAGAGAGAGAGACACAGACAAAGGGGGAGAGAGACACAGTATCATTTCCCAGACAGTCAGCCATCCAATATACTGGTTAGTCTCGGTGATGTAAAAAAAACATCCAAACATCTCAGAACTGAACTGCTGACCATGATCCTTATAGCTGCACTATATTAACCATGTGCTGCATGACCAGGGAACCTGATCCTGGATGGGGTTTAGACGTGTCTCGGTGGGATCCTTGGCATACAGTTAGATGCAGGAAACACATGTTATTCATTCTACCTCTTTTTCTGTCTGGTGGCTGTGAAGCAATGAGATCATCACAAATGATCCTCCTGCAGGTTTATATATATATATATATATTTTTTTTTTTACACACAACTATTCATAGGACCCATAATCCCCGGCTCTGCCAGTGGACCACACCAACGAGCAGCGTTCCTGAAAGTCTTATTACATCACAGGAGGCTGCTGAAGAGGAAGACGGCTCATCATAAAGGCTGGAACGGAGCCAACGGCATCAAACCAATAGAAACCGTGTGTTTGTTACCATTTCACTCATTCTGCTCCTCCAGCCGTTACCACAAGCCACGTCCTCCCAAATTAAGGTGCCACCAGCCTCCTGTGTCTGACACTGTGGCTTCCTTGAAACCGATCCGTGAGTGAGTAATACTCAGAAATTCACAAATAAGCCGAAAGCTGATTTATACATACGAAGACGTACGAAAGGATAGTTTATAGGGAAGAATCCGACCCCCATTGGTTGAGGACCGGGCACTCACGTGCGCTTGCTCTGCACGATGTCGATGTAGTCTTCAGAACGGGCGTAGTATCCGTCCAGACTCAGCGCTCCCCAGAAGTTGGACCACAACTTGCCGTGACGAGTGACAAGAGGACCAATTATTTTCCTGCAGAAAAGGAGAGAAGAAGAAAGAGAGAGACTGTCACTATCATTCAGTACAAAGAATTTGAAACTGTAAAAAATATTTATTGAGTGAAAAGCCTAAATGTGCAGTTTTGGCGGCCAAATATGTGTCCTCCTGCCACAAGCTGAGGGACAGCCAGTGAAAAGTGCAATGTAATGTGGATAATATTTCCCATTTAGCTTAGTTTTGTTTTGTCTTTCATACCCGGTCATATGTCTTCTCAGTCATGTTGACACTGGTCTACTACCAGGTCATGTGTCTTCTCAGTCATGTTGACACTGGTCTACTACCAGGTCATGTGTCTTCTCAGTCATGTTGACACTGGTCTACTACCAGGTCATGTGTCTTCTCAGTCATGTTGAGACTGGTCTACTACCAGGTCATGTGTCTTCTCAGTCATGTTGACACTGGTCTACTACCAGGTCATGTATCTTCTCAGTCATGTTGACACTGGTCTACTACCAGGTCATGTGTCTTCTCAGTCATGTTGACACTGGTCTACTACCATGTCATGTGTCTTCTCAGTCATGTTGACACTGGTCTACTACCAGGTCATGTGTCTTCTCAGTCATGTTGACACTGGTCTACTACCAGGTCATGTATCTTCTCAGTCATGTTGACACTGGTCTACTACCAGGTCATGTGTCTTCTCAGTCATGTTGACACTGGTCTACTACCATGTCATGTGTCTTCTCAGTCATGTTGACACTGGTCTACTACCAGGTCATGTGTCTTCTCAGTCATGTTGACACTGGTCTACTACCAGGTCATGTGTCTTCTCAGTCATGTTGACACTGGTCTACTACCAGGTCATGTGTCTTCTCAGTCATGTTGAGACTGGTCTACTACCAGGTCATGTGTCTTCTCAGTCATGTTGACACTGGTCTACTACCAGGTCATGTATCTTCTCAGTCATGTTGACACTGGTCTACTACCAGGTCATGTGTCTTCTCAGTCATGTTGAGACTGGTCTACTACCATGTCATGTGTCTTCTCAGTCATGTTGACACTGGTCTACTACCAGGTCATGTGTCTTCTCAGTCATGTTGACACTGGTCTACTACCAGGTCATGTGTCTTCTCAGTCATGTTGACACTGGTCTACTACCAGGTCATGTATCTTCTCAGTCATGTTGACACTGGTCTACTACCAGGTCATGTGTCTTCTCAGTCATGTTGACACTGGTCTACTACCATGTCATGTGTCTTCTCAGTCATGTTGACACTGGTCTACTACCAGGTCATGTGTCTTCTCAGTCATGTTGACACTGGTCTACTACCAGGTCATGTATCTTCTCAGTCATGTTGACACTGGTCTACTACCAGGTCATGTGTCTTCTCAGTCATGTTGACACTGGTCTACTACCATGTCATGTGTCTTCTCAGTCATGTTGACACTGGTCTACTACCAGGTCATGTGTCTTCTCAGTCATGTTGACACTGGTCTACTACCAGGTCATGTGTCTTCTCAGTCATGTTGACACTGGTCTACTACCAGGTCATGTGTCTTCTCAGTCATGTTGAGACTGGTCTACTACCAGGTCATGTGTCTTCTCAGTCATGTTGACACTGGTCTACTACCAGGTCATGTATCTTCTCAGTCATGTTGACACTGGTCTACTACCAGGTCATGTGTCTTCTCAGTCATGTTGAGACTGGTCTACTACCATGTCATGTGTCTTCTCAGTCATGTTGACACTGGTCTACTACCAGGTCATGTGTCTTCTCAGTCATGTTGACACTGGTCTACTACCAGGTCATGTGTCTTCTCAGTCATTTTGACACTGGTCTACTACCAGGTCATGTGTCTTCTCAGTCATGTTGACACTGGTCTACTACCAGGTCATGTGTCTTCTCAGTCATGTTGACACTGGTCTACTACCAGGTCATGTGTCTTCTCAGTCATGTTGAGACTGGTCTACTACCAGGTCATGTGTCTTCTCAGTCATGTTGACACTGGTCTACTACCAGGTCATGTATCTTCTCAGTCATGTTGACACTGGTCTACTACCAGGTCATGTGTCTTCTCAGTCATGTTGAGACTGGTCTACTACCATGTCATGTGTCTTCTCAGTCATGTTGACACTGGTCTACTACCAGGTCATGTGTCTTCTCAGTCATGTTGACACTGGTCTACTACCAGGTCATGTGTCTTCTCAGTCATTTTGACACTGGTCTACTACCAGGTCATGTGTCTTCTCAGTCATGTTGACACTGGTCTACTACCAGGTCATGTGTCTTCTCAGTCATGTTGACACTGGTCTACTACCAGGTCATGTGTCTTCTCAGTCATGTTGACACTGGTCTACTACCAGGTCATGTGTCTTCTCAGTCATGTTGAGACTGGTCTACTACCAGGTCATGTGTCTTCTCAGTCATGTTGACACTGGTCTACTACCAGGTCATGTATCTTCTCAGTCATGTTGACACTGGTCTACTACCAGGTCATGTGTCTTCTCAGTCATGTTGAGACTGGTCTACTACCATGTCATGTGTCTTCTCAGTCATGTTGACACTGGTCTACTACCAGGTCATGTGTCTTCTCAGTCATGTTGACACTTGTCTACTACCAGGTCATGTGTCTTCTCAGTCATGTTGACACTGGTCTACTACCAGGTCATGTGTCTTCTCAGTCATGTTGACACTGGTCTACTACCAGGTCATGTGTCTTCTCAGTCATGTTGACACTGGTCTACTACCAGGTCATGTGTCTTCTCAGTCATGTTGACACTGGTCTACTACCAGGTCATGTGTCTTCTCAGTCATGTTGACACTGGTCTACTACCATGTCATGTGTCTTCTCAGTCATGTTGACACTGGTCTACTACCAGGTCATGTGTCTTCTCAGTCATGTTGACACTGGTCTACTACCAGGTCATGTGTCTTCTCAGTCATGTTGACACTGGTCTACTACCAGGTCATGTGTCTTCTCAGTCATGTTGACACTGGTCTACTACCAGGTCATGTGTCTTCTCAGTCATGTTGACACTGGTCTACTACCAGGTCATGTGTCTTCTCAGTCATATTGACACTGGTCTACTACCAGGTCATGTGTCTTCTCAGTCATGTTGACACTGGTCTACTACCAGGTCATGTGTCTTCTCAGTCATGTTGACACTGGTCTACTACCAGGTCATGTGTCTTCTCAGTCATATTGACACTGGTCTACTACCAGGTCATGTGTCTTCTCAGTCATGTTGACACTGGTCTACTACCAGGTCATGTGTCTTCTCAGTCATATTGACACTGGTCTACTACCAGGTCATTTGTCTTCTCAGTCATATTGACACTGGTCTACTACTGTTGCTTTAATTTATTGTTGTTCTGATTAATATTGTTGTTGTAGTTGTTGTTAATGGTAATCACATGTCCACTACTACTGTTATTATTGCTGTTGGTCCCACTATTTTTGTTATATGTATACTTTGACAATGTAAGTCATTTAACTTGCCATGTCAATAAAGTATTTTAAATTGAATAATGACTTGAAATTGAGAGAGAGCGAGAAAGAGAGACAAAGGAGAAAGAGAAAGCTCACAAGAGAGACCACGAGAGAGAGCATGAGAGAGAGAGAGAGAGGGAGAGAACGAGAGAGAGAGAGAGACAGAGAGAGAGAGGGAGAGAGCATGAGAGAGAGAGAGCTTTAACCATTTGTACATTGTTAAAACACTGTATATATTTAATATGACACTTGTAATGTCTTTATTGTTTTGAAACTTCTGTATGTGTAATGTTTACTGTTAATTCGTTTTGTTTGTTTCACTTTTGTGTATTGCTACCTCACTTGCTTTGGCAATGTTAACACATGTTTCCCATGCCAATAAAGCCCCTTGAATTGAATTGAATTGAATTGAGAGAGAGAGAGACAGAGAGAGCACGAGAGAGAGGAGAGAGAGAGAGACAGAGAGAGAGAGCACGAGAGAGAGAGAAAGAGAGAGAGAGAGAGACAGAGAGAGAGAGAGAGACAGAGAGAGAGAGAGAGACACAGAGAGAGAGAGACAGAGAGAGAGAGACAGAGAGAGAGAGACAGAGAGAGAAAAAGAAAGAGAGAGAGAGACAGAGAGAGAGAGAGAGAGAGAGAGAGAGAGAGAGACAGAGAGAGAGAGAGAGAGAGAGAGACAGAGAGAGAGAGAGAGAGAGAGAGACAGAGAGAGACAGAGAGAGAGAGAGAGACAGAGAGAGAGAGAGAGAGAGAGAGACAGAGAGAGAGAGAGAGAGAGAGAGTGTGTAATTCTGTCAAACAGGATGTCGTAATACTGGGTGTCTTAAGGATGTAACAAACATCCAAACATCCTGCATCTCAGACTCAACTCCCAAAGTGAAGCAGGAGGACTGCTGCCAAGTGGGAATTGCTAGAGCAGAACCTCACTGGGTCAAATTACAGTAGACCAGACATAACATCATGTTAGCTTATACTACACTGAATTCAGTAGGGCCTGAACTCACAGACAGCAGTAGAGACCTAACCGCTGGTCTCTACCGCTGGTCTCTACCGCTGGTCTCTACCGCTGGTCTCTACCGCTGGTCTCTAACGCTGGTCCCTACCGTTGGTCTCTAACGCTGGACCCTACCGCTGGACCCTACCGCTGGACCCTACCGCTGGACCCTACCGCTGGTCCCTACCGCTGGTCTCTACCGCTGGTCTCTACCGCTGGTCTCTACCGCTGGTCTCTACCGCTGGTCTCTAACGCTGGTCCCTACCGTTGGTCTCTAACGCTGGACCCTACCGCTGGACCCTACCGCTGGACCCTACCGCTGGACCCTACCGCTGGTCCCTACCGCTGGACCCTACCGCTGGACTCTACCGCTGGACCCTACCGCTGGACCCTACCGCTGGACCCTACCGCTGGTCCCTACCTCTGGTCTCTACCGCTGGTCCCTACCGCTGGTCCCTACCGCTGGTCCCTACCGCTGGTCAGTACCGCTGGTCTCTACCGCTGGTCCCTACCGCTGGTCTCTACCACTGGTCCCTACCGCTGGTCCCTACCGCTGGTCCCTACCGCTGGTCTCTACCGCTGGTCCCTACCGCTGGTCTCTACCGCTGGTCTCTACCGCTGGTCCCTACCGCTGGTCCCTACCGCTGGTCCCTACCGCTGGTCTCTACCGCTGGACCCTACCGCTGGTCCCTACCGATGGTCTCTACCGCTGGTCCCTACCGCTGGTCTCTACCGCTGGTCCCTACCGCTGGTCTCTACCGCTGGTCTCTACCGCTGGTCCCTACCGCTGGTCCCTACCGCTGGTCTCTCGCTGGTCTCTACCGCTGGTCCCTACCGCTGGTCGCTACCGCTGGTCTCTACCGCTGGTCCACACCGCTGGTCTCTACCGCTGGTCCCTACCGCTGGTCCCTACCGCTGGTCTCTACCGCTGGTCCCTACCGCTGGTCTCTACCGCTGGTCTCTACCGCTGGTCCCTACCGCTGGTCTCTACCGCTGGTCCCTACCGCTGGACTCTACCGCTGGACTCTACCGCTGGTCCCTACCGCTGGTCCCTACCGCTGGTCTCTACCGCTGGTCTCTACCGCTGGACACTACCGTTGGTCTCTACCGCTGGTCTCTACCGCTGGTGCCTACCGCTGGTCTCTACCGCTGGTCTCTACCGCTGGACCCTACCGCTGGTCTCTACCGCTGGTCTCTACCGCTGGACCCTACCGCTGGTCTCTACCGCTGGTCTCTACCGCTGGTCCCTACCGCTGGTCTCTACCTCTGGTCTCTACCGCTGGTCCCTACCGCTGGTCCCATCCGCTGGTCTCTACCGCTGGACCCTAACGCTGGTCCCTACCACTGGTCTCTACCGCTGGTCTCTACCGCTGGACCCTACCGCTGGTCCCTACCGCTGGACCCTACCGCTGGTCCCTACCACTGGTCTCTACCGCTGGTCTCTAGCGCTGGTCCTTACCGCTGGTCCCTACCGCTGGTCTCTACTGCTGGTCCCTACCGCTGGTCCCTACCGCTGGTCCCTACCGCTGGTCCACACCGCTGGTCCACACCGCTGGACTCTACCGCTGGTCTCTACCGCTGGTCCCTACCGCTGGACTCTACCGCTGGTCTCTACCGCTGGTCTCTACCTCTGGTCCCATCCGCTGGTCTCTACCGCTGGACCCTACCGCTGGTCTCTACCGCTGGTCCCTAACGCTGGTCCTTACCGCTGGACCCTACCGCTGGTCCCTACCGCTGGACCCTACCGCTGGTCCCTACCACTGGTCTCTATCGCTGGTCTCTACCGCTGGTCCCTAACGCTGGTCCCTACCACTGGTCTCTACCGCTGGTCTCTACCGCTGGTCCTTACCGCTGGTCCCTACCGCTGGACCCTACCGCTGGACCCTACCGCTGGACCCTACCGCTGGACCCTACCGCTGGTCTCTACCGCTGGTCTCTACCGCTGGTCTCTACCGCTGGTCCCATCCGCTGGTCTCTACCGCTGGACCCTACCGCTGGACCCTACCGCTGGTCCCTACCGCTGGTCTCTACCGCTGGTCTCTACCGCTGGACCCTACCGCTGGTCCCTACCGCTGGACTCTACCGCTGGTCCCTACCGCTGGTCTCTACCGCTGGTCCCTACCGCTGGACTCTACCGCTGGTCCCTACCGCTGGACCCTACCGCTGGTCCCTACCGCTGGTCCCTACCGCTGGACCCTACCGCTGGACCCTACCGCTGGTCCCTACCGCTGGACTCTACCGCTGGACCCTACCGCTGGTCCCTACCACTGGTCTCTATCGCTGGTCTCTACCGCTGGTCCCTAACGCTGGTCCCTACCACTGGTCTCTACCGCTGGTCTCTACCGCTGGTCCTTACCGCTGGTCCCTACCGCTGGACCCTACCGCTGGACCCTACCGCTGGACCCTACCGCTGGACCCTACCGCTGGTCTCTACCGCTGGTCTCTACCGCTGGTCTCTACCGCTGGTCCCATCCGCTGGTCTCTACCGCTGGTCCCTACCGATGGACCCTACCGCTGGTCCCTACCACTGGTCTCTACCGCTGGTCCCTACAGCTGGTCTCTACCGCTGGTCTCTACCGCTGGTCCCTACCGCTGGTCCCTACCGCTGGTCTCTACCGCTGGTCCCTACCGCTGGTCTCTACCGCTGGTCTCTACCGCTGGTCCCTACCGCTGGTCCCTACCGCTGGTCCCTACCGCTGGTCTCTACCGCTGGACCCTACCGCTGGTCCCTACCGATGGTCTCTACCGCTGGTCCCTACCGCTGGTCTCTACCGCTGGTCCCTACCGCTGGTCTCTACCGCTGGTCTCTACCGCTGGTCCCTACCGCTGGTCCCTACCGCTGGTCTCTCGCTGGTCTCTACCGCTGGTCCCTACCGCTGGTCGCTACCGCTGGTCTCTACCGCTGGTCCACACCGCTGGTCTCTACCGCTGGTCCCTACCGCTGGTCCCTACCGCTGGTCTCTACCGCTGGTCCCTACCGCTGGTCTCTACCGCTGGTCTCTACCGCTGGTCCCTACCGCTGGTCTCTACCGCTGGTCCCTACCGCTGGACTCTACCGCTGGACTCTACCGCTGGTCCCTACCGCTGGTCCCTACCGCTGGTCTCTACCGCTGGTCTCTACCGCTGGACACTACCGTTGGTCTCTACCGCTGGTCTCTACCGCTGGTGCCTACCGCTGGTCTCTACCGCTGGTCTCTACCGCTGGACCCTACCGCTGGTCTCTACCGCTGGTCTCTACCGCTGGACCCTACCGCTGGTCTCTACCGCTGGTCTCTACCGCTGGTCCCTACCGCTGGTCTCTACCTCTGGTCTCTACCGCTGGTCCCTACCGCTGGTCCCATCCGCTGGTCTCTACCGCTGGACCCTAACGCTGGTCCCTACCACTGGTCTCTACCGCTGGTCTCTACCGCTGGACCCTACCGCTGGTCCCTACCGCTGGACCCTACCGCTGGTCCCTACCACTGGTCTCTACCGCTGGTCTCTAGCGCTGGTCCTTACCGCTGGTCCCTACCGCTGGTCTCTACTGCTGGTCCCTACCGCTGGTCCCTACCGCTGGTCCCTACCGCTGGTCCACACCGCTGGTCCACACCGCTGGACTCTACCGCTGGTCTCTACCGCTGGTCCCTACCGCTGGACTCTACCGCTGGTCTCTACCGCTGGTCTCTACCTCTGGTCCCATCCGCTGGTCTCTACCGCTGGACCCTACCGCTGGTCTCTACCGCTGGTCCCTAACGCTGGTCCTTACCGCTGGACCCTACCGCTGGTCCCTACCGCTGGACCCTACCGCTGGTCCCTACCACTGGTCTCTATCGCTGGTCTCTACCGCTGGTCCCTAACGCTGGTCCCTACCACTGGTCTCTACCGCTGGTCTCTACCGCTGGTCCTTACCGCTGGTCCCTACCGCTGGACCCTACCGCTGGACCCTACCGCTGGACCCTACCGCTGGACCCTACCGCTGGTCTCTACCGCTGGTCTCTACCGCTGGTCTCTACCGCTGGTCCCATCCGCTGGTCTCTACCGCTGGACCCTACCGCTGGACCCTACCGCTGGTCCCTACCGCTGGTCTCTACCGCTGGTCTCTACCGCTGGACCCTACCGCTGGTCCCTACCGCTGGACTCTACCGCTGGTCCCTACCGCTGGTCTCTACCGCTGGTCCCTACCGCTGGACTCTACCGCTGGTCCCTACCGCTGGACCCTACCGCTGGTCCCTACCGCTGGTCCCTACCGCTGGACCCTACCGCTGGACCCTACCGCTGGTCCCTACCGCTGGACTCTACCGCTGGACCCTACCGCTGGTCCCTACCACTGGTCTCTATCGCTGGTCTCTACCGCTGGTCCCTAACGCTGGTCCCTACCACTGGTCTCTACCGCTGGTCTCTACCGCTGGTCCTTACCGCTGGTCCCTACCGCTGGACCCTACCGCTGGACCCTACCGCTGGACCCTACCGCTGGACCCTACCGCTGGTCTCTACCGCTGGTCTCTACCGCTGGTCTCTACCGCTGGTCCCATCCGCTGGTCTCTACCGCTGGTCCCTACCGATGGACCCTACCGCTGGTCCCTACCACTGGTCTCTATCGCTGGTCTCTACCGCTGGTCCCTAACGCTGGTCCCTACCACTGGTCTCTACCGCTGGTCTCTACCGCTGGTCCTTACCGCTGGTCCCTACCGCTGGACCCTACCGCTGGACCCTACCGCTGGACCCTACCGCTGGACCCTACCGCTGGACCCTACCGCTGGTCCCTACCGCTGGTCCCTACCGCTAGTCTCTACCGCTGGTCTCTACCGCTGGTCCCTACCGCTGGTCTCTACCGCTGGTCCCTACCGCTGGTCCCTACCGCTGGTCTCTACCGCTGGTCTCTACCGCTGGACCCTACCGCTGGTCCCTACCGCTGGTCCCTACCGCTGGTCCCTACCGCTGGTCCCTACCGCTGGACCCTACCGCTGGTCTCTACCGCTGGACCCTACCGCTGGTCTCTACCGCTGGTCCCTACCGCTGGTCCCTACCGCTGGTCCCTACCGCTGGTCTCTACCGCTGGACCCTACCGCTGGTCTCTACCGCTGGTCTCTACCGCTGGTCCCTACCGCTGGTCCCTACCGCTGGTCCCTACCGCTGGTCCCTAACGCTGGACCCTACCGCTGGTCCCTACCGCTTAATCCTACCGCTGGACCCTACCGCTGGTCTCTACCGCTGCTCTCTACCGCTGGTCCATACCGCTTAATCCTACCTCTGGTCCCTACCGCTGGACTCTACCGCTGGTCACTACCGCTGGTCTCTACCGCTGGTCCCTACCGCTGGTCCCTACCGCTGGACCCTACCGCTGGTCCCTACCGCTGGTCTCTACCGCTGGTCCCTACCGCTGGTCTCTACCGCTGGTCTCTACCGCTGGTCTCTACCGCTGGTCCCTACCGCTGGACCCTACCGCTGGACCCTACCGCTGGACCCTACCGCTGGTCTCTACCGCTGGTCCCTACCTCTGGTCTCTACCGCTGGTCTCTACCGCTGGTCCCTACTGCTTAATCCTACCTCTGGTCCCTACCGCTGGTCCCTACCGCTGGTCTCTACCGCTGGTCTCTACCGCTGGTCCCTACCGCTGTACTCTACCGCTGGTCCCTACCGCTGGACTCTACCGCTGGTCTCTACCGCTGGTCCCTACCGCTGGTCTCTACCGCTGGTCCCTACCGCTGGACTCTACCGCTGGACTCTACCGCTGGTCCCTACCGCTGGTCCCTACCGCTGGTCTCTACCGCTGGTCTCTACCGCTGGACCCTACCGTTGGTCTCTACCGCTGGTCTCTACCGCTGGTGCCTACCGCTGGTCTCTACCGCTGGTCTCTACCGCTGGACCCTACCGCTGGTCTCTACCGCTGGTCTCTACCGCTGGACCCTACCGCTGGTCTCTACCGCTGGTCTCTACCGCTGGTCCCTACCGCTGGTCTCTACCTCTGGTCTCTACCGCTGGTCCCTACCGCTGGTCCCATCCGCTGGTCTCTACCGCTGGACCCTAACGCTGGTCCCTACCACTGGTCTCTACCGCTGGTCTCTACCGCTGGTCCTTACCGCTGGTCCCTACCGCTGGTCTCTACTGCTGGTCCCTACCGCTGGTCCCTACCGCTGGTCCCTACCGCTGGTCCACACCGCTGGTCCACACCGCTGGACTCTACCGCTGGTCTCTACCGCTGGTCCCTACCGCTGGACTCTACCGCTGGTCTCTACCTCTGGTCCCATCCGCTGGTCTCTACCGCTGGACCCTACCGCTGGTCTCTACCGCTGGTCCCTAACGCTGGTCCTTACCGCTGGACCCTACCGCTGGTCCCTACCGCTGGACCCTACCACTGGTCCCTACCACTGGTCTCTATCGCTGGTCTCTACCGCTGGTCCCTAACGCTGGTCCCTACCACTGGTCTCTACCGCTGGTCTCTACCGCTGGTCCTTACCGCTGGTCCCTACCGCTGGACCCTACCGCTGGAGCCTACCGCTGGACCCTACCGCTGGACCCTACCGCTGGTCTCTACCGCTGGTCTCTACCGCTGGTCTCTACCGCTGGTCCCATCCGCTGGTCTCTACCGCTGGACCCTACCGCTGGACCCTACCGCTGGTCCCTACCGCTGGTCTCTACCGCTGGTCTCTACCGCTGGACCCTACCGCTGGTCCCTACCGCTGGACTCTACCGCTGGTCCCTACCGCTGGTCTCTACCGCTGGTCCCTACTGCTGGACTCTACCGCTGGTCCCTACCGCTGGTCCCTACCGCTGGACCCTACCGCTGGACCCTACCGCTGGTCCCTACCGCTGGTCTCTACCGCTGGACCCTACCGTTGGTCCCTACAGGCAAAACAACAACTGTTGGAACTGTTGAAAAGGAACCAACCTTCCACCTGGCCTTACTGGCCTACCGTCAGCAGACTGCAGCAGTAATAGAACCTTCAGCAGTAATATAACCTTCAGCAGTAATATAACCTGCAGCAGACTACAGCAGTAATATAACCTTCAGCAGTAATATAACCTTCAGCACTAATATAACCTTCAGCAGTATTATAACCTGCAGCAGACTGCAGCAGTAATATAACCTTCAGCAGTAATATAACCTTCAGCAGTAATATGACCTTCAGCACTAATATAACCTTCAGCAGTAATATAACCTTCAGCAGTAATATAACTTTCAGCAGTAATATAACCTTCAGCAGTAATATAACCTTCAGCACTAATATAACCTTCAGCAGTAATATAACCTTCAGCAGTAATATAACCTTCAGCAGACTGCAGCAGTAGTATAACCTTCAGCAGTAATATAACCTTCAGCAGTAATATAACCTTCAGCAGTAATATAACCTTCAGCAGTAATATAACCTGCAGCAGTAATATAACCTTCAGCAGTAATATAACCTTCAGCAGTAATATAACCTTCAGCAGTAATATAACCTTCAGCAGTAATATAACCTTCAGCAGTAATTTAACCTTCAGCAGTAATATAACCTTCAACAGTAATATAACCTTCAGCAGTAATATAACCTTCAGCAGAAATATAACCTTCAGCAGTAATATAACCTTCAGCAGACTGCAGCAGTAATATAACCTTCAGCAGTAATATAACCTTCAGCAGTAATATAACCTTCAGCAGTAATATAACCTTCAGCAGGCTGCAGCAGTAATATAACCTTCAGCAGTAATATAACCTTCAGCAGTAATATTACCTTCAGCAGTAATATAACCTTCAGCAGACTACAGCAGTAATATAACCTTCAGCAGTAATATAACCTTCAGCAGTAATATAACCTTCAGCAGTAATATAACCTTCAGCAGTATTATAACCTTCAGCAGTAATATAACCTTCAGCAGTAATATAACCTTCAGCAGACAACAGCAGTAATATAACCTTCAACAGTAATATAACCTTCAGCAGTAATATAACCTTCAGCAGTAATATAACCTTCAGCAGACTACAGCAGTAATATAACCTTCAGCAGTAATATAACCTTCAGCAGTAATATAACCTTCAGCAGTAATATAACCTTCAGCAGTACTATAACCTTCAACAGTAATATAACCTTCAACAGTAATATAACCTTCAGCAGTAATATAACCTTCAGCAGTAATATAACCTTCAGCAGTAATATAACCTTCAGCAGTAATATAACCTACAGCAGTAACATAACCTTCAGCAGTAATATAACCTTCAGCAGTAATATAACCTTCAGCAGTAATATTACCTTCAGCAGTAATATAACCTTCAGCAGACTACAGCAGTAATATAACCTTCAGCAGTAATATAACCTTCAGCAGTAATATAACCTTCAGCAGTAATATAACCTTCAGCAGTATTATAACCTTCAGCAGTAATATAACCTTCAGCAGTATTATAACCTTCAGCAGACAACAGCAGTAATATAACCTTCAACAGTAATATAACCTTCAGCAGTAATATAACCTTCAGCAGACTACAGCAGTAATATAATCTTCAGCAGTAATATAACCTTCAGCAGTAATATAACCTTCAGCAGTAATATAACCTTCAGCAGTAATATAACCTTCAGCAGTACTATAACCTTCAACAGTAATATAACCTTCAACAGTAATATAACCTTCAGCAGTAATATAACCTTCAGCAGTAATATAACCTTCAGCAGTAATATAACCTTCAGCAGTAATATAACCTACAGCAGTAACATAACCTTCAGCAGTAATATAACCTTCAGCAGTAATATAACCTTCAGCAGTAATATAACCTTCAGCAGTAATATAATCTTCAGCAGCAATATAACCTTCAGCAGTAATATAACCTTCAGCAGTACCATAACCTTCAGCAGTAATATAACCTTCAGCAGTAATATAACCTTCAGCAGTAATATAACCTTCGGCAGTAATATAACCTTCAGCAGACTACAGAAGTAATATAACATTCAGCAGTAATATAACCTGCAGCAGTAATATAACATTCAGCAGTAATATAACCTTCAGCAGTAATATAACATTCAGTAATAATATAACCTTCAGCAGTAATATGACTTTCAGCAGTAATATAACCTGCAGCAGTAATATAACATTCAGCAGTAATATAACCTTCAGCAGTAATATAACATTCAGCAGTAATATAACCTTCAGCAGTAATATGACTTTCAGCAGTAATATAACCTGCAGCAGTAATATAACATTCAGCAGTAATATAACCTTCAGCAGTAATAAAACCTTCAGCAGTAATATAACCTTCAGCAGTAATATAACCTTCAGCTGTAATATAACCTTCAGCAGACTGCAGCAGTAATATAACCTTCAGCAGTAATATAACCTTCAGCAGTAATATAACCTTCAGCAGTAATATAACCTTCAGCAGTAATATAACCTTCAGCAGTAATATAACCTTCAGCAGTAATATAACCTTCAGCAGTAATATAACCTTCAACAGTAATATAACCTTCAGCAGTAATATAACCTTCAGCAGTAATATAACATTCAGCAGTAATATAACCTTCAACAGTAATATAACCTTCAGCAGACTACAGCAGTAATATAACCTTCAGCAGTAATATAACTATCAGCAGTAATATAACCTTCAGCAGTAATATAACCTTCAGCAGTAATATAAACTTCAGCAGTAATATAACATTCAGCAGTAATATAACTTTCAACAGTAATATAACCTTCAGCAGACTACAGCAGTAATATAACCTTCAGCAGTAATATAACCTTCAGCAGTAATATAACATTCAGCAGTAATATAACATTCAGCAGTAATATAACCTTCAACAGTAATATAACCTTCAGCAGACTAAGCAGTAATATAACCTTCAGCAGTAATATAACCTTCAGCAGTAATATAACCTTCAGCAGTAATATAACCTTCAGCAGTAATATAACTTTCAGCAGTAATATAACCTTCAGCAGTAATATAACCTTCAGCAGTATTATAACCTTCAGCAGTAATATAACCTTCAGCAGTAATATAACCTTCAGCAGACTGCAGCAGTAATATAACTTTCAGCAGTAATATAATCTTCAGCAGTAATATAACCTTCAGCAGTAATATAACATTCAGCAGTAATATAACCTTCAGCAGTAATATAACTATCAGCAGTAATATAACCTTCAGCAGTAATATAACCTTCAGCAGTAATATAACCTTCAGCAGTAATATAACCTTCAGCAGTAATATGACCTTCAGCACTAATATAACCTTCAGCAGTAATAAAATCTTCAGCAGTAATATAACCTTCAGCAGTAATATAACCTGCAGCAGTAATATAACCGTCAGCAGTAATATAACCTTCAGCAGTAATATAACCTTCAGCAGTAATATAACCCTCAGCAGTAACATAACCTTCAGCAGTAATATAACCTTCAGCAGTAATATAACCTTCAGCAGACTACAGCAGTAATATAACCTTCAGCAGTAATATAACCTTCAGCAGTAATATAACCTTCAGCAGTAATATAACCTTCAGCAGACTACAGAAGTAATATAACCTTCAGCAGTAATATAACCTTCAGCAGACTGCAGCAGTAATATAACATTCAGCAGTAATATAACCTTCAGCAGTAATATAACCTTCAGCAGTAATATAACCTTCAGCAGTAATAAAACCTTCAGCAGTAATATAACCTTCAGCAGTAATATAACCTTCAGCAGTAATATAACCTTCAGCAGTAATATAATCTTCAGCAGTAATATAACCTTCAGCAGTAATATAACCTTCAGCAGACTACAGCAGTAATATAACCTTCAGCAGTAATATAACCTTCAGCAGACTACAGCAGTAATATAACCTTCAGCAGTAATATAACCTTCAGCAGTAATATAACCTTCAGCAGTAATATAATCTTCAGCAGTAATATAACCTTCAGCAGTAATATAACCTTCAGCAGACTACAGCAGTAATATAACCTTCAGCAGTAATATAACCTTCAGCAGTAATATAACCTTCAGCAGACTACAGCAGTAATATAACCTTCAGCAGTAATATAACCTTCAGCAGACTACAGCAGTAATATAACCTTCAGCAGTAATATAACCTTCAGCAGTAATATAACCTTCAGCAGTAATATAACCTTCAGCAGTAATATAACATTCAGCAGTAATATAACCTTCAGCAGACTACAGCAGTAATATAACCTTCAGCAGTAATATAACCTTCAGCAGTAATATAACCTTCAGCAGTAATATAACCTTCAGCAGTAATATAATCTTCAGCAGTAATATAACCTTCAGCAGACTACAGCAGTAATATAACCTTCAGCAGTAATATAACCTTCAGCAGTAACATAACCTTCAGCAGTAATATAACCTTCAGCAGTAATATAACCTTCAGCAGACTACAGCAGTAATATAACCTTCAGCAGTAATATAACCTTCAGCAGTAATATAACCTTCAGCAGTAATATAACCTTCAGCAGACTACAGCAGTAATATAACCTTCAGCAGTAATATAACCTTCAGCAGTAATATAACCTTCAGCAGTAATATAACCTTCAGCAGTAATATAACCTTCAGCAGACTACAGCAGTAATATAACCTTCAGCAGTAATATAACCTTCAGCAGTAATATAACCTTCAGCAGTAATATAACCTTCAGCAGTAATATAACCTTCAGCAGACTACAGAAGTAATATAACCTTCAGCAGACTGCAGCAGTAATATAACATTCAGCAGTAATATAACCTTCAGAAGTAATATAACCTTCAGCAGTAATATAACATTCAGCTGTAATATAACCTTCAGCAGTAATAAAACCTTCAGCAGTAATATAACCTTCAGCAGTAATATAACCTTCAGCAGTAATATAACCTTCAGCAGTAATATGACTTTCAGCAGTAATATAACCTTCAGCAGTAATATAACCTTCAGCAGTAATATAACCTTCAACAGTAATATAACCTTCAGCAGTAGTATAACCTTCAGCAGTAATATAACCTTCAGCAGTAATATAACCTTCAGCAGTACTATAACCTTCAGCAGTAATATAACCTTCAGCAGTAATATAACCTTCAGCAGTAATATAACCTTCAGCAGTAATATAACCTTCAGCAGTAATATAATTTTCAGCAGTAATATAACCTTCAGCAGTAAAATAACCTTCAGCTGTAATATAACCTTCAGCAGACTACAGAAGTAATATAACCTTCAGCAGACTGCAGCAGTAATATAACCTTCAGCAGTAATATAACCTTCAGCAGTAATATAATTTTCAGCAGTAATATAACCTTCAGCAGTAAAATAACCTTCAGCTGTAATATAACCTTCAGCAGACTGCAGCAGTAATATAACCTTCAGCAGTAATATATCCTTCAGCAGTAATATAACCTTCAACAGTAATATAACATTCAGCAGTAATATAACCTTCAGCAGTAATATAACCTTCAGCTGTAATATAACCTTCAGCAGACTGCAGCAGTAATATAACCTTCAGCAGTAATATAACCTTCAGCAGTAATATAACCTTCAGCAGTAATATAACCTTCAGCAGTAATATAACCTTCAGCAGTATTATAACCTTCAGCAGTAATATAACCTTCAGCAGTAATATAACCTTCAGCAGTATTATAACCTCCAGCAGTAATATAACCTTCAGCAGTAATATAACCTTCAGCAGTAATATAACCTGCAGCAGTAATATAACCTTCAGCAGACTGCAGCAGTAATATAACCTTCAGCAGTAATATAATCTTCAGCAGTAATATAACCTTCAGCAGTAATATAACCTTCAGCAGTAATATAACATTCAGTAATAATATAACCTTCAGCAGTAATATAACCTTCAACAGTAATATAACCTGCAGCAGTAATATAACCTTCAGCAGTAATATAACCTTCAGCAGTAATATAACCTTCAGCAGTAATATAACATTCAGTAATAATATAACCTTCAGCAGTAATATAACCTTCAGCAGACTACAGCAGTAATATAACCTTCAGCAGTAATATAACCTTCAGCAGTAATATAACTATCAGCAGTAATATAACCTTCAGCAGTAATATAACCTTCAGCAGTAATATAACCTTCAGCAGTAATATAACCTTCAGCAGTAATATAACCTTCAACAGTAATATAACCTTCAGCAGTAATCTAACCTTCAGCAGACTACAGCAGTAATATAACCTTCAGCAGTAATATAACCTTCAACAGTAATATAACCTTCAGCAGTAATATAACCTTCAGCAGTAATATAACCTTCAGCAGTAATATAACATTCAGTAATAATATAACCTTCAGCAGTAATATAACCTTCAGCAGACTACAGCAGTAATATAACCTTCAGCAGTAATATAACCTTCAGCAGTAATATAACTATCAGCAGTAATATAACCTTCAGCAGTAATATAACCTTCAGCAGTAATATAACCTTCAGCAGTAATATAACCTTCAACAGTAATATAACCTTCAGCAGTAATCTAACCTTCAGCAGACTACAGCAGTAATATAACCTTCAGCAGTAATATAACCTTCAACAGTAATATAACCTTCAGCAGTAATATAACCTTCAGCAGTAATATAACCTTCAACAGTAATATAACCTTCAACAGTAATATAACCTTCAGCAGTAATATAACCTTCAGCAGTAATATAACCTTCAGCAGTAATATAACCTTCAGCAGTAATATAACCTACAGCAGTAACATAACCTTCAGCAGTAATATAACCTTCAGCAGTAATATAACCTTCAGCAGTAATATAACCTTCAGCAGTAATATAATCTTCAGCAGCAATATAACCTTCAGCAGTAATATAACCTTCAGCAGTACCATAACCTTCAGCAGTAATATAACCTTCAGCAGTAATATAACCTTCAGCAGTAATATAACCTTCGGCAGTAATATAACCTTCAGCAGACTACAGAAGTAATATAACATTCAGCAGTAATATAACCTGCAGCAGTAATATAACATTCAGCAGTAATATAACCTTCAGCAGTAATATAACATTCAGTAATAATATAACCTTCAGCAGTAATATGACTTTCAGCAGTAATATAACCTGCAGCAGTAATATAACATTCAGCAGTAATATAACCTTCAGCAGTAATATAACATTCAGCAGTAATATAACCTTCAGCAGTAATATGACTTTCAGCAGTAATATAACCTGCAGCAGTAATATAACATTCAGCAGTAATATAACCTTCAGCAGTAATAAAACCTTCAGCAGTAATATAACCTTCAGCAGTAATATAACCTTCAGCTGTAATATAACCTTCAGCAGACTGCAGCAGTAATATAACCTTCAGCAGTAATATAACCTTCAGCAGTAATATAACCTTCAGCAGTAATATAACCTTCAGCAGTAATATAACCTTCAGCAGTAATATAACCTTCAGCAGTAATATAACCTTCAGCAGTAATATAACCTTCAACAGTAATATAACCTTCAGCAGTAATATAACCTTCAGCAGTAATATAACATTCAGCAGTAATATAACCTTCAACAGTAATATAACCTTCAGCAGACTACAGCAGTAATATAACCTTCAGCAGTAATATAACTATCAGCAGTAATATAACCTTCAGCAGTAATATAACCTTCAGCAGTAATATAAACTTCAGCAGTAATATAACATTCAGCAGTAATATAACCTTCAACAGTAATATAACCTTCAGCAGACTACAGCAGTAATATAACCTTCAGCAGTAATATAACCTTCAGCAGTAATATAACATTCAGCAGTAATATAACATTCAGCAGTAATATAACCTTCAACAGTAATATAACCTTCAGCAGACTAAGCAGTAATATAACCTTCAGCAGTAATATAACCTTCAGCAGTAATATAACCTTCAGCAGTAATATAACCTTCAGCAGTAATATAACTTTCAGCAGTAATATAACCTTCAGCAGTAATATAACCTTCAGCAGTATTATAACCTTCAGCAGTAATATAACCTTCAGCAGTAATATAACCTTCAGCAGACTGCAGCAGTAATATAACTTTCAGCAGTAATATAATCTTCAGCAGTAATATAACCTTCAGCAGTAATATAACATTCAGCAGTAATATAACCTTCAGCAGTAATATAACTATCAGCAGTAATATAACCTTCAGCAGTAATATAACCTTCAGCAGTAATATAACCTTCAGCAGTAATATAACCTTCAGCAGTAATATGACCTTCAGCACTAATATAACCTTCAGCAGTAATAAAATCTTCAGCAGTAATATAACCTTCAGCAGTAATATAACCTGCAGCAGTAATATAACCGTCAGCAGTAATATAACCTTCAGCAGTAATATAACCTTCAGCAGTAATATAACCCTCAGCAGTAACATAACCTTCAGCAGTAATATAACCTTCAGCAGTAATATAACCTTCAGCAGACTACAGCAGTAATATAACCTTCAGCAGTAATATAACCTTCAGCAGTAATATAACCTTCAGCAGTAATATAACCTTCAGCAGACTACAGAAGTAATATAACCTTCAGCAGTAATATAACCTTCAGCAGACTGCAGCAGTAATATAACATTCAGCAGTAATATAACCTTCAGCAGTAATATAACCTTCAGCAGTAATATAACCTTCAGCAGTAATAAAACCTTCAGCAGTAATATAACCTTCAGCAGTAATATAACCTTCAGCAGTAATATAACCTTCAGCAGTAATATAATCTTCAGCAGTAATATAACCTTCAGCAGTAATATAACCTTCAGCAGACTACAGCAGTAATATAACCTTCAGCAGTAATATAACCTTCAGCAGACTACAGCAGTAATATAACCTTCAGCAGTAATATAACCTTCAGCAGTAATATAACCTTCAGCAGTAATATAATCTTCAGCAGTAATATAACCTTCAGCAGTAATATAACCTTCAGCAGACTACAGCAGTAATATAACCTTCAGCAGTAATATAACCTTCAGCAGTAATATAACCTTCAGCAGACTACAGCAGTAATATAACCTTCAGCAGTAATATAACCTTCAGCAGACTACAGCAGTAATATAACCTTCAGCAGTAATATAACCTTCAGCAGTAATATAACCTTCAGCAGTAATATAACCTTCAGCAGTAATATAACATTCAGCAGTAATATAACCTTCAGCAGACTACAGCAGTAATATAACCTTCAGCAGTAATATAACCTTCAGCAGTAATATAACCTTCAGCAGTAATATAACCTTCAGCAGTAATATAATCTTCAGCAGTAATATAACCTTCAGCAGACTACAGCAGTAATATAACCTTCAGCAGTAATATAACCTTCAGCAGTAACATAACCTTCAGCAGTAATATAACCTTCAGCAGTAATATAACCTTCAGCAGACTACAGCAGTAATATAACCTTCAGCAGTAATATAACCTTCAGCAGTAATATAACCTTCAGCAGTAATATAACCTTCAGCAGACTACAGCAGTAATATAACCTTCAGCAGTAATATAACCTTCAGCAGTAATATAACCTTCAGCAGTAATATAACCTTCAGCAGTAATATAACCTTCAGCAGACTACAGCAGTAATATAACCTTCAGCAGTAATATAACCTTCAGCAGTAATATAACCTTCAGCAGTAATATAACCTTCAGCAGTAATATAACCTTCAGCAGACTACAGAAGTAATATAACCTTCAGCAGACTGCAGCAGTAATATAACATTCAGCAGTAATATAACCTTCAGAAGTAATATAACCTTCAGCAGTAATATAACATTCAGCTGTAATATAACCTTCAGCAGTAATAAAACCTTCAGCAGTAATATAACCTTCAGCAGTAATATAACCTTCAGCAGTAATATAACCTTCAGCAGTAATATGACTTTCAGCAGTAATATAACCTTCAGCAGTAATATAACCTTCAGCAGTAATATAACCTTCAACAGTAATATAACCTTCAGCAGTAGTATAACCTTCAGCAGTAATATAACCTTCAGCAGTAATATAACCTTCAGAAGTACTATAACCTTCAGCAGTAATATAACCTTCAGCAGTAATATAACCTTCAGCAGTAATATAACCTTCAGCAGTAATATAATTTTCAGCAGTAATATAACCTTCAGCAGTAAAATAACCTTCAGCTGTAATATAACCTTCAGCAGACTGCAGCAGTAATATAACCTTCAGCAGTAATATATCCTTCAGCAGTAATATAACCTTCAACAGTAATATAACATTCAGCAGTAATATAACCTTCAGCAGTAATATAACCTTCAGCTGTAATATAACCTTCAGCAGACTGCAGCAGTAATATAACCTTCAGCAGTAATATAACCTTCAGCAGTAATATAACCTTCAGCAGTAATATAACCTTCAGCAGTAATATAACCTTCAGCAGTATTATAACCTTCAGCAGTAATATAACCTTCAGCAGTAATATAACCTTCAGCAGTATTATAACCTCCAGCAGTAATATAACCTTCAGCAGTAATATAACCTTCAGCAGTAATATAACCTGCAGCAGTAATATAACCTTCAGCAGACTGCAGCAGTAATATAACCTTCAGCAGTAATATAATCTTCAGCAGTAATATAACCTTCAGCAGTAATATAACCTTCAGCAGTAATATAACATTCAGTAATAATATAACCTTCAGCAGTAATATAACCTTCAACAGTAATATAACCTGCAGCAGTAATATAACCTTCAGCAGTAATATAACCTTCAGCAGTAATATAACCTTCAGCAGTAATATAACCTTCAGCAGTAATATAACATTCAGTAATAATATAACCTTCAGCAGTAATATAACCTTCAGCAGACTACAGCAGTAATATAACCTTCAGCAGTAATATAACCTTCAGCAGTAATATAACTATCAGCAGTAATATAACCTTCAGCAGTAATATAACCTTCAGCAGTAATATAACCTTCAGCAGTAATATAACCTTCAGCAGTAATATAACCTTCAACAGTAATATAACCTTCAGCAGTAATCTAACCTTCAGCAGACTACAGCAGTAATATAACCTTCAGCAGTAATATAACCTTCAACAGTAATATAACCTTCAGCAGTAATATAACCTTCAGCAGTAATATAACCTTCAACAGTAATATAACCTTCAGCAGTAATCTAACCTTCAGCAGTAATATAACCTTCAACAGTAATATAACCTTCAGCAGTAATCTAACCTTCAGCAGACTACAGCAGTAATATAACCTTCAGCAGTATTATAACCTTCAGCAGTAATATAACCTTCAGCAGTAATATAACCTTCAGCAGAAATATAAGCAGTAATATAACCTTCAGCAGTAATATAACCTTCAGCAGTAACATAACCTTCAGCAGTAATATAACCTTCATCAGTAATATAACCTTCAGCAGACTACAGCAGTAATATAACCTTCAGCAGTAATATAACCTTCAGCAGTAATATAACCTTCAGCAGTAATATAACCTTCAGCAGACTACAGAAGTAATATAACCTTCAGCAGTAATATAACCTTCAGCAGACTGCAGCAGTAATATAACATTCAGCAGTAATATATCCTTCAGCAGTAATATAACCTTCAGCAGTAATATAACCTTCAGCAGTAATAAAACCTTCAGCAGTAATATAACCTTCAGCAGTAATATAACCTTCAGCAGTAATATAACCTTCAGCAGTATTATAACCTTCAGCAGTAATATAATCTTCAGCAGTAATATAACCTTCAGCAGACTACAGCAGTAATATAACCTTCAGCAGTAATATAACCTTCAGCAGTAATATAACCTTCAGCAGTAATATAACCTTCAGCAGTAATATAACCTTCAGCAGTAATATAACCTTCAGCAGTAATATAACCTTCAACAGTAATATAACCTTCAGCAGTAATATAACCTTCAGCAGTAATATAACCTTCAACAGTAATATAACCTTCAGCAGTAATATAACCTTCAGCAGTAATATAACCTTCAGCAGTAGTATAACCTTCAGCATTAATATAACCTTCAGCAGTAATATAACCTTCAGCAGTAACATAACCTTCAGCAGTAATATAACCTTCAGCAGACTACAGCAGTAATATAACCTTCAGCAGTAATATAACCTTCAGCAGTAATATAACCTTCAGCAGTAATATAACCGTCAGCAGTACTATAACCTTCAGCAGTAATATAACCTTCAGCAGTAATATAACCTTCAGCAGTAATATAACCTTCAGCAGTAATATAACCTTCAGCATTAATATAACCTTCAGCAGTAATATAACCTTCAGCAGTAACATAACCTTCAGCAGTAATATAACCTTCAGCAGACTACAGCAGTAATATAACCTTCAGCAGTAATATAACCTTCAGCAGTAATATAACCTTCAGCAGTAATATAACCTTCAGCAGACTACAGAAGTAATATAACCTTCAGCAGTAATATAACCTTCAGCAGACTGCAGCAGTAATATAACATTCAGCAGTAATATAACCTTCAGCAGTAATATAACCTTCAGCAGTAATATAACCTTCAGCAGTAATAAAACCTTCAGCAGTAATATAACCTTCAGCAGTAATATAACCTTCAGCAGTAATATAATCTTCAGCAGTAATATAACCTTCAGCAGTACTATAACCTTCAGCAGTAATATAACCTTCAGCAGTAATATAACTATCAGCAGTAATATAACCTTCAGCAGACTACAGAAGTAATATAACGTTCAGCAGTAATATAACCTTCAGCAGTAATATAATAATAACTTACCTGTTCTATATTACCCATGGTCCTTACATAATACAATAACAAACCTGTTCTATATTACCCATGGACCTTACATAATACAATAACAAACCTGTTCTATATTACCCATGGACCTTACATAATACAATAACAAACCTGTTCTATATTACCCATGGACCTTACATAATACAATAACAAACCTGTTCTATATTACCCATGGTCCTTACATAATACAATAACAAACCTGTTCTATATTACCCATGGACCTTACATAATACAATAACAAACCTGTTCTATATTACCCATGGACCTTACATAATACAATAACAAACCTGTTCTATATTACCCATGGTACGCACATAAACATTGCATGTTTGCGATCATTGAGATTTCTGTCCCCATGACGATCCCTCTGTAGAGTAACGGCCACAACATTATAAAAACAGCATACCTGAGACAGAAATACAGTAACACACCTGTTTAAATGGCCTGAGACAGAAATACAGTAACACACCTGTTCAAATGGCCTGAGACAGAAATACAGTAACACACCTGTTTAAATGACCTGAGACAGAAATACAGTAACACACCTGTTCAAATGGCCTGAGACAGAAATACAGTAACACACCTGTTTAAATGGCCTGAGACAGAAATACAGTAACACACCTGTTTAAATGGCCTGAGACAGAAATACAGTAACACACCTGTTTAAATGGCCTGAGACAGAAATACAGTAACACACCTGTTTAAATGGCCTGAGACAGAAATACAGTAACACACCTGTTCAAATGGCCTGAGGCAGAAATACAGTAACTCAGCTGTTCAAATGGCCTGAGATAGAAATACAGTAACACACCTGTTCAAATGGCCTGAGACAGAAATACAGTAACACACCTGTTTAAATGGCCTGAGACAGAAATACAGTAACACACCTGTTTAAATGGCCTGAGACAGAAATACAGTAACACACCTGTTTAAATGGCCTGAGACAGAAATACAGTAACACACCTGTTTAAATGGCCTGAGACAGAAATACAGTAACACATCTTTTCAAATGGCCTGAGACAGAAATACAGTAACACATCTTTTCAAATGGCCTGAGACAGAAGTACAGTAACACACCTGTTTAAATGGCCTGAGACAGAAATACAGTAACACACCTGTTTAAATGGCCTGAGACAGAAATACAGTAACACACCTGTTTAAATGGCCTGAGACAGAAATACAGTAACACACCTGTTTAAATGGCCTGAGGCAGAAATACAGTAACACACCTTTTCAAATGGCCTGAGACAGAAATATGATAACACACCTGTTCTGCTCGATGAGGATCTTCAGGGTCTGTCTGTTGGTGAGCATCACGTCAGCGTCCATACTGAGATAGTAGTCACAGCCTGGGTCTTTACGACACAGCCCCCTTGGGTAGAGACATGGAGGAAATAAGTCGAATCAATCATTACAGCTGATCAATTAATTACAGCTGATCAATTACAACGGACGTCATAATGATAGGGATAATAATTACAGCTGATCAATTAGGGGGAGGTTTAGGGGCCCTAGTCTCTATGAGGAGAGGATGGGGGAAAGGTTTAGGGGCCCTAGTCTCTCTGAGGTGAGGTGAGTGGGAGGTTTAGGGGCCCTAGTCTCTCTGAAGTGAGGATGGGGGGAAGGTTTAGGGGCCCTAGTCTCTCTGAAGTGAGGATGGGGGGAAGGTTTAGGGGCCCTAGTCTCTCTGAGGTGAGGTGAGGGGGAGGTTTAGGGGCCCTAGTCTCTCTGAGGTGAGGTGAGGGGGGGAAGGTTTAGGGGCCCTAGTCTCTCTGAGGTGAGGTGAGGGGGAGGTTTAGGGGCCCTAGTGTCTCTGAGGTGAGGTGAAGGGGGGAAGGTTTAGGGGCCCTAGTCTCTCTGAGGTGAGGTGAGGGGCAGGTTTAGGGGCCCTAGTCTCTCTGAGGTGAGGTGAGGGGGGGAAGGTTTAGGGGCCCTAGTCTCTCTGAGGTGAGGGGGGAAAGTTTCAGGGAAGAGAGACGGGAACACACACAACTAGATGAATCACACATCCACACAGGCCGTGTAGCGTACGTACATGCCCATGTTCCTGGCCTCTCCTTGGCTCAAGTTCTCCTCCGGACCCACAACCTTGAAGCTTTTGAACACGTCTTTATTTTCCTCCCAAAACTTCTGGATGTGTCTCTCATGGTAAACCTCCTGCAGAGAGAGAGCGAGAGAAAGAGAGACCGAGAGACACAGACAGATAATTATTACTAATATTACAGTTATATTATAGAGAGCTGAGAGACAGAAGAGGACGTGGTTGATGGATCGGAAGCTGTGTTTTGCACTCTGCCATACTGAGTCGATCCAGAGCCAAGGTCCAGCTGCAGATACTCCATACTCACATTGTTATGAACGAAGACGTTCAGTTTATGTTTGGGATAGTCGAGGGTCACAAGTCTCTGGAAGAATTGAGAGAGGAAAGGAGTGGGCTGTTCGATGAACACTCCAACCATCACAGTGGGATACTCCTGTTGATACAAGACATACTGTTAATAAACAACACTGACCGACACATTGATGGAAATCTGTTCTGGTCACAATTTGTTTGGATCTTCAGGATTTTCTCGTAGATACTGTCAACAAATCTCATGATAAGCAACCGCTTGTTAAGATTAGGGTTAAAGTTAGAATAAGGGTTAAGGTAGGGTTCCCCAACATGCCGAATTTGGCCCGCGGGTGGTTTTATTTGGCCCCCCAAGTTTTCTGAGCAAAGAAAATTGTTGAACATAAAAGACTAAAAACACCAATAAGTCGACTCCAAGTGATTTTAATTTAAGAAATCTGTTCCCAAGTATCCCAAGTAGAGAGACACGTGATCGTATACAAATGTAATCAAGGTTTGAAATGATTATGTTTTAGTGAAACACATCTGTTTGAGCTTCTTGCGGTTCATTTACAGTCTACAAATGATTTGTAGTTATGTTCCGCCACCCGACCATCCGCTCAAGAAAACATCGGCCGAGGCTGAATCTAGTTGATGATCCCTGGGTAAGGGTTAAGGTTAGAGTTAGAGCTAGAGCTAGAGCTAGGGTTAGAGCTAGAGCTAGGGTTAGAGCTAGAGCTAGGGTTAGAGCTAGAGCTAGAGTTAGAGCTAGAGCTAGAGTTAGAGCTAGAGCTAGGGTTAGGGTTAGGGCTAGAGCTAGGGTTAGGGTTAGGGTTAGGGTTAGGGTTAGAGCTAGAGTTAGAGCTAGAGCTAGAGTTAGAGCTAGAGCTAGAGTTAGAGCTAGGGTTAGGGTTAGAGCTAGAGCTAGAGTTAGAGTTAGAGCTAGAGTTAGAGCTAGGGTTAGGGTTAGAGCTAGAGCTAGGGTTAGAGCTAGAGCTAGGGTTACGGTTAGAGCCAGGGTTAGGGTTAGAGCTAGAGCTAGGGTTAGGGTTAGAGCTAGAGCTAGAGCTAGGGTTAGAGCTAGAGCTAGGGTTAGGGCTAGAGCTAGAGCTAGGGTTAGGGTTAGAGCTAGAGCTAGGGTTAGAGCTAGGGTTAGGGTTAGGGTTAGAGCTAGAGCTAGGGTTAGAGCTAGGGTTAGGGCTAGGGTTAGAGCTAGAGCTAGGGTTAGAGCTAGAGCTAGGGTTAGGGTTAGAGCTAGAGCTAGGGTTAGGGTTAGAGCTAGAGCTAGGGTTAGAGCTAGAGCTAGAGTTAGGGTTAGAGCTAGGGTTAGAGCTAGAGCTAGGGTTAGAGCTAGAGCTAGAGTTAGGGTTAGAGCTAGGGTTAGAGCTAGAGCTAGGGTTAGGGTTAGAGCTAGGGTTAGGGTTAGAGCTAGGGTTAGGGTTAGAGCTAGAGCTAGGGTTAGGGTTAGAGCTAGGGTTAGGGTTAGTGCTAGAGCTAGGGTTAGGGTTAGAGCTAGAGCTAGGGTTAGAGCTAGGGTTAGAGCTAGAGCTAGGGTTAGAGCTAGAGCTAGGGTTAGGGTTAGAGCTAGGGTTAGGGTTAGAGCTAGGGTTAGGGTTAGAGCTAGGGTTAGGGTTAGAGCTAGGGTTAGGGTTAGAGCTAGAGCTAGGGTTAGGGTTAGAGCTAGGGTTAGGGTTAGGGTTAGGGTTAGGGTTAGAGCTAGAGCTAGGGTTAGAGCTAGGGTTAGGGTTAGAGCTAGAGCTAGGGTTAGAGCTAGGGTTAGGGTTAGAGCTAGAGCTAGGGTTAGAGCTAGGGTTAGGGTAAAGGGTTATGTTTAGAGTTAGGATAAGGGTTAAGGTTAGGGTTAGTAGATATTTAGTTGAATTGTTACTGGTAGTCTGTAGAGCAGTGGTTGACTGGTTGCAGTCTATCACAGTGCCATCCTTTTGTCACCAAAGCCCCATATACCACCCACCACTGCGACCTGTATACTCTCGTCGGCTGGCCGTCGCTATATTCGTCACCAAACCCACTGGCTCCAGGTCATCTATAAGTCTTTGCTAGGTAAAGCTCTGCCTTATCTCAGCTCACTGGTCACCATAACAAAACCCGCCCGTAGCACGCGCTCCAGCAGGTATATCTCACTGGTCATCCCCAAAGCCAACACCTCCTTTGGCCGCCTTTCCTTCCAGTTCTCTGCTGCCAATGACTGAAACAAATTGCAAAAATCTCTGAAGTTGGAGACATATCTCCCTCACTAACTTTAAACATCAGCTATCTGAGCAGCTTACAGATCGCTGCAGCTGTACACAGCCCATCTCTAAATAGCCCATCCAACTACCTACCTCATCCCCATATTATTTCTTTACAACTTTTCTGATCTTTTGCACACCGGTATTTCTACTTGCACATCATCTTCTGCACATCTATCACTCCAGTGTTACTTTGCTAAATTGTAATTATTTCGCCTCTATGGCCTATTTATTTCCTACCTCCCTACTCTTCTACAATTGCACACACTGTACATAGATTTTTCTATTGTGTTATTGACGGTACGTTTGTTTATGTGTAACTCTGTTTGTGTTACTCTGTGTTGTTGTTTGTGTCACACTGCTTTGCTTTATCTTGGCCAGGTCGCAGTTGTAAATGAGAAGTTGTTCTCAACTGGTCTACCTGGTTAAATAAAAGTAAAAAAATACATTTTTAAATAAATAATTCCTAGTCGATCACCAAATATTTCTGTAGAAAAGCCAATGAACGATAAAGGCTTGCGCTCCTTTTTAAAAAATCTTGTTGAGCTGGTACCGGAAGGTGCACTTGATTCAAAAGTCCTGCGCACCGGGTAAGCAAAGTGTTCCCATGAGTCAATCTCCACCTAAACGGCGGACCGGCAAAATCTGACTAAATCGAGTGCACCTACTGCTCTGCGGAATCGGATAGCTCAAATCACCGTGGCTACAGAGCTTCCATGACCCTGGCCACAGCCAGGTTTAATAGGCTATTAGCCTACGTAAGATTTAATACATTTTAAAACCATGACCACAGAGAAACTGTCAATGAATACAGCAAAGAGCTGCTGTTTTTATGAGTTCATGTTGAAGTTTATATTCAGCACCGTCAAATGTTTTTATTCAACACTATAACAAGACGAGCTTCTCCGTAATTCCGCTCCGACTGCAGCTGCAATGAATCAGTAGCCAAGTATCGACTGCAGCTGCAATGAATCAGTAGCCAAGTATCGACTGCAGCTGCAATGAATCAGTAGCCAAGTATCGACAGCCCTGTGCTTTATTATTATTAGCGGCTCGTCATGTCGATTTTGTTATTAAGGAATATTTTCGTTTTTCTGGTCATAGGAACAACATGATTTTGTGCGTGAGGCAGATGCGGTGCGACTCGAGTTTCGACCATCAGGTGGAAGACCGTGTCCCCTCTCTCTGGACAGTCTCACCGGAGGAAAGGAAGGAGAGAGCAGAGGCCGGGAGAGGCAGTTGGGAAAAATCGCTTTCAACTCGGAATTCCAAGTCGGAAACTGAGACATCTTTCTAGAGCTCCGACTTTTCAACCAAAAGACCACTGACGTGGTGATTTGACCTCGTTGACCATCAGATGCAGGTACCATCAGCCCAGTAAAATAAAACAGCTAATTATTTAAATTCATTATAGAGCTCCACAGTTCCTTCACAAGTGCTAAACCAACTGATCTATTTTGTTATCAAAGCTGGAGTTTTGAAATATATAAATGGTCTGATTAACAGTATTGTCAGGCCAATCATATAGCCAATATGCTGTGATAATGTACTAGGCCAACTGCCCAAACCTCTTTCCTACAGAACTCTTTGTCTGAGGTTAAATGTTAAACATGTGAGCAGTAGATCTCAGCATTCTTTTTGACCCGGAAGTGATCTCCACTCAGAAAAGGTTGGTGACCACTGTTGTAGATCATATGCATATAAAGTGTTCCTGTTTTCAATAATTCATCCAATTAGGTATTTTATTCACTAACATCATTTCTCACTTTTACTAACACTTTACTTCATTAATCATAAACAGAAAATGACGTCAACAACACCTGCAACATGTACAATCAAACTAGAATTGACAACAACAACAGAGAAGGGCAATTATGTCTGTTCAGACTCAATTAAATCATGTTTGAGTGGGACCCTCCCTGAAGACACTGAAAAGATGTGGCATGGGTCCCCAGATCCTCTAAAAGTTCTCCAGCTGCACCATCGAGAGCATCCTGACCGGTTGCATCACCGCCTGGTGTGGTAACTGCTCGGCATCTGACCGTAAGGCGCTACAGAGGGTAGTGAGTACAGCCCAGTACATCACTGGGGCCAGGCTTCCTGCCATCCAGGACTTATATACTAGGCGGTGTCAGAGGAAGCCCATAAAATTATCAGAGACTGCAGTCACCCAAGTCATAGACTGTTTTCTCTGCTACCGCATGGCAAGCGGTACCGGAGCGCCAAGTCTAGGACCAAAAGGTTCTTTAACATCTTCTACCCCCAAGCCATAAGACTCCTGAACAATTAATCAAATGGCCACCGGACTATTTACATTGACCCCCCCCCCCCCCCCCATTTTTTTTTTACACTGCTGCTACTCGCTGTTTATTATCTATGCATAGTCATAGTCTTTTCCCCCTACCTATATGTACAAATGACCTCAACTAACCTGTACCCTCACACACTGACTCGATACCAGTACCCCCTGGATAGAGCCTCGTTATTGTTACTTTTTTATAATTTTTTACTTTTGTTTATCTGGTAAATATTTTCTTAACTCTTCTTGAACTGCACTGTTGGTTAAGGGTTTGCAAGTAAGTATGCTTGTCCCTCTCTGAAGAGGTTGAGAGCTGGTCCCTCCCAGAAGAGGTTGAGAGCTGGTCCCTCCCAGAAGAGGTTGAGAGCTGGTCCCTCCCAGAAGAGGTTGAGAGCTGGTCCCTCCCAGAAGAGGTTGAGAGCTGGTCCCTCCCAGAAGAGGTTGAGAGCTGGTCCCTCCCAGAAGAGGTTGAGAGCTGGTCCCTCCCAGAAGAGGTTGAGAGCTGGTCCCTCCCAGAAGAGGTTGAGAGCTGGTCCCTCCCAGAAGAGGTTGAGAGCTGGTCCCTCCCAGAAGAGGTTGAGAGCTGGTCCCTCCCAGAAGAGGTTGAGAGCTGGTCCCTCCCAGAAGAGGTTGAGAGCTGGTCCCTCCCAGAAGAGGTTGAGAGCTGGTCCCTCCCAGAAGAGGTTGAGAGCTGGTCCCTCCCAGAAGAGGTTGAGAGCTGGTCCCTCCCAGAAGAGGTTGAGAGCTGGTCCCTCCCAGAAGAGGTTGAGAGCTGGTCCCTCCCAGAAGAGGTTGAGAGCTGGTCCCTCCCAGAAGAGGTTGAGAGCTGGTCCCTCCCAGAAGAGGTTGAGAGCTGGTCCCTCCCAGAAGAGGTTGAGAGCTGGTCCCTCCCAGAAGAGGTTGAGAGCTGGTCCCTCCCAGAAGAGGTTGAGAGCTGGTCCCTCTCTGAAGAGGTTGAGAGCTTGTCCCTCCCAGAAGAGGTTGAGAGCTGGTCCCTCCCTGAAGAGGTTGAGAGCTGGTCCCTCCCTGAAGAGGTTGAGAGCTTGTCCCTCCCAGAAGAGACAGTAGACAGAGGAGAGAGTTGTGTCCCATGACTCTGATTCTCCAGTCCACACAGCTTCTACAGGGCCTCCCTCCTCTTGACCAGGCTAAAGACCAGGCTTGGGCCAGCCGGACAGGGATGAAAAAATATCTAATTTGCAAGTTCCGTGATGACAAATGAGTTCTAGAATTTCCAAGGATGGAAGTGACACCCTGTGACCAAGCCAGAGGGCGCCTTAATAAACTGTTACGGACAGAAAGAAATGAAGAAAAGAAAAGGTAAAGATGCTGCAGAGTCTCGGAGAAAGCAGGACAAGATTTCCGCCTACAGAGACAAGCCTTCAAACATTAGTGTCAGGAGCAACAACGTGTCTTTGTGCTGCTAGGAACCAAGGCCCTGTCCCAAAACCACAGTATGCATAGCAAGGAGGCCGGCCTGGGACAGGGCACGCAGTGACCCGAGCTCACCCCCTATCCCTCACACACGGCCAGGGCATCTCTCTCTCTCTATCACCCACTCTCAGGACACAGCGGGGACAATGTTCTTGAACCGCTCTGTTGAAACTGTTGGAAAATAGGAACTCTCTGACCTCTACACAAGTCCCAGAGTACAGTAAGTCTTTCTCTGAACCATCCAACCTCCAGTACGGTCCAGTAAATATGCCTCTGAATAGCACAGCAGTGTGAAATATTAACCGCTTACCCTCAGCGTCCAATACCCTGCCCATTATCAAGCAGATGAGAGGCAGGATTTCTGAGGATTTGTCCGTTCATCATATTCAATGGTAGTAAGGTAGCGGATGGTTCGTTGAAGACGTCTTCTGGAGATTCTCCCAAAGAGGTCTTTTATTCAGCTGGGTTGGTTTCGTATTGAGTTCGCTCCAGACACAGTGAAACAGAGTGAATACATCCCTTCATAGACCTCACGCGGTAAAGTGAGAGGAATAGAGCTGGAGACAGCAGTGTAGCGGAGTGTTCAGATCACCATGTGCTTGATGATGTATTCTGTTTACCATCCAAGCTTCTAAACATTCCCCATGTCTATGTTTATATCTCTGAACGAAGTGAAAAAATGGAACGAGAGAGGGGAGGAGAGACAGACAGACACACAACAACGTAGACAGTTACTGTTAGAGACAGTTACTCCTGCCAGTGATATGTCTATAGAGACAGTTACTCCTGCCAGTGATATGTCTATAGAGACAGTTACTCCTGCCAGTGATATGTCTATAGAGACAGTTTCTCCTGTCACTGATATGTCTATAGAGACAGTTACTAAGGCCACTGATATGTCTATAGAGACAGGTACTACGGCTACTGATATGTCTATAGAGACAGTTACTCCTGTCACTGATATGTCTATAGAGACAGTCACTCCTGTCACTGATATGTCTATAGAGACAGTTTCTCCTGTTACTGATATGTCTATAGAGACAGTTACTCCTGTCACTGATATGTCTATAGAGACAGTTTCTCCTGTTACTGATATGTCTATAGAGACAGTCACTCCTGTTACTGATATGTCTATAGAGACAGTTACTAAGGCCACTGATATGTCTATAGAGACAGTTACTACGGCTACTGATATGTCTATAGAGACAGTTTCTCCTGTCACTGATATGTCTATAGAGACAGTCACTCCTGTCACTGATATGTCTATAGAGACAGTTTCTCCTGTTACTGATATGTCTAAAGAGACAGTCACTCCTGTCACTGATATGTCTATAGAGACAGTCACTCCTGTCACTGATATGTCTATAGAGACAGTCACTCCTGTCACTGATATGTCTATAGAGACAGTTACTCCTGCCAGTGATATGTCTATAGAGACAGTTACTACGGCTACTGAAATGTCTATAGAGACAGTTACTACGGCTACTGATATGTCTATAGAGACAGTTACTACGGCTACTGATATGTCTATAGAGACAGTCACTCCTGTCACTGATATGTCTATAGAGACAGTCACTCCTGTCACTGATATGTCTATAGAGACAGTCACTCCTGTCACTGATATGTCTATAGAGACAGTTACTCCTGTCACTGATATGTCTATAGAGACAGTCACTCCTGTTACTGATATGTCTATAGAGACAGTTACTCCTGTCACTGATATGTCTATAGAGACAGTTAATCCTGTCACTGAATAGACTATAAAGACCAGGGTTGTCCCCGACAGTTAAAAAACATTAGTTGACCTAAAGTTATCTGTTCTTGCGAAATGTTTGCATGCATATTTTTCCATATATATACACCCAATGTGTTCTAATGAAATCAACTATATGCATTGAGCTTGTCTGATGCTTTAAGCTTATAGTTTGATGAAATAAGACAAATTCCTCAAGAGGGCGCCAGAGATCTAGATAACCTGAAGAAAAAAACTTAACCTGACTCAACCATTCTCCTCCTGCTGGCTTTCGCAGATTCTGCCATTACACTCCTGAAGTTGCCAGTAATTTTGTAAAATGTATATTTTAATATTTAACCTTTAGTTTACTATACAAGTCAGTTAAGAACAAATTCTTATTTACAATGACGGCCTACCAAAAGGCCTCCTGCGCGGACGGGGGCTGGGTTAAAATATATATATATATATATATAGGACAAAACACACATCGATAAGATGTGCAGGTGAAAGGCTACACGTGAGGCAGAAACCTTTCTCATGTGGAATGCCAATTTATCCTACCATTTCTATCGATCTGCCAGGTTTTCATGGAACTGTTTAATTTAATGTATAATAACGTCTTCATATATATTGGTGCTCCCAAGTGGCACTGCATCTCAGTGCAGTGAAGTAGTTGTTCCCCTTGCTCTGGCGATACCCTCGGACAGGGCCAGGCAGGATGTAACCACACCCACTTTACCAAAGCACAGCCCTCACACCACTAGAGGGATATCAACAGACCACCAACTTACTACCCTGAGACAAGGCCGAGTATAGCCTACCAAGATCTCCTCCACCGCACAAGCCAGAGGGGTGCAAAAACAGACTGGAAGACCACTCAAGTAGAGTACATCAAAAAAAATGATGTGTGTCTCTCTCTACGTGTGTCTGTCTCTCTGTCTGTGTGTCTCTGTCTGTGTGTGTGTCTCTGTCTGTGTGTGTGTCTCTGTCTGTGTGTGTGTCTCTGTCTGTGTGTGTGTGTGTCTCTGTCTGTGTGTATCTCTGTCTGTATCGCTGTCTGTGTGTATCTCTGTCTGTGTGTATCGCTGTCTGTGTGTATCTGTGTATCTCTGTCTGTGTGTATCTCTGTCTGTGTGTCTCTGTGTGTCTCTGTGTATCTCTGTCTGTGTGTATCGCTGTCTGTGTGTATCTCTGTGTGTCTGTGTGTCTCTGTCTGTGTGTCTGTGTGTATCGCTGTCTGTGTGTAACCCTCCCAGCCCAACAATGACCGTTGGTGTATCTCTGTGTCCCTGCAGACACTTATTATAATAGTGTCTCAGAGCCACTCTAGACAGAGGAAGCAGAGAGCTGCTGTGTGTATCTCTGTGTGTCTGCAGACTCTTATTAAAATAGTGTCTCAGGGCCTCTAGACAGAGGAAGCAGAGAGCTGCTGTGTGTATCTCTGTGTCCCTGCAGACTCTTATTAAAATAGTGTCTCAGAGCCTCTAGACAGAGGAAGCAGAGAGCTGCTGTGTGTATCTCTGTGTGTCTGCAGACTCTTATTAAAATAGTGTCTCAGAGCCTCTAGACAGAGGAAGCAGAGAGCTGCTGTGTGTATCTCTGTGTGTCTGCAGACTCGTATTAAAATAGTGTCTCAGAGCCACTCTAGACAGAGGAAGCAGAGAGCTGCTGTGTGTATCTCTGTGTCCCTGTAGACTCTTATTAAAATAGTGTCTCAGGGCCACTCTAGACAGAGGAAGCAGAGAGCTGCTGTGGTGCAGGACATGGTTTTGGGGTTTTCATTGAGCTTCACTTAAAGGGGTGTCACTGTCCAACCAGCCCTATATTTAAAGGTCCTGCCCAGCAGGAGTTGTATCCACCAGGCTAAGTTACCGTGGTTACCCACCCGGAACATTTCTTGTGCCCATTTTGGGGATTTGATGGTATTTCTGATTGGCTTAACGGACCACCACTAAAGACCTGTGGAGCTTCTCAAAGTAATGTTTTATTCACCTCAAACAGCAAGCAAGCAAACAAAGTCTGTTTTTAAAATCCATTGAAAAAGGTACCATAAGTTCCTCAAAGTATTTGCGAAATCTTTCCAGCTCTCTCCCTTTTCGATAACCACTCAGCGTGAAAAGGGAAACATGTCATGCTCTGATCCAGTGGAAACCTCCTAAAAGAGGCCTACCTGACCACTTCTTATCAGTGCTGGACGTGGACTGAAACAGGTTCCGGTACTCATTTTGGGTGCTGGTATTGTTTATATTTAGGTGCAGGCGCTCCACAATACTGTTGAGATAATATTCTATAAAGAGGAACAGGCGCTCCACAATACTGTTGAGATAATATTCTATAAAGAGGAACAGGCGCTCCACAATACTGTTGAGATAATATTATATAAAGAGGAACAGGAGCTCCACAATACTGTTGAGATAATATTATATAAAGAGGAACAGGCGCTCCACAATACTGTTGAGATAATATTCTATAAAGAGGAACAGGCGCTCCACAATACTGTTGCGATAATATTATATAAAGAGGAACAGGCGCTCCACAATACTGTTGAGATAATATTATATAAAGAGGAACAGGAGCTCCACAATACTGTTGAGATAATATTATATAAAGAGGAACAGGCGCTCCACAATACTGTTGAGATAATATTCTATAAAGAGAAACAGGCGCTCCACAATACTGTTGAGATAATATTATATAAAGAGGAACAGGCGCTCCACAATACTGTTGCGATAATATTATAAAAAGAGGAACAGGCGCTCCACAATACTGTTGAGATAATATTATATAAAGAGGAACAGGAGCCTCAAGTGTAACCGGTGTGAAATGGCTAGCTAGTTAGCGGGGTCCGCGCTAATAGCGTTTCAATCGGTGACGTCACTCGCTCTGAGACCTTGAAGTAGTTGTTCCCCTTGCTCTGCAAGGGCCGCAGCTTTTGTGGAGCGAAAGGTAACGATGCTTTGAGGGTGACTGTTGGCAATGTGTGCAAAGGGTCCCTGGTTCGAGCCCAGGTAGGTGGGGAGGAGAGGGACAGAAGGATAACTGTTACACAAGCAGTAGAAAATGTTAGATGACGGAGCTGAAGATCTCTTTCTTTCCTGTCCTGCCGTCCAAAGACCACCTGATCATGCTGCTGCTCCAGTTTCAACTGTTCTGCCTGCGGCTAGGGAACCCTGACCTGTTCACTAAACGTGCTACCTTGTCCCGGACCTGCTGTTTTCGACCCTCCCTCTCCACCGCACCTGCTGTCTCGACCTCTGAATGATCGGCTATGAAAAGCCAACTGGCATTTACTCCTGAGGTGCTGACCTGTTGCACCCTCTACAACCTCAGGGAATATTATTTGACCCTGCTGGTGATCTATGAACGTTTGAACATCTTGAAGAACAATCTGGCCTTAATGGCCATGTTCTGTTATAATCTCCACCGGGGCACAGCCAGAAGAGGACTGGCCACCCCTCATAGCCTGGTTCTTCTCTAGGTTTCTTGCCAGGTTCCTGCCGTTCTGGGGAGTTTTTCCTAGCCACCGAGCTTCTACACCTGCATTGCTTTATAAATACAAGGTCTTTATCAATACATTTGATTGATAGATAGAGAGAGAAGCATGTGATATCTGGCTTATCACACCTCTCTCTCTCTTTCCCTCTAGGTCTCTATATGTATCTCTCTCTCTCTGTGTCTCTCTCTACATCTCCATCACTCTCTCTCTTTATATCAATTCAATTTAAGGGCTTTATTGGCATGGGAAACATATGTTAACATTGCCAAAACAAGTGAAATAGATAAACAAAATTAAAATAAACCAAAATTGACAGTAAACATTACACTCACAGAAGTTCCTAAAGAATAAAGAAATTTCAAATTATGTGCATATACAGAGTGCAAATAGTTAAAGTACAAAAGGGAAAATAAATCAACATAAATATAGGTTGTATTTATAATGATATTTGTAGGAGGGGGAAGAGAAGGAGAGGAGGAAGAGAAGGAAGGAGGAAGAGAAGGAGGGAAGAGAAGGAGAGGATAAGAGAAGGAGGGAAGAGAAGGAGGGAAGAGAAGGAGAGGATAAGAGAAGGAGGGAAGAGAAGGAGGGAAGAGAAGGAGAGGATAAGAGAAGGAGGGAAGAGAAGGAGAGGAGGAAGAGGAGGAGAGGAGGAAGAGAAGGAAGGAGGAGAGGGAAGAGGAGGAAGAGGAAGAGGAGGAGGAGAAGAAGAGGAGAAATGAGGAAATGTGGATTTGTGTGGTTCACTCACTTTAAGCTGAGACAAATCCACCATGTTGTGGTCACAGACGCCGCAGCCTCTCTCATAGTTCCAGGAGTTGGGGATGTAGTTCCCTAGATAGTTCAAATACATCTGGAAGAAAAGAACAAATACATCATGAATCAACAACAAACCCCATTGTCATGCTGTTCTCTTATCCTCTCCTTCTCTTCCCTCCTTCTCCTATCCTCTCCTTCTCTTATCCCTCCTTCTCTTATCCTCTCCTTCTCTTATCCCTCCTTCTCTTCCCTCCTTCTCTTATCCTCTCCTTCTCTTCCCTCCTTCTCTTATCCTCTCCTTCTCTTATCCCTCCTTCTCTTCCCTCCTTCTCTTATCCTCTCCTTCTCTTCCCTCCTTCTCTTCCCTCCTTCTCTTATCCTCTCCTTCTCTTCCCTCCTTCTCTTCCCTCCTTCTCTTCCCTCCTTCTCTTATCCTCTCCTTCTCTTCCCCCTCCTTCTCTTCCCTCCTTCTCTTATCATCCATTGTCATGCTATCCTCTCCTTCTCTTATCCTCTCCTTCTCTTCCCTCTCCTTCTCTTCCCTCTCCTTCTCTTATCCTCTCCTTCTCTTATCATCTCCTTCTCTTCCCTCCTTCTCTTATCCTCTCCTTCTCTTATCCTCTCCTTCCCTTCCCTCCTTCTCTTATCCTCTTCTTCTCTTATCCTCTCCTTCTCTTCCCTCCTTCTTTTATCCTCTCCTGCTATGTTGATTTGTCCTTTGCAACAAAGTTTCATATAGTATTAAGAGAACAGTATATTCCACATGGGTGTTTGGTGGTAGTCTGTGTTTACTAGTGATTTACTTTGGTAGTATGTTCAATAGGTCGCATCCAAACTGCCACTCTATTCCCTACACAGTACACTACTTCTGAGCAGAGCACCGTAGGTCTGCAGGAATGTCCGTCTGGACTGAGAGGTCACAGACAGGTCACAGGAGAGGAGTAATTATTCTCCCTTCTGAAGTCAATCACGAGCAGCTAGGCAGGTCATACTGTATAGATAGATAACTAGCAGCTAGGCAGGTCATACTGTATAGATAGATAACTAGCAGCTAGGCAGGTCATACTGTATAGATAGATAACTAGCAGCTAGGCAGGTCATATTGTATAGATAGATCACGAGCAGCTAGGCAGGTCATACTGTATAGATAGATCACTAGCAGCTAGGCAGGTCATATTGTATAGATAGATCACTAGCAGCTAGGCAGGTCATATTGTATAGATAGATCACTAGCAGCTAGGCAGGTCATATTGTATAGATAGATCACTAGCAGCTAGGCAGGTCATACTGTATAGATAGATCACTAGCAGCTAGGCAGGTCAAATTGTATAGATAGATCACTAGCAGTAAGGCAGGTTTAGCTTCAGTGTATTCAACATGTTCTATAGGAGCTAACGTAAGGAAAAATAAATTAACACAATTATGGGTTGTATTTACAATGACATTGGTTGGAGAGGATAAGAGAAGGAGGGGGAAGAGAAGGAGAGGATAAGAGAAGGAGGGATAAGAGAAGGAGAGGATAAGAGCAGGAGAGGATAAGAGAAGGAGAGGATAAGAGAAGGAGGGAAGAGAAGGAGAGGATAAGAGCAGGAGAGGATAAGAGAAGGAGAGGATAAGAGAAGGAGAGGATAAGAGGAGGGAAGAGAAGGAGGGGGAAGAGAAGGAGAGGATAAGAGAAGGAGGGAAGAGAAGGAGAGGATAAGAGAAGGAGAAGATAAGAGAAGGAGGGAAGAGAAGGAGGGAAGAGAAGGAGAGGATAAGAGAAGGAGAGGATAAGAGAAGGAGGGAAGAGAAGGAGAGGATAAGAGAAGGAGGCAAGATAAGGAGAGGATAAGAGAAGGAGGGAAGAGAAGGAGAGGATAAGAGAAGGGGGGATAAGAGAAGGAGAGGATAAGAGCAGGAGGGAAGAGAAGGAGAGGAGGAGAGAAGGGGAGGAGAAGAGAAGAGGAGGAGAAGAGAAGAGGAGGAATATAGACTTAAATATACCCTTCCTAAAGGGAGTGTATTATTCTGCCTACTCACTAGTGTCTATCTGACATCAGTTTGAACCCCAGAGTGCAATTCATCATCATACAATCATAGATATCCCCATAGCAAAACACACACACACACACACACGTGGGAGCACTTTGACGACAGCACTAGTGTTGGGATCCATGTCTTGGCTAAACAACAGATTATCTGGGAGATGGTACATAATAGAACTGTTGGAGGTGAACTCTGTGTGTGTGTGTGTGTGTGTGTGTGTGTGTGTGTGTGTGTGTGTGTGTGTGTGTGTGTGTGTGTGTGTGTGTGTGTGTGTGTGTGTGTGTGTGTGTGTGTACGAGCGTGTGTGTGTGTACGAGCGTGTGTGTGTGTGTGTGTGTGTGTTTCTAATCATTGTAAGCCAGGGATTCTCCGCTCTAACTCGTCTGACGACAACAACCACACAACAGATGTCTTTCAGATGCAACTAAACTAAAGACTTTATTGAACCCAGATAAACTGTTGTGTTAATCCTGCCGTTAACTTTTTGACAGGCCGTTAAGACAGGTCGTTAAGACAGGTCGTTAAGACAGGCCGTTAACCAGGCCGTTAACCAGGCCGTTAACCAGGCCGTTAACCAGGCCGTTAACCAGGCCGTTAACCAGGCCGTTAACCAGGCCGTTAACCAGGCCGTTAACCTGGCCGTTAACCAGGCCGTTAACCAGGCCGTTAACCAGGCCGTTAACCAGGCCGTTAACCAGGCCGTTAACCAGGCCATTAACCAGGCCATTAACCAGGCCATTAACCAGGCCATTAACCAGGCCATTAACCAGACCATTAACCAGGCCATTAACCAGGCCATTAACCAGGCCATTAACCAGGCCATTAACCAGACCATTAACCAGGCCATTAACCAGGCCATTAACCAGACCATTAACCAGGCCATTAACCAGGCCATTAACCAGGCCATTAACCAGGCCATTAACCTGACCATTAACCAGGCCATTAACCAGGCCATTAACCAGGCCATTAACGAGGCCATTAACCAGGCCATTAACCAGGCCATTAACCAGGCCATTAACCAGGCCATTAACCAGGCCATTAACCAGACCATTAACCAGGCCATTAACCAGGCCATTAACCAGGCCATTAACCAGGCCATTAACCAGACCATTAACCAGGCCATTAACCAGGCCATTAACCAGACCATTAACCAGGCCATTAACCAGGCCATTAACCAGGCCATTAACCAGGCCATTAACCAGGCCATTAACCTGACCATTAACCAGGCCATTAACCAGGCCATTAACCAGGCCATTAACCAGGCCATTAACCAGGCCATTAACCAGGCCATTAACCAGGCCATTAACCAGACCATTAACCAGGCCATTAACCAGGCCATTAACCAGACCATTAACCAGGCCATTAACCAGGCCATTAACCAGGCCTTAATTACTCACTGTTCTCAAAAGCTACTTTTTTATTTTATTTAACCTTTATTTAACTAGGCAAGTCTGTTAAGAAAAATTATTATTTACAATGACGTCCTAGGAACAGTGGGGTGAACTGCCTTGTTCAGGGGCAGAATGACAGATTTTTACCTTGTCAGCTCAGTGATTCGATCTTGCAACCTTTCAGTTACCAGTCCAACGCTCTAACCACTAGGCTACCTGCCGCACCTCTCCGTTCGTCACGGCTGCTGGGACATTTATAAGGTTCTGTATGATGACACGTCTGCCCAGGCTGGCATGCACTTCATCAGGCCGTACCAATAGAGAGTCAATGTGCAGGGGAACAAGGTAATTGAGGTAGATATCTACATAGGTAGGATAAAGTGATGAGTCTAAAGAATTAGTGCAAAAAGAGTCAATGCATATAGGTAAATAGTTAACCAATAGCTACGCAGACTATTTAGCAGTCTTATGGCTTGGGGGTAGAAGATGTTCTGGGTTCTGCCGGTTCCAGACTCGGTGCAGCCCCAGGAGAATGATTACTGTCAGCTGTGAGGAAAGACTAGAGGTATAGAAGAGTCTCCCAGGAGAATGACTTCTGAATTTACCAGACATCCTGCTATGGACTCACTGACCCAGTGTTATAGTACTGGTACGGAGGGAGGGAGAAGGGGGATGGACGGAGGGAGGGAGGGAGAAGGGAGGGATGGACAGAGGGAGGGAGGGAGAAGGGGGGGATGGACAGAGGGAGGGAGGGAGGGAGATGGACGGAGGGGGGGGGGGTTGGACGGAGGGAGAAGGGGGGATGGACGGAGGGAGGGAGGGAGGGAGGGAGGGAGAAGGGGGGATGGATGGAGGGAGGGAGAAGGGGGGATGGACGGAGGGAGGGAGAAGGGGGGATGGACGGAGGGAGGGAGGGAGGGAGGGAGAAGGGGGGATGGACGGAGGGAGGGAGAAGGGGGGATGGACGGAGGGAGGGAGGGAGGGAGGGAGGGAGAAGGGGGGGATGGATGGAGGGAGGGAGAAGGGAGGGATGGACAGAGTGAGGGAGGGAGAAGGGGGGGATGGACGGAGGGAGGGAGGGAGAAGGGGGGGATTGACGGAGGGAGGGAGGGACATGGGGGGATGGACGGAGGGAGGGAGAAGGGGGTGATGGACGGAGGGAGGGAGGGAGAAGGGGGGGATGGACAGAGTGAGGGAGGGAGAAGGGGGGGAGAAGGAGGGATTGACGGAGGGAGGGAGGGAGGGAGAAGGGGAGATGGACGGAGGGAGGAAGGGAGAAGGGGGATGTACGGAGGGAGAGATGGATGAGGGAGGGAGAGGTTAAATTGCAGAGAGGGGTGGAGGGAGAGAGAGAGAGGGAGGGTTGGATGGAGGGAGGGAGGGGGGGATGTGATCAAGAGGGATGTAGTGAGAGAAGGGAGTGAGGGAGGGAGAGGGATGTAGTAAGAGAAGGGAGTGAGGGAGGGAGAGGGATGTAGTGAGGGAGGGGAGTGAGGGAGGGAGAGGGATGTAGTAAGAGAAGGGAGTGAGGGAGGGAGAGGGATGTAGTGAGGGAGGGGAGTGAGGGAGGGAGAGGGATGGAGTGAGGGAGGAAGAGGGATGTAGTGAGGGAGGGGAGTGAGGGAGGGAGAGGGATGTAGTAAGAGAAGGGAGTGAGGGAGGGAGAGGGATGTAGTGAGGGAGGGGAGTGAGGGAGGGAGAGGGATGTAGTAAGAGAAGGGAGTAAGGGAGGGAGAGGGATGTAGTGAGGGAGGGAGAGGGATGTAGTGAGGGAGGGGAGTGAGGGAGGGAGAGGGATGTAGTAAGAGAAGGGAATGAGGGAGGGAGAGGGATGTAGTGAGGGAAGGGAGTGAGGGAGGGAGAGATGAGGAGGGAGTGACACCAAATGTTGGCTGGATTCTAGTGAAGTTCCCCCAGACAGATTCTAAAGAGTCCCAACCATTCCTCCAACGTAGAATCCTGCAGAATCCCTCTAGAGATGTTTCAGCACAGCACAGAAAGTTGGCTTGTCCACCAGCCTTCCAGGCAGCTCCCGGGGGGGGGGGGGGGGGGGGGGGGGGCATCTTATCATTCTAACTCAAATAAAGCAATGTGAAACACTGACATAATTCAACAAGGCTGGTTTTGTTTTCTCCAGAAACAGTAATCATAAATGTTTCTGAACTGGGGGTCATCATGGATCTGTTCTCAGACACCTGGACAGTGGATTTTACCGTTTACGATTCCAGCATGTTCAAACATTAATATGGTCTTACTCACTTTGGTGTTGGCGTTTCCATGGACGACCACTGGCAGTGTGTCGTACACGGTGTTTCTGACTCGTACTCTCTCCGTTCCAAACTTCAGATGAACTTCGTCTTTAGGGGGAGACAGGAGAACAGAAGAGCAGGGTGTATTATGCTACTGGGGCCGGGCCGGGCCGTATCTAAACATAACCCCAACCCTTTATTTATCTGGCTGTCACAAGGCTCTGTCTGGATTCTGTCTGGCTCTTTGGCTCTTTGGCAAAATAATCAGTCACAGGCAAAAACAGAACTCAGTAGCTGTCTATTAAATGTAGTCTCTCTCTGTGAATAAGGTCGTGAAAATGATAAAAGTTGTTTTTACAGATTGGTACAATTCCAAAATCTATAAATATAAGACACTGAGACTCCGGGAAGCGGTTTAGGGGATAGAGGGGTAAAACGTTTCATCAGCTGGAGATAAGACACCGAGACTCTGGGGATAGAGGGGTAAAACGTTTCATCAGCTGGAGATAAGACACTGAGACTCTGGGGATAGAGGGGTAAAACGTTTCATCAGCTGGAGATAAGACACCGAGACTCAGGGGATAGAGGGTTAAAACGTTTCATCAGCTGGAGATAAGGGACTCTGGGGATAGAGGGGTAAAACGTTTCATCAGCTGGAGATAAGACACCGAGACTCTGGGGATAGAGGGGTAAAACGTTTCATCAGCTGGAGATAAGACACTGAGAATCTGGGGATAGAGGGGTAAAACGAGCCAAAGTGGTAGTTGAGCCATCCATTGTTTCTAGGAAACCACACACAACATGTATAATTTGACCAAATATTTAGGAAGAGGTCATCGTTTCATGAAGTCTGTGAAGGAGAAAACCACATGTAAAAAGTTGTAAGCTAGTTAGGTCCAAAAAACTGATTTTCACCAAGCCAAATGAGTGCATTCGGAAAGTATTCAGAACCCTTGACTTAATACGCATTTTGTTGTTACCTCCTTATTCTAAAATGGATTAAATAGTTTTTCCCCCTCATCAATCTACACACAATACCCCATAATGACATCACAATACCCCATAATGACATCACAATACCCCATAATGACATCACAATACCCCATAATGACATCACAATACCCCAAATGACAAAGCAAAAAACGTTTATATACATTTTTGCAATTTTATAAAAATAAAAAAAATATACCTTTGGCAGCGATTACAGCCTCGAGTCTTCTTGGGTATGACGCTACAAACTTGGTACATATGCATTTGGGGAGTTCATCCCATTCTTCTCTGCAGATCCTCTCAAGCTCTGTCAGGTTGGATGGGGTGTGTTGCTGCACAGCTATTTTCAGGTCTCTCCAGAGATGTTCGATCAGGTTCAAGTCCAGGCTCTGGCTGGGCCACTCAAGAACATTAAGAGACTTGTCCCGAAGCCATTCCTACATTTTCTTTGGCTGTGTGCTTAGGGTCGTTGTCCTGTTGGAACGTGAAACTTTGCCCCAGGCTGAGGTCCTTAGCACTTGAAAGCAGGTTTTTAAAAAGGATCTCTGTACTTCGATCTGTTCATCTTTCGCTCAATTCTGACTACTCTCCAAGTCCCTGCCGCTGAAAAAACATTGCCACAGCATGACTCTGCCACCACCATGATTCACTGTAGGGATGGTGCCAGGTTCCCTCCGGATATGTGATGCTTGGCATTCAGGACAAAGAGTTCATGATCTGAGAGTCCTTTTAGGTGCCTTTTGGCAAACTCCAAGCGGGCTGTCATGTGCCTTTTACTGAGGAGTAGCTTCCGTCTGGCCACTCTATCATAAAGGCCTGATTGGTGGAGTGCTGCAGAGATGGCTGTCCTTCTGGAAGGTTCTCCCATCTCCACAGAGGAACTCTGGAGCTCTGTCAGAGTGATATTCGCAGGGCAGCCAGCTCTAGGAAGAGTCTTGGTGGTTCCAAACTTCTTCCATTTAAGAATGATGGAGGCCACTGTGTTCTTGGGGACCTTCAATGGTGCAGAAATGTTTTGGTACCCTTCCCAAGATCTGTGCCTCGACACAATCCAGTCTCAGACCTCTACGGACAATTCTTTCGACCTCATGGCTTGGTTTTTTCTCTGACATGCACTGTCAACTGTGGGGACCTTATATAGACAGGTGTGTGCCTTTCCAAAACATGTCCAATCAATTGAATTTACCACAGGTGGACTCCAATCAAGTTGTAGAAACATCTCAAGGATGATCAATGGAAACAGGAAGCACCTGAGCTCCATTTCGAGTGTCATAGCAAAGGGTCTGAATACTTATGTAAATAAGGTATTTCTTTTATTTATTATTATTACATTTGCTAAAATAAAAACAATTAAACTGATTTCACCTTGTCATTATGGGGTATTGTGTGTAGATTGATCAGAAATAAATATACATTTAATCAATTTCAGAATAAATCTTTAATTTAACAAAATGTGGGAAAAGTCACGGCACCTGAAAACTTTCTGAATGCAATGTGTAAAAGGTTTTATCATGCTTGTTTTTTACCAAAGTCAAATATTTTGTAAATCATAACCTACAATAGGAGGTTGTAAACTATGACAGGTCATCCTTGTAGCTGTGTGGGCTAATAGAAGCTGTTTTTCAGTCTATCTCAAGGGCATCAGACCGTTAAACAGACATCACTAACATCTGCTTAACCATGTGTATGTGACAAATAAATTGGGGTAAGTGGAGCCAATGGCCATGGAGTAAGTTGAGCCAATGGCCATGGAGTAAGTTGAGCCAATGGCCATGGAGTAAGTTGAGCCAATGGCCATGGGGTAAATTGAGCCAATGGCCACGGGGTAAGTTGAGCCAATGGCCACGGGGTAAGTTGAGCCAATGGCCACGGGGTAAGTTGAGCCAATGGCCACGGGGTAAGTTGAGCCAATAGCCATGGAGTAAGTTGAACCAATGGCCATGGGGTTTCTTGAGCCAATGGCCATGGAGTAACTTGAGCCAATGGCCATGGGGTAAATTGAGCCAATGGCCACGGGGTAAGTTGAGCCAATGGCCACGGGGTAAGTTGAGCCAATGGCCACGGGGTAAGTTGAGCCAATGGCCACGGGGTAAGTTGAGCCAATGGCCACGGGGTAAGTTGAGCCAATGGCCACGGGGTAAGTTGAGCCAACGGCCACGGGGTAAGTTGAGCCAACGGCCACGGGGCAGACATCATCATGCCCCGCGTATACAAACGTAAAACAAGCTGGGGTCTAGCCCTCCCTTGAGATTCCAGAGAACAGCCAAGGAAGTGAGAGAAGAAGTCCATTGGAGCAGCAGCAAGGGATGAAGAAATAGACTGAATGACTCTGACGAGGCGAATGAACTAAACGTAAAACAAGGCGCTTTGTGACAGAGAGGCTGTGACAGAGCAGCAGAGGAACACAAGGTCTGATGACGTGGAGTCTGAGCTTGATAAACATATCAAAAAATCTCGCCAGACCAGTTTCATGTCTGAAACTAACGTCAAATGCAGAGAACTTGCCTACGAATTAGCACATCAATATATAACACCCCTGTCCGAGACAACTGGTCAAGAAATGGAAGGTTAAGTGATATTGAACAGAGAGATCTACATCAGAATGGAGGCATACATTTAAGATATACAATATAGCACACCCCCATTCCATAAATTAAACTTTATCCTGCCAGCACCATCACAAGACACCATCACCCACTTACCCAGTGATGGCTCAACTTTCCCGGTCTCTATTCTAAGCGTACCCCATACCCGGGGTGTGTTGTGCCAAGAAACAAAACTGTTATGTTTAAATGAATTCGGATTATTTCCAGGGATAACACAACATCATGAAATATATGTAGATATCACTGTTAGAAAGAAGACCATTTTTCCCGGAGTGATGCTGGACATATAAGACGGCACAACCCCATTCTCCCCTAATAAAGGCTTGCTGTGGTAACTCACCGATTGCTCCGTTTAAATTCTGGAAAATCCGAGACTTGTGGTCCAAACTCATGTTCAAACTCTCCTGAAAAAAAAACATAAAGAACATTTAAATAAAAAAATGACAAGTGAAAACATCAGGTTATTTTAAATTGGTTTTTGTCTTCTGGGATGTGACGTGATAACAACCCTGGTTAGATAACAACCCTGGTTAGATAACAACCCTGGTTAGACAACAACCCTGGTTAGAGAACAACCCTGGTTAGATAACAACCCTGGTTAGATAATAACCCTGGTTAGAGAACAACCCTGGTTAGACAACAACCCTGGTTAGACAACAACCCTGGTTAGACAACAACCCTGGTTAGATAACAACCCTGGTTAGACAACAACCCTGGTTAGACAACAACCCTGGTTAGACAACAACCCTGGTTAGACAACAACCCTGGTTAGATAACAACCCTGGTTAGACAACAACCCTGGTTAGATAACAACCCTGGTTAGACAACAACCCTGGTTAGACAACAACCCTGGTTAGACAACAACCCTGGTTAGACAACAACCCTGGTTAGACAACAACCCTGGTTAGAGAACAACCCTGGTTAGACAACAACCCTGGTTAGACAACAACCCTGGTTAGACAACAACCCTGGTTAGACAACAACCCTGGTTAGAGAACAACCCTGGTTAGACAACAACCCTGGTTAGAGAACAACCCTGGTTAGACAACAACCCTGGTTAGAGAACAACCCTGGTTAGACAACAACCCTGGTTAGATAACAACCCTGGTTAGATAACAACCCTGGTTAGACAACAACCCTGGTTAGAGAACAACCCTGGTTAGATAACAACCCTGGTTAGAGAACAACCCTGGTTAGACAACAAACCTGGTTAGAGAACAACCCTGGTTAGATAACAACCCTGGTTAGAGAACAACCCTGGTTAGACAACAACCCTGGTTAGACAACAACCCTGGTTAGACAACAACCCTGGTTAGAGAACAACCCTGGTTAGATAACAACCCTGGTTAGAGAACAACCCTGGTTAGACAACAAACCTGGTTAGAGAACAACCCTGGTTAGATAACAACCCTGGTTAGATAACAACCCTGGTTAGAGAACAACCCTGGTTAGATAATAACCCTGGTTAGAGAACAACCCTGGTTAGATAACAACCCTGGTTAGACAACAACCCTGGTTAGATAATAACCCTGGTTAGATAACAACCCTGGTTAGACAACAACCCTGGTTAGATAACAACCCTGGTTAGAGAACAACCCTGGTTAGATAATAACCCTGGTTAGAGAACAACCCTGGTTAGATAACAACCCTGGTTAGACAACAACCCTGGTTAGATAATAACCCTGGTTAGATAATAACCCTGGTTAGACAACAACCCTGGTTAGAGAACAACCCTGGTTAGATAACAACCCTGGTTAGATAACAACCCTGGTTAGATAATAACCCTGGTTAGATAACAACCCTGGTTAGATAATAACCCTGGTTAGACAACAACCCTGGTTAGAGAACAACCCTGGTTAGATAACAACCCTGGTTAGATAACAACCCTGGTTAGATAACAACCCTGGTTAGACAACAACCCTGGTTAGATAATAACCCTGGTTAGACAACAACCCTGGTTAGATAACAACCCTGGTTAGATAACAACCCTGGTTAGATAACAACCCTGGTTAGACAACAACCCTGGTTAGACAACAACCCTGGTTAGATCATCATGACACCATGATAACTGAGAGTCTAACCCTCTGTAAACAGCACTTACAGCACTCACCCTCTGTAAAGGCTCCCGCTATGTCTATGTACTGAACACATTCCTTAATATCAGTCCAAGATATCGTATTTACAGTTCATGCTTCAACAACCAACTTTATCAAGGAGGTTTTAAAAAATTCTTTCTGTGTGACTCAACAGTCCTTGATGTAAACTAAGGTACAGTTGGCAGAATAGATAGATAACTTTCAATGCACCAATACATTTCTTGGCAGTCCCTAAAACATATTGCTAGCAGGTTGTAAATCATAACTTGTTTGCTGCCTCAACACATTCGTGATTAACTGTTTCAGTTACAATTACTCAATATTTTTATGAACATGGACGACTGTAACTAAGGCTGGAAAATGTCAATACAATCAGACGATCAAGGGGGCGATGATCACACGTCAGTCATAACGTGGCTAACAGGCTAGCACACGTGTCAAACACAAGGCCCCGCGGGCCGAATAGGACACAAGCGAGTTTAAATGAGTCAACAGTTGATTCATCTACTTTAATGAAATTACAGCCCGATGCGCTTGTGTCGGTGAATTCAACATCAGTTGCGCTGTTTCAGTGTGTCCGGTTTACAGCGCGCAGAAGAGGGGATCACTCGTCTTTTCAGTTCGCTGCAGCTAGCGCCTAGAACGAGCTGCAACAAACACTCAAACTGGACAGTTTTATCTCCATCTCTACATTCAAAGACTCAATCATGGACACTCTTACTGACAGCTGTGGCTGCTTCATGTGATGCCCTGTTGTCTTTAGCTTCTTGCTCTTTGTGATGTTGTCTGTGCCCAATAATGTTTGGACCATGTTGTGTTGCTACCATGTTGTTGTCATGTTGTGTTGCTACCATACTGTGTTGTCATGTGTTGCTGCCATGTTGTTGTCATGTTGTGTTGCTACCATGCTGTGTTGTCATGTGTTGCTGCCATGTTGTTGTCATGTGGCGTTGCTCCCATGCTGTGTTGTCATGTGTTGCTACCATGCTGTGTTGTCATGTGTTGCTGCCATGTTGTTGTCATGTTGTGTTGCTACCATGCTGTGTTGTCATGTGTTGCTACCATGTTGTGTTGTCATGTGTTGCTACCATGCTGTGTTGTCATGTGTTGCTACCATGCTGTGTTGTCATGTGTTTCTGCCATGCTGTGTTGTCATGTGTTGCTGCCATGCTGTGGTGTCATGTGTTGCTGCCATGTTGTGTTGTCATGTGTTGCTGCCATGCTGTGTTGTCATGTGTTGCTGCCATGCTGTGTTGTCATGTGTTGCTGCCATGCTGTGTTGTCATGTGTTGCTACCATGCTGTGTTGTCATGTGCTGCTGCCATGCTGTGTTGTCATGTGTTGCTACCATGCTGTGTTGTCATGTGTTGCTGCCATGCTGTGTTGTCATGTGTTGCTGCCATGTTGTTGTCATGTGGCGTTGCTACCATGCTGTGTTGTCATGTGTTGCTGCCTTGCTGTGTTGTCATGTGTTGCTGCCATGTTGTGTTGTCATGTGTTGCTGCCATGCTGTGTTGTCATGTGTTGCTGCCATGCTGTGTTGTCATGTGTTGCTGCCATGCTGTGTTGTCATGTGTTGCTACCATGCTGTGTTGTCATGTGCTGCTGCCATGCTGTGTTGTCATGTGTTGCTACCATGCTGTGTTGTCATGTGTTGCTGCCATGCTGTGTTGTCATGTGTTGCTGCCATGCTGTGTTGTCATGTGTTGCTGCCATGCTGTGTTGTCATGTGTTGCTGCCATGTTGTTGTCATGTGGCGTTGCTACCATGCTGTGTTGTCATGTGTTGCTGCCTTGCTGTGTTGTCATGTGTTGCTGCCATGTTGTGTTGTCATGTGTTGCTGCCATGCTGTGTTGTCATGTGTTGCTGCCTTGCTATGTGGTTGTCTTACGTCTCTATGTTTTGTCCTATATTTTTATTGAATGTATTTTTCCCCGCAGGAGGCCTTTTGGTATACCTTCATTGTAGGTATGTAAATATTTTTTTGTGACACAATTAAGAAATAAGACAAAAAGACAGAACTTGAGCGTGCATAGCTATTCAGCCCACCAAAGTCAATACTTTGTAGAGCAACCTTTTGCAGCAATTACTGCTGCAAGTCTCTTGGGGTGTGTCTCTATAAGCTTGGCACATGTGGCCATTGGGATTGTTGCCCATTCTTCAAGGAAAAACTGCTCCAGCTCCTTCAAGTTGGATGGGTTCCGCTGGTGTACAGCAATCTTTAAGTCATAGCACAGATTCTCAATTGGATTGAGGTCTGGGCTTTGACTAGGCCATTCCAAGACATTTAAATGTTTCCCCTTAAACCACTTGAGTGTTGCTTTAGCAGCATGCTTAAGGTCATTGTCCTGCTGGAAGGTGAACCTCCGTCCCAGTCTCAAGTCTCCGGAAGACTGAAACAGGTTTCTGTCAAGAATTTCCCTGTATTTAGCACCATCCATCATTCCTTCAATTATGACAAGCTTCCCAGTCCCTGCCAATGAAAAACAACCCCACAACATGTAGCTGCCTCCACCAGGCTTCACTGTGGGGATGCTATTCTCGGGGTGATGAGAGGTGTCGGGTTTGCACCAGACATAGCGTTTTCCTTGATGGCCAAAAAGCTAAATCTTAATCTCATCTGACCAAAGTACCTTCTTCCATATGTTTGGGGAGTCTCCCACATGCCTTTTGGCAAACACCAAACGTGTTTGCTTATTTTTTTCTTTAAGCAACGGCTTTTTTCTGGCCACTTTTCCATAAAGCCCAGCTCTGTGGAGTGTAGGGCTTAAAGTGGTCCTATGGACAGATACTCCAATCTCCGCTGTGGAGCTTTGCAGCTCCTTCAGGGTTATCTTTGGTCTCTTTGTTACCTCTCTGATTAACGCCCTCCTTGCCTGGTCCGTGAGTTTTGGCGGGCGGCCCTCTCTTGGCAGGTTTGTTGTTGTGCCATATTCTTTCCATTTTTTAATAATGGATTTAATGGTGCTCCGTGGGATGTTCTAAGTTTCTGATATTTTTTATAACCCAACCCCGATCTGTACTTCTCCACTACTTTGTCCCTGACCTGTTTGGAGAGCTCCTTGGTCTTCATGGTGCCGCTTGCTTGGTGGTGCCCCTTGCTTAGTGGTGTTGCAGACTCTGGGGCCTTTCAGAACAAGTGTATATATACTGAGATCATGAGACAGATCATGTGAAACTTAGATTGCAAACAGGTGGACTTCATTTAACTAATTATGTGACTTCTAAAGGTAATTGGTTGCACCAGATCTTATTTAGGGGCTTCATAGCAAAAGGGGTGAATACATTTGCAAGCACCACTTTCAGTTCTTTATTTTTTATATATTTTTCATTCCACTTCACCAATTTGGAATATTTTTGTCCGTTACATGAAATCCAAATAAAATATAAAATTCTACACTGTATCTTCCTCTGTATTTCTACTACAAAACATAGAAGTGCACCAGTGTATGTAGTCGTTGTGTACTATGAATATGAAATATAAATATAAATCATCTTTTACAACTTTGATACACATAAGTGAATTTGTCCCAATAAATTTGGTCCCTAAAACGGGTCGACTATATACAAGGAGTGCTGTCATTTCTAAACGTGGTCATTGTACTTTTTCAAATCCAACTGACCTAAAACAGGGAATTTTTACTGGGATTAAATGTCAGGAATTGTAAAAAAAAAAAAAAAACGGAGTTTAAATGTATTTGGCTAAGGCGTATGTAAACTTCCGACTTCAACTGTACATTGTTTGAAGTACAATTGACCAACATACAGTAGCTACCATAGTAGCTGGAAAACCTTGGTAGAGCATGGGTGGAATAGGCATTGTGGTGCTCACGTGAAAACCTTGGTAGAGCATGGGTGGAATAGGCATTGTGGGGGTGTAAAACCTTGGTAGAGCATGGGTGGAATAGGCATTGTGGTGCTGTAAAACCTTGGTAGAGCATGGGTGGAATAGGCATTGTGGTGCTGTAAAACCTTGGTAGAGCATGGGTGGAATAGGCATTGTGGTGCTCACGTGAAAACCTTGGTAGAGCATGGGTGGAATAGGCATTGTGGTGCTGTAAAACCTTGGTAGAGCATGGGTGGAATAGGCATTGTGGTGCTCACGTGAATCCATTCATCCATTCTCTTCAGACTAGGCGTATGTAAACTTCCGACTTCAACTGTACATTGTTTGAAGTACAATTGACCAACATACAGTAGCTACCATAGTAGCTGGAAAACCTTGGTAGAGCATGGGTGGAATAGGCATTGTGGTGCTCACGTGAAAACCTTGGTAGAGCATGGGTGGAATAGGCATTGTGGGGGTGTAAAACCTTGGTAGAGCATGGGTGGAATAGGCATTGTGGTGCTGTAAAACCTTGGTAGAGCATGGGTGGAATAGGCATTGTGGTGCTGTAAAACCTTGGTAGAGCATGGGTGGAATAGGCATTGTGGTGCTCACGTGAAAACCTTGGTAGAGCATGGGTGGAATAGGCATTGTGGTGCTGTAAAACCTTGGTAGAGCATGGGTGGAATAGGCATTGTGGTGCTCACGTGAATCCATTCATCCATTCTCTTCAGACTAGTTTAATTAAACATTGTTTTGTTGTTTTCCATTTCTATGGTTTTAAAACCCGGGAAGGTGATTTTCATTAAAGGTGCAAACACCGGTCCGTTTTTCAATAATGCCTGGTAGGCTACTTAGATATCACAGCGGAGCTGTAATTAATATGAGCAGCTGAGAAATAAATATAACAGGACTTATTTCCCTCCACACATCAACCACTGTTTGAGAGGCTCTCACTGCCAGACAGGTGATTGTCTGTCCAAACTGTATGCCATGGGCTCTTCAACCTTGTTCCTGCAGCTAACCAGTACTCTGTATGCCATGGGCTCTTCAACCTTGTTCCTGCAGCTAACCAGTGGGAAACCAAGTCAATTACGTTCAGGAACATTGATAGTAACATATTTCACTAAACTGTTGACAGCCCCTCTGAGTGCTCGAGAACGGAATAAAGGAGAGAGAGTACAAGTACAAATACAAATTCACTATAATTGTTAGCTAACAGTACGCCACCCTGCACAATCAATGAACCAAAAGCATGGCCTAGGGCTATACGTCCTCCCCCAGACTCATGGATAGACATCGTGGAGCGTAGCAGAAGTTAACCAGTCCATCCAGTATGCATAACGATATATCCATAGTCAAAGGTGATTACTCAAATTAAATCAGTTCAGTTTTATGTTTCTCTCTCTCTCGTGCGTAATATGCAGTAGACTATGTATTGTAAAAACGGAACAATCATCATTTTAAGTCAGTTTATTTTTGGCTTGGGCTCATAAGCCTTCGCTCCAACATGCATATGGGTGTTGTGAATGAATCGTCGCCTTTGAAAGCGCTGTCCGTTTCGTTGTGTTCGGCTTTGAAACAACATTAAAAAAAACGTGTTCTCCAATCTGTTTCAACCTGTTGTTAAACTTCTTACTTCAAATTGTTCTTCACAGTGAGGGTGAGTTTTAAAAGCATGATACTGCTTTCATGAAAGGTGTTTGATGTGATTTTAGATTTCATTTTCATTGCCGTCAGAGTGGTTAGAAGGACAGTAGAGCCCTGAGTACCAGGCCATAAGGACCTGATGGAGGGACAATAGAGCCCTGAGTACCAGGCCATTAGGACCTGATAGAGGGACAATACAGCCCTGAGTACCAGGCCATTAGGACCTGATGGAGGGACAATAGAGCCCTGAGTACCAGGCCATTAGGACCTGATGGAGGGACAATAGAGCCCTGAGTACCAGGCCATTAGGACCTGATGGAGGGACAATAGAGCCCTGAGTACCAGGCCATTAGGACCTGATGGAGGGACAATAGAGCCCTGAATACCAGGCCATTAGGACCTGATGGAGGGACAATAGAGCCCTGAGTACGAGGCCATTAGGACCTGATGAAGTAGAGCCCTGAGTACCAGGCTATTAGGACCTGATGGAGGGACAATAGAGCCCTGAGTACCAGGTCATTAGAGACCTGATGGAGGAACAATAGAGCCCTGAGTACCAGGCCATTAGAGACCTGATGGAGGGACAATAGAGCCCTGAGTACCAGACCATTAGGACCTGATGGAGGGACAATAGAGCCCTGAGTACCAGGCCATTAGGACCTGATGGAGGGACAATATAGCCCTGAGTACCAGGCCATTAGGACCTGATGGAGGGACAATAGAGCCCTGAGTACCAGTCCATTGAGACCTGATGGAGAAACAATAGAGCTCTGAGTACCAGGTCATTAGGACCTGATGGAGAAACAATAGAGCCCTGAGTACCAGGTCATTAGGACCTGATGGAGAAACAATAGAGCCCTGAGTACCAGGTCATTAGGACCTGATGGAGGGACAATAGAGCCCTGAGTACCAGGTCATTAGGACCTGATGGAGGGACAATAGAGCCCTGAGTACCAGTCCAAATAGGACCTGATGGAGGGACAATAGAGCCCTGAGTACCAGTCCATTGAGACCTGATGGAGGGACAATCGAGCCCTGAGTACCAGGTCATTAAGACCTGATGAAGTAAAGCCCTGAGTACCAGGCTATTAGGACCTGATGGAGGGACAATAGAGCCCTGAGTACCAGGTCATTAGGACCTGATGGAGGGACAATAGAGCCCTGAGTACCAGTCCAAATAGGACCTGATGGAGGGACAATAGAGCCCTGAGTACCAGTCCATTGAGACCTGATGGAGGGACAATCGAGCCCTGAGTACCAGGCCATTAGGACCTGATGGAGGGACAATAGAGCCCTGAGTACCAGTCCATTGAGACCTGATGGAGAAACAATAGAGCCCTGAGTACCAGGTCATTAGGACCTGATGAAGTAGAGCCCTGAGTACCAGGCTATTAGGACCTGATGGAGGGACAATAGAGCCCTGAGTACCAGGTCATTAGGACCTTATGGAGGAACAATAGAACCCTGAGTACCAGTCCATTAGAGACCTGATGGAGGAACAATAGGGCCCTAAGTACGAGTCCATTAGAGAGCTGATGGAGGAACAATATAGTCCTGAGAACCAGGTCATTAGGACCTGATGTAGGAACAATAGAGCCCTGAGTACCAGTCCATTGAGACCTGATGGAGAATCAATAGAGCCCTGAGTACCAGGCCATTAGGACCTGATGGAGGGACAATAGAGCCCTGAGTACCAGGCCATTAGGACCTGATGGAGAAACAATAGAGCCCTGAGTACCAGCCCATTGAGACCTGATGGAGAAACAATAGAGCACTGAGTACCAGTCCATTAGGACCTGATGGAGGGACAATAGAGCCCTGAGTACCAGACCATTAGGACCTGATGGAGGGACAATAGAGCCCTGAGTACTAGTCCATTGAGACCTGATGGAGAAACAATAGAGCCCTGAGTACCAGTCCATTAGGACCTGATGGAGAAACAATAGAGCCCTGTGTACCAGGTCATTAGGACCTGATGGAGAAACAATAGAGCCCTGAGTACCAGGTCATTAGGACCTGATGGAGGGACAATAGAGCCCTGAGTACCAGGCCATTAGGACCTGATGGAGAAACAATAGAGCCCTGAGTACCAGGTCATTAGGACCTGATGGAGGGACAATAGAGCCCTGAGTACCAGGCCATTAGGACATGATGGAGGGACAATAGAACCCTGAGTACCAGTCCATTGAGACCTGATGGAGAAACAATAGAGCCCTGAGTACCAGGCCATTGAGACCTGATGGAGAAACAATAGAGCCCTGAGTACCAGGCCATTAGAGACCTGATGGAGGAACAATATAGTCCTGAGTACCAGGTCATTTGGTCCTGATGGAGGAACAATAGAGCCCTGAGTACCAGGCCATTGAGACCTGATGGAGAAACAATAGAGCCCTGAGTACCAGTCCATTGAGACCTGATGGAGAAACAATAGAGCCCTGAATACCAGGCCATTAGGACCTGATGGAGAAACAATAGAGCCCTGAGTACCAGGCCAATAGGACCTGATTGAGGGACAATAGAGCCCTGAGTACCAGGTCATTAGGACCTGATGGAGAAACAATAGAGCCCTGCGTACCAGGTCATTAGGACCTGATGGAGAAACAATAGAGCCCTGAGTACCAGGTCATTAGGACCTGATGGAGGGACAATAGAGCCCTGAGTACCAGGCCATTAGGACCTGATGGAGGGACAATAGAGCCCTGAGTACCAGGCCATTAGGACCTGATGGAGAAACAATAGAGCCCTGAGTACCAGCCCATTGAGACCTGATGGAGGAACAATAGGGCCCTGAGTACGAGGCCATTAGAGAGCTGATGGAGGAACAATATAGTCCTGAGAACCAGGTCATTAGGACCTGATGTAGGAACAATAGAGCCCTGAGTACCAGCCCATTGAGACCTGATGGAGAAACAATAGAGCCCTGAGTACCAGTCCATTGAGACCTGATGGAGAAACAATAGAGCCCTGAGTACCAGTCCATTGAGACCTGATGGAGAATCAATAGAGCCCTGAGTACCAGGCCAATAGGACCTGATGGAGGGACAATAGAGCCCTGAGTACCAGGCTATTAGGACCTGATGGAGAAACAATAGAGCCCTGAGTACCAGCCCACTGAGACCTGATGGAGAAACAATAGAGCCCTGAGTACCAGTCCATTAGGACATGATGGAGGGACAATAGAGCCCTGAGTACCAGTCAATTGAGACCTGATGGAGAAACAATAGAGCCATGAGTACCAGGCCATTAGGACCTGATGGAGGGACAATAGAGCCCTGAGTACCAGGTCATTAGGACCTGATGGAGAAACAATAGAGCCCTGAGTACCAGGTCATTAGGACCTGATGGAGGGACAATAGAGCCCTGAGTACCAGGTCATTAGGACCTGATGGAGGGACAATAGAGCCCTGAGTACCAGTCCAAATAGGACCTGATGGAGGGACAATAGAGCCCTGAGTACCAGTCCATTGAGACCTGATGGAGGGACAATCGAGCCCTGAGTACCAGGTCATTAAGACCTGATGAAGTAAAGCCCTGAGTACCAGGCTATTAGGACCTGATGGAGGGACAATAGAGCCCTGAGTACCAGGTCATTAGGACCTGATGGAGGGACAATAGAGCCCTGAGTACCAGTCCAAATAGGACCTGATGGAGGGACAATAGAGCCCTGAGTACCAGTCCATTGAGACCTGATGGAGGGACAATCGAGCCCTGAGTACCAGGCCATTAGGACCTGATGGAGGGACAATAGAGCCCTGAGTACCAGTCCATTGAGACCTGATGGAGAAACAATAGAGCCCTGAGTACCAGGTCATTAGGACCTGATGAAGTAGAGCCCTGAGTACCAGGCTATTAGGACCTGATGGAGGGACAATAGAGCCCTGAGTACCAGGTCATTAGGACCTTATGGAGGAACAATAGAACCCTGAGTACCAGTCCATTAGAGACCTGATGGAGGAACAATAGGGCCCTAAGTACGAGTCCATTAGAGAGCTGATGGAGGAACAATATAGTCCTGAGAACCAGGTCATTAGGACCTGATGTAGGAACAATAGAGCCCTGAGTACCAGCCCATTGAGACCTGATGGAGAAACAATAGAGCCCTGAGTACCAGTCCATTGAGACCTGATGGAGGGACAATAGAGCCCTGAGTACCAGTCCATTGAGACCTGATGGAGAATCAATAGAGCCCTGAGTACCAGGCCATTAGGACCTGATGGAGGGACAATAGAGCCCTGAGTACCAGGCCATTAGGACCTGATGGAGAAACAATAGAGCCCTGAGTACCAGCCCATTGAGACCTGATGGAGAAACAATAGAGCACTGAGTACCAGTCCATTAGGACCTGATGGAGGGACAATAGAGCCCTGAGTACCAGACCATTAGGACCTGATGGAGGGACAATAGAGCCCTGAGTACTAGTCCATTGAGACCTGATGGAGAAACAATAGAGCCCTGAGTACCAGTCCATTAGGACCTGATGGAGAAAAAATAGAGCCCTGTGTACCAGGTCATTAGGACCTGATGGAGAAACAATAGAGCCCTGAGTACCAGGTCATTAGGACCTGATGGAGGGACAATAGAGCCCTGAGTACCAGGCCATTAGGACCTGATGGAGAAACAATAGAGCCCTGAGTACCAGGTCATTAGGACCTGATGGAGGGACAATAGAGCCCTGAGTACCAGGCCATTAGGACATGATGGAGGGACAATAGAACCCTGAGTACCAGTCCATTGAGACCTGATGGAGAAACAATAGAGCCCTGAGTACCAGGCCATTGAGACCTGATGGAGAAACAATAGAGCCCTGAGTACCAGGCCATTAGAGACCTGATGGAGGAACAATATAGTCCTGAGTACCAGGTCATTTGGTCCTGATGGAGGAACAATAGAGCCCTGAGTACCAGGCCATTGAGACCTGATGGAGAAACAATAGAGCCCTGAGTACCAGTCCATTGAGACCTGATGGAGAAACAATAGAGCCCTGAATACCAGGCCATTAGGACCTGATGGAGAAACAATAGAGCCCTGAGTACCAGGCCAATAGGACCTGATTGAGGGACAATAGAGCCCTGAGTACCAGGTCATTAGGACCTGATGGAGAAACAATAGAGCCCTGCGTACCAGGTCATTAGGACCTGATGGAGAAACAATAGAGCCCTGAGTACCAGGTCATTAGGACCTGATGGAGGGACAATAGAGCCCTGAGTACCAGGCCATTAGGACCTGATGGAGGGACAATAGAGCCCTGAGTACCAGGCCATTAGGACCTGATGGAGAAACAATAGAGCCCTGAGTACCAGCCCATTGAGACCTGATGGAGGAACAATAGGGCCCTGAGTACGAGGCCATTAGAGAGCTGATGGAGGAACAATATAGTCCTGAGAACCAGGTCATTAGGACCTGATGTAGGAACAATAGAGCCCTGAGTACCAGCCCATTGAGACCTGATGGAGAAACAATAGAGCCCTGAGTACCAGTCCATTGAGACCTGATGGAGAAACAATAGAGCCCTGAGTACCAGTCCATTGAGACCTGATGGAGAATCAATAGAGCCCTGAGTACCAGGCCAATAGGACCTGATGGAGGGACAATAGAGCCCTGAGTACCAGGCTATTAGGACCTGATGGAGAAACAATAGAGCCCTGAGTACCAGCCCACTGAGACCTGATGGAGAAACAATAGAGCCCTGAGTACCAGTCCATTAGGACATGATGGAGGGACAATAGAGCCCTGAGTACCAGACCATTAGGACCTGATGGAGGGACAATAGAGCCCTGAGTACTAGTCCATTGAGACCTGATGGAGAAACAATAGAGCCCTGAGTACCAGGCCATTAGGACCTGATGGAGAAACAATAGAGCCCTGAGTACCAGTCCATTAGGACATGATGGAGGGACAATAGAGCCCTGAGTACCAGACCATTAGGACCTGATGGAGGGACAATAGAGCCCTGAGTACTAGTCCATTGAGACCTGATGGAGAAACAATAGAGCCCTGAGTACCAGGCCATTAGGACCTGATGGAGAAACAATAGAGCACTGAGTACCAGGCCAATAGGACCTGATTGAGGGACAATAGAGCCCTGAGTACCAGGTCATTAGGACCTGATGGAGAAACAATAGAGCCCTGCGTACCAGGTCATTAGGACCTGATGGAGAAACAATAGAGCCCTGAGTACCAGGTCATTAGGACCTGATGGAGGGACAATAGAGCCCTGAGTACCAGGCCATTAGGACCTGATGGAGAAACAATAGAGCCCTGAGTACCAGGCCATTAGGACCTGATGGAGGGACAATAGAACCCTGAGTACCAGTCCATTGAGACCTGATGGAGAAACAATAGAGCCCTGAGTACCAGGCCATTGAGACCTGATGGAGAAACAATAGAGCCCTGAGTACCAGGCCATTAGAGACCTGATGGAGGAACAATATAGTCCTGAGTACCAGGTCATTTGGTCCTGATGGAGGAACAATAGAGCCCTGAGTACCAGGCCATTGAGACCTGATGGAGAAACAATAGAGCCCTGAGTACCAGTCCATTGAGACCTGATGGAGAAACAATAGAGCCCTGAATACCAGGCCATTAGGACCTGATGGAGAAACAATAGAGCCCTGAGTACCAGGCCAATAGGACCTGATTGAGGGACAATAGAGCCCTGAGTACCAGGACATTAGGACCTGATGGAGAAACAATAGAGCCCTGCGTACCAGGTCATTGGGACCTGATGGAGAAACAATAAAGCCCTGAGTACCAGGTCAATAGGACCTGAAGGAGGGACAATAGAGCCCTGAGTACCAGGCCATTAGGACCTGATGGAGGGACAATAGAGCCCTGAGTACCAGGCCATTAGGACCTGATGGAGAAACAATAGAGCCCTGAGTACCAGCCCATTGAGACCTGATGGAGAAACAATAGAGCCCTGAGTACCAGTCCATTGAGACCTGATGGAGGGACAATAGAGCCCTGAGTACCAGTCCATTGAGACCTGATGGAGAATCAATAGAGCCCTGAGTACCAGGCCATTAGGACCTGATGGAGGGACAATAGAGCCCTGAGTACCAGGCCATTAGGACCTGATGGAGAAACAATAGAGCCCTGAGTACCAGCCCATTGAGACCTGATGGAGAAACAATAGAGCACTGAGTACCAGTCCATTAGGACCTGATGGAGGGACAATAGAGCCCTGAGTACCAGACCATTAGGACCTGATGGAGGGACAATAGAGCCCTGAGTACTAGTCCATTGAGACCTGATGGAGAAACAATAGAGCCCTGAGTACCAGGCCATTAGGACCTGATGGAGAAACAATAGAGCCCTGTGTACCAGGTCATTAGGACCTGATGGAGAAACAATAGAGCCCTGAGTACCAGGTCATTAGGACCTGATGGAGGGACAATAGAGCCCTGAGTACCAGGCCATTAGGACCTGATGGAGAAACAATAGAGCCCTGAGTACCAGGTCATTAGGACCTGATGGAGGGACAATAGAGCCCTGAGTACCAGGCCATTAGGACATGATGGAGGGACAATAGAACCCTGAGTACCAGTCCATTGAGACCTGATGGAGAAACAATAGAGCCCTGAGTACCAGGCCATTGAGACCTGATGGAGAAACAATAGAGCCCTGAGTACCAGGCCATTAGAGACCTGATGGAGGAACAATATAGTCCTGAGTACCAGGTCATTTGGTCCTGATGGAGGAACAATAGAGCCCTGAGTACCAGGCCATTGAGACCTGATGGAGAAACAATAGAGCCCTGAGTACCAGTCCATTGAGACCTGATGGAGAAACAATAGAGCCCTGAATACCAGGCCATTAGGACCTGATGGAGAAACAATAGAGCCCTGAGTACCAGGCCAATAGGACCTGATTGAGGGACAATAGAGCCCTGAGTACCAGGTCATTAGGACCTGATGGAGAAACAATAGAGCCCTGCGTACCAGGTCATTAGGACCTGATGGAGAAACAATAGAGCCCTGAGTACCAGGTCATTAGGACCTGATGGAGGGACAATAGAGCCCTGAGTACCAGGCCATTAGGACCTGATGGAGGGACAATAGAGCCCTGAGTACCAGGCCATTAGGACCTGATGGAGAAACAATAGAGCCCTGAGTACCAGCCCATTGAGACCTGATGGAGGAACAATAGGGCCCTGAGTACGAGGCCATTAGAGAGCTGATGGAGGAACAATATAGTCCTGAGAACCAGGTCATTAGGACCTGATGTAGGAACAATAGAGCCCTGAGTACCAGCCCATTGAGACCTGATGGAGAAACAATAGAGCCCTGAGTACCAGTCCATTGAGACCTGATGGAGAAACAATAGAGCCCTGAGTACCAGTCCATTGAGACCTGATGGAGAATCAATAGAGCCCTGAGTACCAGGCCAATAGGACCTGATGGAGGGACAATAGAGCCCTGAGTACCAGGCTATTAGGACCTGATGGAGAAACAATAGAGCCCTGAGTACCAGCCCACTGAGACCTGATGGAGAAACAATAGAGCCCTGAGTACCAGTCCATTAGGACATGATGGAGGGACAATAGAGCCCTGAGTACCAGACCATTAGGACCTGATGGAGGGACAATAGAGCCCTGAGTACTAGTCCATTGAGACCTGATGGAGAAACAATAGAGCCCTGAGTACCAGGCCATTAGGACCTGATGGAGAAACAATAGAGCCCTGAGTACCAGTCCATTAGGACATGATGGAGGGACAATAGAGCCCTGAGTACCAGACCATTAGGACCTGATGGAGGGACAATAGAGCCCTGAGTACTAGTCCATTGAGACCTGATGGAGAAACAATAGAGCCCTGAGTACCAGGCCATTAGGACCTGATGGAGAAACAATAGAGCCCTGAGTACCAGGCCAATAGGACCTGATTGAGGGACAATAGAGCCCTGAGTACCAGGTCATTAGGACCTGATGGAGAAACAATAGAGCCCTGCGTACCAGGTCATTAGGACCTGATGGAGAAACAATAGAGCCCTGAGTACCAGGTCATTAGGACCTGATGGAGGGACAATAGAGCCCTGAGTACCAGGCCATTAGGACCTGATGGAGAAACAATAGAGCCCTGAGTACCAGGCCATTAGGACCTGATGGAGGGACAATAGAACCCTGAGTACCAGTCCATTGAGACCTGATGGAGAAACAATAGAGCCCTGAGTACCAGGCCATTGAGACCTGATGGAGAAACAATAGAGCCCTGAGTACCAGGCCATTAGAGACCTGATGGAGGAACAATATAGTCCTGAGTACCAGGTCATTTGGTCCTGATGGAGGAACAATAGAGCCCTGAGTACCAGGCCATTGAGACCTGATGGAGAAACAATAGAGCCCTGAGTACCAGTCCATTGAGACCTGATGGAGAAACAATAGAGCCCTGAATACCAGGCCATTAGGACCTGATGGAGAAACAATAGAGCCCTGAGTACCAGGCCAATAGGACCTGATTGAGGGACAATAGAGCCCTGAGTACCAGGACATTAGGACCTGATGGAGAAACAATAGAGCCCTGCGTACCAGGTCATTGGGACCTGATGGAGAAACAATAAAGCCCTGAGTACCAGGTCATTAGGACCTGAAGGAGGGACAATAGAGCCCTGAGTACCAGGCCATTAGGACCTGATGGAGGGACAATAGAGCCCTGAGTACCAGGCCATTAGGACCTGATGGAGAAACAATAGAGCCCTGAGTACCAGCCCATTGAGACCTGATGGAGAAACAATAGAGCCCTGAGTACCAGTCCATTAGGACCTGATGGAGGGACAATAGAGCCCTGAGTACCAGACCATTAGGACCTGATGGAGGGACAATAGAGCCCTGAGTACTAGTCCATTGAGACCTGATGGAGAAACAATAGAGCCCTGAGTACCAGGCCATTAGGACCTGATGGAGAAACAATAGAGCCATGAGTACCAGGCCAATAGGACCTGATTGAGGGACAATAGAGCCCTGAGTACCAGGCCATTGAGACCTGATGGAGAAACAATAGAGCCCTGAGTACCAGGCCATTAGAGACCTGATGGAGGAACAATATAGTCCTGAGTACCAGGTCATTTTGTCCTGATGGAGGAACAATAGAGCCCTGAGTACCAGGCCATTGAGACCTGATGGAGAAACAATAGAGCCCTGAGTACCAGTCCATTGAGACCTGATGGAGAAACAATAGAGCCCTGAGTACAAGGCCATTAGAGACCTGATGGAGGAACAATATAGTCCTGAGTACCAGGTCATTTGGTCCTGATGGAGGAACAATAGAGCCCTGAGTACCAGTCCATTGTGACCTGATGGAGAAACAATAGAGCCCTGAGTACCAGGCCATTGAGACCTGATGGAGAAACAATAGAGCCCTGAGTACCAGGCCATTAGAGACCTGATGGAGGAACAATATAGTCCTGAGTACCAGGTCATTAGTTCCTGATGTAGGAACAATAGACCTCAACGGTCACGTGTAATTTTACCTTTTTCTATCTTCTGGCGTGGCGGTAATTCACAGTCACCACAACAACCGTAGGAACCGCAATAATGTATATACTGAAGCACATTCCTGAGCATTTACCCTATAGAAAAGTCCCAAGTATAATAGAAAAAAAAATGTTTTAGCTTATGAATTAAAGTACCGTGAGTGAAAACAGTTTAGTTTACGACCCCCAGCGTTGCTAGAGCCACACAGGACCATCACTCACCCTCTGTTGAGGGTCCAGGTATATTTTGGTGTAGAAGAGTTGGTCGTCATCGTTCTCGTGAAGGTTCCACTGCTCTACGATCTTGTTCACATACGGGGCGTAGCCGATGATGCCTAAGGGTTCAAAACAGAGTTCAAACCAGATTGAGTTAAACAATTGGGTCCTATAACACAAAGTATGGGGTGATTGTGTTGTAGTATAGGGTGTACTGTGGGTGATTATGATGTGGTATGGGGGGATTGTGGGTGATTGTGCTGTAGTATGGGATGAACTGCGGGTGATTGTGCTGTAGTATGGGGGGATTGTGGGTGATTGTGCTGTAGTATGGGGGATTGTGGGTGATTGTGATGTAGTATGGGGTGTACTGTGGGTGATTGTGTTGTAGTATGGGGTGTACTGTGGGTGATTGTGTTGTAGTATGGGGTGTACTGTGGGTGATTGTGTTGTAGTATGGGGTGTACTGTGGGTGATTGTGTTGTAGTATGGGGGGGTTGTGGGTGATTGTGATGTAGTATGGGGTGTACTGTGGGTGATTGTGCTGTAGTATGGGGGGATTGTGGGTGATCATGCTGTAGTATGGGGGGATTGTGCTGTAGTATGGGGGGATTGTGGGTGATTATGCTGTAGTATGGGGGGATTGTGGGTGATTGTGCTGTAGTATGGGGGGATTGTGGGTGATCATGCTGTAGTATGGGGTGTACTGCGGGTGATTATGCTGTAGTATGGGGGGATTGTGGGTGATCATGCTGTAGTATGGGGGGATTGTGCTGTAGTATGGGGGGATTGTGGGTGATTATGCTGTAGTATGGGGGGATTGTGGGTGATTGTGCTGTAGTATGGGGGGATTGTGGGTGATTGTGCTGTAGTATGGGGGGATTGTGGGTGATCATGCTGTAGTATACACTGAGTATACAGGTTTCGTCATGGACTGTCGAAAGCTGTTCACAGGGATGCTGGTGCATGTTGACTCCAATGCTTCCCCCTGTTGTGACAAGTTGGCTGAATGGTCCACCACCCAAGGGACATTCTCGATACACATGGGAAATTGTTGTACGTGAAAAACTCAACAGTTCTTGACACCGGTGTTCCTGGCACCTAACTACCATTCCCTTTTAAAAGGCACATCAATATTTAGTCTTGCCCATTCACCCTCAATGACACACCTACATAATCAATGGAGATGGGTTCAATGTCTCAATGCTTAAGAATGTATCTTTAACTTGTCCCCTCCACTTCTTCTACACTGATTGAAGTGGATTTAACAAGTTACATCAATAAGGGATCATAGTTTTCTCCTGGATTCATCTGGTCAGAATATGTCATGGAAAGAGCAGGTGTTCTCAATGATTTGTATACTCAGTGGTTGTCATGGTGTAACGGTCTTCGTCGTCTGAAGAAGATGAATCATCGGACCAAAGCGCAGCGTGGTAAGTGTTCATGCTTGTTTTATTAACACTGAACACTAGAACAAAAATAAACACGAGAATAACCGAAACAGTCCTGTAAGGTGAAAACACTAAACAGAAATCAACCACCCACAAAAACCATGTCTCTACGGACAGGGCGTGACACATGGTTATATCTTCTCGTGTAACCGTGACGACCTCTGGTCCTTTACTTCCAGATCTCTTTCTCAAGCGTATTAACCAGAGCTGTAAAATGTTGTTGGGTCGGGAATCCATCATTAAACTACCCTCACCGAACAACAGACGCTACACCCACAGAGCTTGACATGCAGATGAAACGCTGCCCGGAGACGGACGGGACAAAACGCTTTCAGTAAAAGTCACATACTGTATAACTGCAATAAAATGCAAATTAATCACTTAAAAATCATACAAAGTTGAATTTTCTGGCTTTTTGTTTTAGATTCCGTCTCTCACAGTTGAAGTGTACCTATGATAAAAAATGACAGACCTCTACATGCTTTGTAAGTAGGAAAACCTGCAAAATCGGGTTCTCACTAGATGCTAGATTATAGCAGCAATGTTCCAACAATTCTCCCCACTGTATATATATATATATATAGATGAAGACTAGTGATGTCATACAGTGTGGTTCAATGCGTATATAGCTTTAGCTTCAAACTGTGTGCTAAAGAGAGTGATGAAAGCAATACAGTACAGCATCTGATTATGGAGAGCTTTATACCAATCCTCGATAGCAGCATCTTTTGTTGGGGGGGGGGGGAGTCTATGACTCCACAACCACTACCATGACACCTACACATCACTGTTGCACCTATTACAGTGTTAGATCAGGACCTAACATAGTATTTACAGGAATCGACATTCCTAGCAGACTTTGTGTGACCCTTTTAACCTTTAAACCAGTTAGCCGATTGTCAATGTGGTGTCTTGCCCATCAATTATATAGATGATGCATTTATTTTCCCCCAGAATCTGTCACGTAGCAAGACAACGATCCACAACACACAATCAAGTATACATGAAAATGGGCATAAAGCAAAAAAAAAATGTGACGTTTTGGAATGGCATAGTCCAGACCAAAACGCCAGTCGAGATGTGGCAGGACTTGAAACGAGCAGTTCATGCTTGAAAACCCACAAATGCTGCCGAGTTAAAGCAATTCTGCATGGAAGAACGGGCCAGAATTCCTCCGCAGAGATGTGAGAGACTGATCAACAAAATATGCCAAAGTAGAGTACATTTGAAAGGGTCAAATACTTTTTCCACAGCATTCCACATATCATTCAGAAGTAACATATTTTATCCAAAAGCATGCAGACTGCACACATTTTTCATATGGGTAGCCACATAAAACCACTTCATCAAATAAGCTATATAAACAAAAGTATGTGGACACCCCTTCAAATGAGTGGATTCGGCTATTTCAGCCACACCCGTGTATAAAATCGAGCACACAGCCATGCAATCTCCATAGACAAACACCGGCAGTAGAATGGCCTTACTGAAGAGCTCAGTGACTTTCACCGTGGCACCGTCATAGGATGCCACCTTTCCAACTAGTCAGTTCTTAACATTTCTGCCCTGCTAGAGCTGCACCAGGTCAACTGTAAGTGCTGTTATTGTGAAGTGGAAACGTCTAGGAGCAACAACGGCTCAGCTGCTAAGTGGTAGGCCACACAAGCTCACAGAACGGGGCCGCAGAGTGCTGAAGAGAGTAGCACGTAGAAATCGTCTGTCCTCGGTTGAAAGACTCACTACCGAGTACTATACTGCCCCTGGAAGCAACCAGAACTGTTTGCGTGGAGCTTCATGAAATGGGTTTTCCATGGCCGAACAGCCACACACAAGCCTAAGAGCACCATGCACAATGCCAAGTGTCGGCTGGAGTGGTGTAAAGCTCGCCGCCGAGATGGTTTGTCGAGATCGGTGTGGAAGAACTTGACTGGCCTGCACAGAGCCCTGACCTCAACCCCATCAAACATCTTTGAGATGAATAGGAACGACGACTGTGAGCCAGTCCTAAGTCGCCCAACATCAGTGCCCGACTTCACTAATGCTCTTGTGGCTGAATGGAAGCAAGTCCCCGCAGCAATGTCCAATCATCTAGTGGAAAGCCTTCCCAGAAGAGTGGAGGCTGTTATAGCAGCAATGTTCCAACATTTAGTGGAAAGCCTTCTCAGAAGAGTGGAGGCTGTTACAGCAGCAATGTTCCAACATCTAGTGTAAAGCCTTCCCAGAAGAGTGGAGGCTGTTATAGCAGCAATGTACTAACATCTAGTGGAAAGCCTTCCCAGAAGACTGGAGGCTGTTATAGCAGCAATGTTCCAACATCTAGTGGAAAGCCTTCCCAGAAGACTGGAGGCTGTTATAGCAGCAATGTTCCAACATCTAGTAGAAAGCCTTCCCAGAAGAGTGGAGGCTGTTATAGCAGCAAAGGGGGGACTAACTCCATATTAATGCCCATGATTTTGGAATGAGATGTTCGACGAGCAGGTGTCCACATACTTTTGGTCATGTAGTGTATAAAGCCACATGACCACATCTACTGGGGAACCAAGTAATGAACTTAAACAACCTGGTGAAAATGATGGTCCTTACTCTAAACACCCCTCTCATGTCCTGACTCCAACCTCACCCCTCTCTTGTCCTGACTCAACCTCACCCCTCTCCCGTCCTGACTCCAACCTCACCCCTCTCCCGTCCTGACTCCAACCTCACCCCTCTCTTGTCCTGACTCAACCTCACCCCTCTCCTGTCCTGACTCCAACCTCACCCCTCTCCCGTCCTGACTCCAACCTCACCCCTCTCTTGTCCTGACTCAACCTCATCCCTCTCTTGTCCTGACCCAACCTCATCCCTCTCTTGTCCTGACCCAACCTCATCCCTCTCTTGTCCTGACCCAACCTCACCCCTCTCTTGTCCTGACTCAACCTCATCCCTCTCCTGTCCTGACTCAACCTGACCCCTCTCCTCTCCTGACTCTAACCTCACCCATCTCCTGCTCTGACTCTAACCTCACCCCTTTCCAGTTCTGACTGACTCTAAATTCACCCCTCTCCTGTCATACACCATGCCCCAAACACACCAAGGTTTCACCTCTCTGTGACACTCCAGACCAGGTCCAAACGAAATAGAACCGAGACAGACATCAGGACCTGTCCCTGTTAGTTAGGCCCCTGGGTGATGTGGTCCGGGAGCCTGCCCTCAGAGACACAAACACAACCTGTAATTTGATGCAGAGTACGGCCCACGGGGGACCAAGACAAATACACAAGTCAACTTAAAGACGGCCATGCACCAGGGGAGTGGAGAAGCTGCTATAAACTAGAGGCTTTATAGAGGCCAGGCTGAGAGGGGACCACAGGAAAACAACAATAATCAAACCTTCTCTAAATAAAAATAGCAGTAGGATGTTTCCACACCACACAAGGCGATCATCGTAACACAGTTCTGAATGTACGGGGTAAGTCAGCAGGATTGTCGCCTTGGTCGGTCTATGGAGGTGATGAATGAGACACAGAAGATCTGCAGTTCAAACCGAATCATCAGAATGACCTATTGTCCTCCAGTCAGGAAAGACCTTGGTGCCCGTCCCAGTGCCCGTCGTGAAGTTTACAGAGAAAACACACCGTCTATAGTTTTTATTCTCTCTACATGAGCACACAGCCTGTGTGTGTTGTCCTTCCTCGATGAGCAATCAGTATTGACACAGAAGAGCAGTGTCTTTCAGAGGCGGTGACTAAGTTAGAGTCACGTCAAGTGCTATAGTTCAAAGAACTGACCTCATTCTTGATCTGTGAGTTCTCTGAGGTCCTCTAAACTCTGAGCTGTAGAAGGATTCTAATCTCTGGGCTGTAGAGGGATGACCTATGAGTTCTCCTAAACTCTGGGATGTAGGGGAATCACCTACGAGTTATCTGAGGTACTCTAAACTCTGGGCTATAGAGGGATGACCTACGAGTTCTCTGAGGTACTCTAAACTCTGGGTTGTAGGGAAATCATCCCTCTCACCCCTCTCCTCTCCTGACTCTAACCTCACCCCTCTCCTCTCCTGTCCTGACTCTAGCCTCACCCCTCTCCTGACTCTAACCTCACCCCTCTCCTGACTCTAACCTCACCCCTCTCCTCTCCTGTCCTGACTCTAGCCTCACCCCTCTCCTGACTCTAACCTCACCCCTCTCCTGACTCTAACCTCACCCCTCTCCTGACTCTAACCTCACCCCTCTCCTGACTCTAACCTCACCCCTCTCCTCTCCTGTCCTGACTCTAGCCTCACCCCTCTCCTGTGCTGACTCATCCATCTTTTTAGTACTCTAAACTCTGGGTTGTAGGGAAATCACCTACGAGTTATCTGAGGTACTCTAAACTCTGGGTTGTAGAAGCTGTAGAGGGAATTCTAAACTCGGGGGGGGGGGGGGGGATTTCTATACTCTGAGGGTTAGAGGGAATTCTAAACTCCGAGGGTTAGAGGGAATTCTAAACTCCGAGGGTTAGAGGGAATTCTAAACTCTGAGGGTTAGAGGGAGTTCTAAACTCCGAGGGTTAGAGGGAATTCTAAACTCCGAGGGTTAGAGGGAATTCTAAACTCCGAGGGTTAGAGGGAATTCTAAACTCTGAGGGTTAGAGGGAATTCTAAACTCTGAGGGTTAGAGGGAATTCTAAACTCTGAGGGTTAGAGGGAATTCTAAACTCTGAGGGTTAGAGGGAATTCTAAACTCCGAGGGTTAGAGGGAATTCTAAACTCTGGGGGGGGGGGGGGATTTCTATACTCTGAGGGTTAGAGGGAATTCTAAACTCTGGGGGGGGGGGGATTTCTAAACTCTGGGGGGGTAGAGGAATCACCTATGAGTTCTCCTAATCTCTGGGCTGTAGAGGAATGACCTTGGAGTTATTTTTGTTATTTTTCTAAATTAAATGGCTCTCTAATTTACACTCTCCCCAGAGAGAGAGAGAGAGAGAGAGAGAGCCACACGTGTACAAGACCTTGACCCTAGCTAGACTTCTTGATCCCTGCATCATGAGTCCAGCATAAACCTGCTAAGCACATAAACGGGTGTAGGATCACCAAAGTATCCAAATCAGTAAACTCCATCTCCCATGATACCCCAGCAGTGTGACAGTGTTCAAACTCCATCTCCCATGATTCCCCAGCAGTGTGACAGGGCGCAGTCGAGCGGGTCACTTTTGCCAAGTCGGTGACAAAGTGTGTTCCATTCTGGGGATAAAATTGTCAGACTTGCTTCTACATTTCAACTGTATGTGATTAAAAGGTCATGAAGTTCTGATTGCAGTCGACTGCAAGTTTCCAAATGCATTGTAAATTCATCTCCCATAATCCCCCAGCAGAAAAAGCCATTTTAATTGGACTAAAGAGCCGACGTCTCCAATAGAAATCTTTGATCACGGAGCTGATGTCATGGCGAAGTAGTCCCCGGAAAGTATTCAGACCCTTTGACTTTTTTCCAGATTTTGTTACATTACAGCCTTATTCTAAAATTGATTATGTATTTTTTTTCTCATCAATCTACACACCCCATAATGACAAAATCAAAAACAGGTTTTTAAAGATGTTTGCAAATGTATTAAAAATAAAAAACGGAAATATCAAATTGACATAAGTATTCAGACCTTGAGTCTTTGTTGAAACACGTTCGGGAGCGATTACAGCCTCTAGTCTTCTTGGGTATGACGCTAGAAGCTTGGCACACCTGTATTTGGGGAGTTTCTCCCATTCTTCTCTGCAGATCCTCTCAAGCTCTGTCAGGTTGGATGGGGAGCGTTACTGAACAGGTATTTGCAGGTCTCTCCAGAAATGTTCAATCGGGTTCAAGTCCTGCCTCTGGCTCGGCCACATAAGGAAATTAATAGACTTTTTCCGAAGCCACCTTTGCATTGTCTTGGCTGTATACTTAGGGTCGTTGTCCTTCTGGAGGTGAACCTTCGCCCCAGTCTGGGGTCCTGAGCGCTCTGGAGCAGGTTTTCATCAAGGATCTCTCTGTACTTTGCTCCATTCATCTTTCCCTCTGTCCTAACTAGTCTCCCAGTCCCTGCCAATGAAAAACATCCCCACAGCATGATGCTGCCACCACCAGGCTTCACCGTAGGGATGGTGCCTGGTTTCCTCCAGACATGACGCTTGGCATTCAGGCCAAAGAGTTCCATCTTGGTTTCATCAGACCAGAGAATCTTGTTTCTGATGATCTGAGAGTCCTTTAGGTGATTTTGGCAAACTTCAAGCAGGCTGTAATGTGCCTTTTACTGAGGAGTGGCTTCCATCTGACCACTCTACCATAAACACCTGATTGGTGAAGTGCTGCAGTGATGGTTGTCCTTCTGGCTGGTTCTCCCATCTCCACAGAGGAACTCTAGAGCTCTGTCAGAGTGACCATCGGGTTCTTGGTCACCTCCCTGACCAAGGCCCTTCTCCCCCGATTGCTCAATTTGGCCGGGCGGCCAGCTCTACAAAGAGTCTTGGTGGTTCCAAACTTCTTCCATTTAAGAATGATGGGGGCCACTGTGTTCTTAGGGACCTTCAATGCTGCATAATATTTTTGCCCCCCTTCCCCCCAGATCTGTGCCTCAAAAGAATCCTACGAACAATTCCTTCGACCTCATGGCTTGGTTTTTGCTCCGATATTCCCTGTCAACTGTGGGACCTTCTATAGACAGGTGTGTGCCTTTCCCAAGTATGTCCAATCAATTGAATTTACCACAGGTGGACTCCAATCAAGTTGTAGAAACATCTCAATGATGATCAATGGAAACAGGATGCACCTGAGCTCAATTTCGAGTCTCATAGCAAAGGGTCTGAATACTTATGTAAATAAGGTATTTCTGTTTTTTGCAAACATTTCTAAAAACCTGTTTTCGCTTTGTCATTATGGGGTGTGTAGATTGCTGAGGAATTGTTTTTAATTAAAACAATTTTAGAATAAGACTGTAATGTAACAAAATGTGGAAAAAGTCAAGGGGTCTGAATAATTAGTGTTTCGTTCAAGGAACCTTGGACTTTTCCGACATGGAAACTCGTTGTAGAAAGAAGAGGTTTTGAGTTTCCTACTTGGAAAGTATGAGAATCAACCAATAGGAAGCTCTTGGCAAAATACATACGCACATTTTAACTAGGAGGTTTCAGAGTTTCTGAGGTGTCTTAAACATATACGTGTAAGTTTGTCACTTTCACAAGGTTGCAGTTAATGAACGTTTCAGCTACCTAAGACATTCTCAAATCTGGGCTTGTCTTCAGATTTCAAGAAAATTAACAACTAAGGATACATTTTTCACTTCTCCTATTGACTTGCCAAACCCCAAACCCCGGTCTGGTCTGTTGAGTCTATTTCACGAAGCTGTCCCGGAAGTATCGCAATGTTGGGCCTCTGGGTTTAGAAACTCTGTGATGACAGTGTTCTGGACCCACCTCCTGAGTTGAGGAAGCGCTTGCCGCTGCGGACGGACGGGTATTTGTCCTGTAGGCGCTTATCAGGCCAGATCAAACCCTCGGCAGCAAACAGGACCTTGTGATTGGCTTCCTGGAACTTCCTGAGTATCTCCTCTGGTCCACCTGCGAAGATAAGATCATAACTGGAGAGAGAGAGAAGAAGGGGGGGTAGAGTGAGAAAGAGAAAGAGAGAGAAGGTAGAGGGAGAAGAGAGAGGGGGTAGAGAGAGAGGGTAGAGAGAGAAGAGAGAGAGGGTAGGGAGAGAGGGTAGAGAGAGAAGAGAGAGAGGGTAGGGAGGGTAGAGAGAGTGGGCAGAGAGGGTAGAGAGAGAGGAGAGAACAGAGAAAGGGTAGAGAGAGAGGGTAGAGAGAGGGTAGGGAAGGTAGAGAGAGAGGAGAGAACAGAGAGAGGGTAGAGAGAAAAGAGAGAGAGGGTAGGGAGGGTAGAGAGAGTGGGCAGAGAGGGTAAAGAGAGAGGAGAGAACAGAGAAAGGGTAGAGAGAGAGGGTAGAGAGAGGGTAGGGAAGGTAGAGAGAGTGGGCAGAGAGGGTAGAGAGAGAGGAGAGAACAGAGAGAGAGAGGGTAGAGAGAAGGGGCAGAGAGAGAGAGAGAGAGGGTAGAGAGGGTAGAGAGAAGGGGTAGAGAGAGAAGAGAGAGAGGGTAGAGAGAAAAGAGAGAGAGGGTAGAGAGAGAAGAGAGAAGGGGTAGAGAGGGTAGAGAGAGTAGAGAACAGAGAGAGGGTAGAGAACAGAGAGAGAGAGGGTAGAGAGAAGGGGCAGAGAGAGAGAGGGTAGAGAGGGTAGAGAGAGAAGAAAGAGAAGAGAGAAGAGAGAAAGAGGGTAGAGAGAGAAGAGAGAGAGAGGAGAGAGAGAGAGGAGAGAGGGGAGAGAGAGTGGGTAGAGAGAGAAGAGAGAGAAGAGAGAGAGGAGAGAGAGGGTAGAGAGGGAGGGTAGAGAGAGAAGAGAGAGAGAGGGTAGAGAGAGGAGAGAGCGAGGGTAGAGGTTAAATAACAGCATATTTAGACATATCCAGACACGTAGTTAAACCTCTATGGGTAGCTTCCCCACATTTCCTCCTCGAACTCCTCTTATCTATTCAACATCTGATGACCACTCCTAGCCACTGGGCCGTAACTGTCTCCACGGTAGATAGGAATCTAAATGAAAACATGTCTTTTTTTACTTCACATTTATTTAACCAGGTAGTATACTTCCCCTTTATTTAACCAGGTAGTATACTTCCCCTTTATTTAACCAGGTAGTATACTACCCCTTTATTTAACCAGGTAGTATTATTCCCCTTTATTTAACCAGGTAGTATACTTCCCCTTTATTTAACCAGGTAGTATACTTCCCCTTTATTTAACCAGGTAGTATACTTCCCCTTTATTTAACCAGGTAGTATTATTCCCCTTTATTTAACCAGGTAGTATACTTCCCCTTTATTTAACCAGGTAGTATACTTCCCCTTTATTTAACCAGGTAGTATCATTCCCCTTTATTTAACCAGGTAGTATACTTCCCCTTTATTTAACCAGGTAGTATACTTCCCCTTTATTTAACCAGGTAGTAACATTTCCCTTTATTTAACTAGGTAGTATACCTCCCCTTTATTTAACCAGGTAGTATACTTCCCCTTTATTTAACCAGGTAGTATTATTCCCCTTTATTTAACCAGGTAGTATACTTCCCCTTTATTTAACCAGGTAGTATACTTCCCCTTTATTTAACCAGGTAGTATACTTCCCCTTTATTTAACCAGGTAGGCCAGTTGAGAACAAGTGAGACATGAGACATTCTTCACGCTGAACCAGGGTGTCAGCACACATTAATGGATTTAAATAGCCAATGAATACGCAGATTGGCACATTTGTTTTTTATTATTGCTCATTACAAAAATTATATTTTATTCTTGGGAGGTGTGTTTCCTGACCGATTACGCGTTTGGTTAATGATAGTCCCCCAGGAAAAATCCCCAGAATAAACGATAAGATAACTAAATAAATCTGTAATAATTGTTTACATATTTGCCAAAGATGTTTCAGGTGCTCAATTTCTACATCTAACTAAGGAGTTTGGTGCAGTATTTATCAAGTAAAAGAAGAAAGTGTGACGTGTTGTCTTGTAAACGTCAGAGCTGCTGGTCAGGTCCGTCTCACTGTTTATACTAATGAATAGAGAGCAACATGGCAGCTCTTCGCCCTCAAATCAAAACCAAACATTTATTTACCCATTGTGACGCACTGATGTTACAAACTCCGTTGTAGACAATTTTTTTTTTTTTTTTTTTTCACCTTTAATTTAAATTATAGATGGGCTAAGTACAGGTGCAGACTAGACTGACTTTAGGACCAAAATTATCCTATATACTATTTATAGTCAATTTGTATACTCTAATGATGTTTCTGACTCATATCGATGTCAAATAGGCTCATTTCTAAGGAATGTGTTACTTTTTAAAGGCAGTTGCTCTTTAAAAGGCATTTAGGAAAGAATTTAGCCTGAGAAGAATGCAAACACACACATTCATACGTGCACACACACACGAATGCGAGCACACACACACACACACACACACACACACACACACACACATACAAATGCGAACACACACACACACACACACACATACAAATGCGAACACACACACACACACACACACACACACACACACACAACACACAACACACACAACACACACACACACACACACACACACACACACACACACACACACACAACACACACACACAACACACTCTGTAACTGCTGCTCATCCCTACATCTACTGGCCCGCTGATATTCATCACACGTCACAGTGGTACACTAGAGATGTTAAAGGACATGGAGTGATGGAACATGGGAAAACCCTCAGGATGCGTCCCAAATGGCCCTGGTCAAAGGTAGGTCACCATCAATGGAAAAGGGTGTCATTTGTGACGCACCCTGAGAACACACTGGGCCTTGACAGTGTGTTAACTTTCATAGAACGATGGACATGTTTGATCTCATTGTGTTATAACATGTGAACTGTAGATATCTGTGTTACTGTAGATATCTGTGTTACTGTAGATATCTGTGTTACTGTAGATATCTGTGTTACTGTAGATATCTGTGTTACTGTAGATATCTGTGTTACTGTAGATATATGTGTTACTGTAGATATATGTGTTACTGTAGATATCTGTGTTATTGTAGATATCTGTGTTACTGTAGATATCTGTGTTACTGTAGATATATGTGTTACTGTAGATATCTGTGTTACTGTAGATATATGTGTTACTGTAGATATCTGTGTTATTGTAGATATATGTGTTACTGTAGATATCTGTGTTACTGTAGGTATCTGTGTTACTGTAGATATATGTGTTACTGTAGATATCTGTGTTACTGTAGATATCTGTGTTACTGTAGATATCTGTGTTACTGTAGATATCTGTGTTATAACATGTGAACTGTAGATATATGTGTTACTGTAGATATCTGTGTTACTGTAGATATCTGTGTTATAACATGTGAACTGTAGATATATGTGTTACTGTAGATATCTGTGTTACTGTGATGTCTGTGTTACTGTAGATATCTGTGTTACTGTAGGTATCTGTGTTACTGTAGATATCTGTGTTACTGTAGATATCTGTGTTATTGTAGATATCTGTGTTACTGTAGATATGTGTTATTGTAGATATCTGTGTACTAACATGTGAACTGTAGATATCTGTGTTACTGTATATATGGTTTACTGTAGATATCTGTGTTACTGTAGATATCTGTGTTACTGTAGATATCTGTGTTACTGTAGATATCTGTGTTACTGTAGATATCTGTGTTATAACATAACGTAGCATCACAAATGTTTGACTTCTTTACAAAGAAAGCAGGAAGTGACCTTCCAGTTGATCCACCAGATATATACATCAACACATGGATTTGTTTACCTTAGGACCTAGTAAGTAGCAGTATCCTTTTTGGAATGCAATAAGCCACACATACTCTGAGGTGGGCTGTAATTATTCTGAGAGACTAAAGTCAACTCCGTGAACCCGTATCTCAGTTACCTGCATCAGTAATTAGCTAGTTCTCCAACCGTAGCTTCAGAGCTTTCTAGAAGTAGGACCTTTCATGAATGAAGGGAGGGTGTTTTAATACTAAGTAAACATAAATCTCTACCTCTCCCTCTACCTCCCCTTATTAGCTTCTGTAATGATGTAAATGAACACTCAGTTAGATTTCAACAGGTCTGCACGGGTGAAAGGAGGTGTTTCTCCGAAAAAGACTCTGTGGTTAAAAATGGACTTCCTGTCATTTCCCTCTGAGTAAGTGCCTTAAAGGAGGCTGTTATGTTTAATTAACTAAATTGACCAACAAAAAAAAACAACAGTTTGGATGGAAGATATTCTTTATAAAGAGTGAACGTGGCTATCGAAGGCGAGCATCTATACTCTGAGATGGCTTTCTGCACCACATACAGTCCAAGGAAAACCACAATCACAACTCTCTCATGTGATGGTAGGCTGTTGAAATTGGCAAGGCATCAGCACCTTGCTAGGGTTAATTATCCATCCTAGAAACCTTACAGAGAAGCTCTGTGCCCATTTAATGAGATCTCGGGCGATAGCAACACTACAGGAGCCAATCAGTAACCCTGACACTACCCGTACCAGTCATCCATAACACTACCAGTCATCCATAACACTACCCCTACCAGTCATCTATAACACTACCAGTCATCCATAACACTAACAGTCATCCATAACACTACCCCTAACAGTCATCCATAACACTACCAGTCATCCATAACACTACCCCTACCAGTCATCCATAACACTACCCCTAACAGTCATCCATAACACTACCCCTACCAGTCATCCATAACACTACCAGTCATCCATAACACTACCCCTACCAGTCATCCATAACACTACCCCTACCAGTCATTCATAACACTACCAGTCATCCATAACACTACCCCTAACAGTCATCCATAACACTACCCCTAACAGTCATCCATAACACTACCCCTACCAGTCATCCATAACACTACCAGTCATCCATAACACTACCCCTAACAGTCATCCATAACACTACCCCTAACAGTCATCCATAACACTACCCCTAACAGTCATCCATAACACTACCCCTACCAGTCATCCATAACACTACCCTTAACAGTCATCCATAACACTACCAGTCATCCATAACACTACCCTTAACAGTCATCCATAACACTACCAGTCATCCACAACACTACCCCTACCAGTCATCCATCACACTACCCTACCAGTCATCCATAACACTACCAGTCATCCATAACACTACCCCTACCCATCATCCATAACACTACCCCTACCAGTCATCCATCACACTACCCTACCAGTCATCCATAACACTACCAGTCATCCATAACACTACCCCTACCCGTCATCCATAACACTACCCCTACCAGTCATCCATAACACTACCCCTAACAGTCATCCATAACACTACCAGTCATCCATAACACTACCCCTAACAGTCATCCATAACACTACCAGTCATCCATTACACTACCCCTAAAAGTCATCCATAACACTACCCCTACCAGTCATCCATAACACTACCAGTCATCCATAACACTACCCCTAACAGTCATCCATAACACTACCAGTCATCCATTACACTACCCCTACCAGTCATCCATAACAATACCCCTAACAGTCATCCATAACACTACCCCTACCAGTCATCCATAACACTAACCTTACCAGTCATCCATAACACCACCAGTCATCCATAACACTACCAGTCATCCATAACACTACCAGTCATCCATAACACTACCCCTACCAGTCATACATAACACTACCCCTACCAGTCATCCATAACACTACCAGTCATCCATAACACTACCAGTCATCCATAACACTACCCCTACCAGTCATCCATAACACTACCAGTCATCCATAACACTACCAGTCATCCATAACACTACCAGTCATCCATAACACTACCAGTCATCCTTAACACTACCAGTCATCCATAACACTACCAGTCATCCATAACACTACCAGTCATCCATAACACTACCCCTACCAGTCATCCATAACACTACCAATCATCCATAACACTACCAGTCATCCATAACACTACCCATACCAGTCATCCATAACACTACCCCTACCAGTCATCCATAACACTACCCCTAACAGTCATCCATAACACTACCCCTACCAGTCATCCATAACACTACCAGTCATCCATAACACTAACAGTCATCCATAACACTACCCCTACCAGTCATCCATAACACTACCCCTACCAGTCATCCATAACACTACCCCTACCAGTCATCCATAACACTACCCCTAACAGTCATCCATAACACTACCAGTCATCCATAACACTAACAGTCATCCAAAACACTACCCCTAACAGTCATCCATAACACTACCCCTACCAGTCATCCATAACACTACCCCTAACAGTCATCCATAACACTACCAGTCATCCATAACACTACCCCTAACAGTCATCCATAACACTAACCTTACCAGTCATCCATAACACTATCCATACCAGTCATCCATAACACTACCAGTCATCCATAACACTACCCCTACCAGTCATCCATAACACTAACCTTACCAGTCATCCATAACACTACCAGTCATCCATAACACTAACAGTCATCCATAACACTACCCCTACCAGTCATCCATAACACTACCCCTACCAGTCATCCATAACACTAACCTTACCAGTCATCCATAACACTACCAGTCATCCATAACACTACCAGTCATCCATAACACTACCCCTACCAGTCATCCATAACACTACCCCTACCAGTCATCCATAACACTACCTCTACCAGTCATCCATAACACTACCAGTCATCCATAACACTACCAGTCATCCATAACACTACCAGTCATCCATAACACTACCCCTACCAGTCATCCATAACACTACCCCTACCAGTCATCCATAACACTACCTCTACCAGTCATCCATAACACTACCAGTCATCCATAACACTACCAGTCATCCATAACACTACCCCTACCAGTCATCCATAACACTACCCCTACCAGTCATCCATAACACTAACCTTACCAGTCATCCATAACACTACCAGTCATCCATAACACTACCAGTCATCCATAACACTACCCCTACCAGTCATCCATAACACTACCCCTACCAGTCATCCATAACACTACCTCTACCAGTCATCCATAACACTACCAGTCATCCATAACACTACCAGTCATCCATAACACTACCCCTACCAGTCATCCATAACACTACCCCTACCAGTCATCCATAACACTACCTCTACCAGTCATCCATAACACTACCAGTCATCCATAACACTACCAGTCATCCATAACACTACCAGTCATCCATAACACTACCCCTACCAGTCATCCATAACACTACCCCTAACAGTCATCCATAACACTACCCCTACCAGTCATCCATAACACTACCCCTAACAGTCATCCATAACACTACCCCTAACAGTCATCCATAACACTACCCCTACCAGTCATCCATAACACTACCCCTACCAGTCATCCATAACACTACCCTACCAGTCATCCATAACACTATCCCTAACAGTCATCCATAACACTACCAGTCATCCATAACACTACCCCTACCAGTCATCCATAACACTACCCCTACCAGTCATCCATAACACTACCAGTCATCCATAACACTACCCCTACCAGTCATCCATAACACTACCAGTCATCCATAACACTACCCCTAACAGTCATCCATAACACTACCCCTAACAGTCATCCATAACACTACCCCTAACAGTCATCCATAACACTACCCCTACCAGTCATCCATAACACTACCCCTACCAGTCATCCATAACACTACCCCTACCAGTCATCCATAACACTAACCTTACCAGTCATCCATAACACTATCCATACCAGTCATCCATAACACTACCCCTAACAGTCATCCATAACACTACCAGTCATCCATAACACTACCAGTCATCCATAACACTACCCCTAACAGTCATCCATAACACTACCCCTACCAGTCATCCATAACACTAACCTTACCAGTCATCCATAACACCACCAGTCATCCATAACACTACCCTTACCAGTCATCCATAACACTACCAGTCCTCCATAACACTACCCCTACCAGTCATCCATAACACTACCCCTACCAGTCATCCATAACACTACCAGTCATCCATAACACTACCAGTCATCCATAACACTACCCCTAACAGTCATCCATAACACTACCAGTCATCCATTACACTACCCCTAACAGTCATCCATAACACTACCCCTACCAGTCATCCATAACACTACCAGTCATCCAAAACACTACCCCTAACAGTCATCCATAACACTACCAGTCATCCATTACACTACCCCTACCAGTCATCCATAACAATACCCCTAACAGTCATCCATAACACTACCCCTACCAGTCATCCATAACACTAACCTTACCAGTCATCCATAACACCACCAGTCATCCATAACACTACCAGTCATCCATAACACTACCAGTCATCCATAACACTACCCCTACCAGTCATCCATAACACTACCCCTACCAGTCATCCATAACACTACCAGTCATCCATAACACTACCAGTCATCCATAACACTACCCCTACCAGTCATCCATAACACTACCAGTCATCCATAACACTACCAGTCATCCATAACACTACCAGTCATCCATAACACTACCAGTCATCCATAACACTACCAGTCATCCATAACACTACCAGTCATCCATAACACTACCAGTCATCCATAACACTACCCCTACCAGTCATCCATAACACTACCCCTAACAGTCATCCATAACACTACCCCTACCAGTCATCCATAACACTACCCCTAACAGTCATCCATAACACTACCCCTAACAGTCATCCATAACACTACCCCTACCAGTCATCCATAACACTACCCCTACCAGTCATCCATAACACTACCCTACCAGTCATCCATAACACTATCCCTAACAGTCATCCATAACACTACCAGTCATCCATAACACTACCCCTACCAGTCATCCATAACACTACCCCTACCAGTCATCCATAACACTACCAGTCATCCATAACACTACCCCTACCAGTCATCCATAACACTACCAGTCATCCATAACACTACCCCTAACAGTCATCCATAACACTACCCCTAACAGTCATCCATAACACTACCCCTAACAGTCATCCATAACACTACCCCTACCAGTCATCCATAACACTACCCCTACCAGTCATCCATAACACTACCCCTACCAGTCATCCATAACACTAACCTTACCAGTCATCCATAACACTATCCATACCAGTCATCCATAACACTACCCCTAACAGTCATCCATAACACTACCAGTCATCCATAACACTACCAGTCATCCATAACACTACCCCTAACAGTCATCCATAACACTACCCCTACCAGTCATCCATAACACTAACCTTACCAGTCATCCATAACACCACCAGTCATCCATAACACTACCCTTACCAGTCATCCATAACACTACCAGTCCTCCATAACACTACCCCTACCAGTCATCCATAACACTACCCCTACCAGTCATCCATAACACTACCAGTCATCCATAACACTACCAGTCATCCATAACACTACCCCTAACAGTCATCCATAACACTACCAGTCATCCATTACACTACCCCTAACAGTCATCCATAACACTACCCCTACCAGTCATCCATAACACTACCAGTCATCCAAAACACTACCCCTAACAGTCATCCATAACACTACCAGTCATCCATTACACTACCCCTACCAGTCATCCATAACAATACCCCTAACAGTCATCCATAACACTACCCCTACCAGTCATCCATAACACTAACCTTACCAGTCATCCATAACACCACCAGTCATCCATAACACTACCAGTCATCCATAACACTACCAGTCATCCATAACACTACCCCTACCAGTCATCCATAACACTACCCCTACCAGTCATCCATAACACTACCAGTCATCCATAACACTACCAGTCATCCATAACACTACCCCTACCAGTCATCCATAACACTACCAGTCATCCATAACACTACCAGTCATCCATAACACTACCAGTCATCCATAACACTACCAGTCATCCATAACACTACCAGTCATCCATAACACTACCAGTCATCCATAACACTACCAGTCATCCATAACACTACCAGTCATCCATAACACTACCCCTACCAGTCATCCATAACACTACCAATCATCCATAACACTACCAGTCATCCATAACACTACCCATACCAGTCATCCATAACACTACCCCTACCAGTCATCCATAACACTACCCCTAACAGTCATACATAACACTACCCCTACCAGTCATCCATAACACTACCAGTCATCCATAACACTAACAGTCATCCATAACACTACCCCTACCAGTCATCCATAACACTACCCCTACCAGTCATCCATAACACTACCCCTACCAGTCATCCATAACACTACCCCTAACAGTCATCCATAACACTACCAGTCATCCATAACACTAACAGTCATCCATAACACTACCCCTAACAGTCATCCATAACACTACCCCTACCAGTCATCCATAACACTACCCCTAACAGTCATCCATAACACTACCAGTCATCCATAACACTACCCCTAACAGTCATCCATAACACTAACCTTACCAGTCATCCATAACACTATCCATACCAGTCATCCATAACACTACCAGTCATCCATAACACTACCCCTACCAGTCATCCATAACACTAACCTTACCAGTCATCCATAACACTACCAGTCATCCATAACACTAACAGTCATCCATAACACTACCCCTACCAGTCATCCATAAAACTAACCTTACCAGTCATCCATAACACTACCAGTCATCCATAACACTACCAGTCATCCATAACACTACCCCTACCAGTCATCCATAACACTACCCCTACCAGTCATCCATAACACTACCTCTACCAGTCATCCATAACACTACCAGTCATCCATAACACTACCAGTCATCCATAACACTACCAGTCATCCATAACACTACCCCTACCAGTCATCCATAACACTACCCCTAACAGTCATGCATAACACTACCCCTACCAGTCATCCATAACACTACCCCTAACAGTCATCCATAACACTACCCCTAACAGTCATCCATAACACTACCCCTACCAGTCATCCATAACACTACCCCTACCAGTCATCCATAACACTACCCTACCAGTCATCTATAACACTATCCCTAACAGTCTTCCATAACACTACCAGTCATCCATAACACTACCCCTACCAGTCATCCATAACACTACCCCTACCAGTCATCCATAACACTACCAGTCATCCATAACACTACCCCTACCAGTCATCCATAACACTACCAGTCATCCATAACACTACCCCTAACAGTCATCCATAACACTACCCCTAACAGTCATCCATAACACTACCCCTAACAGTCATCCATAACACTACCCCTACCAGTCATCCATAACACTACCCCTACCAGTCATCCATAACACTACCCCTACCAGTCATCCATAACACTAACCTTACCAGTCATCCATAACACTATCCATACCAGTCATCCATAACACTACCCCTAACAGTCATCCATAACACTACCAGTCATCCATAACACTACCAGTCATCCATAACACTACCCCTAACAGTCATCCATAACACTACCCCTACCAGTCATCCATAACACTAACCTTACCAGTCATCCATAACACCACCAGTCATCCATAACACTACCCTTACCAGTCATCCATAACACTACCAGTCATCCATAACACTACCCCTACCAGTCATCCATAACACTACCCCTACCAGTCATCCATAACACTACCAGTCATCCATAACACTACCAGTCATCCATAACACTACCCCTACCAGTCATCCATAACACTACCCCTACCAGTCATCCATAACACTAACCTTACCAGTCATCCATAACACTACCCCTACCAGTCATCCATAACACTACCAGTCATCCATAACACTACCAGTCATTCATAACACTACCAGTCACCCATAACACTACCCCTACCAGTCATCCATAACACTACCCCTACCAGTCATCCATAACACTAACCTTACCAGTCATCCATAACACTATCCATACCAGTCATCCATAACACTACCAGTCATCCATAACACTACCCCTACCAGTCATCCATAACACTACCAGTCATCCATAACACTACCCCTACCAGTCATCCATAACACTACCCCTACCAGTCATCCATAACACTACCAGTCATCCATAACACTACCCCTAAAAGTCATCCATAACACTACCAGTCATCCATAACACTACCAGTCATCCATAACACTACCAATACCAGTCATCCATAACACTACCAGTCATCCATAACACTACCCCTAAAAGTCATCCATAACACTACCAGTCATCCATAACACTACCAGTCATCCATAACACTACCAGTCATCCATAACACTACCCCTACCAGTCATCCATAACACTACCAGTCATCCATAACACTACCAGTCATCCATAACACTACCCCTACCAGTCATCCATAACACTACCAGTCATCCATAACACTACCCCTAAAAGTCATCCATAACACTACCAGTCATCCATAACACTACCAGTCATCCATAACACTACCAGTCATCCATAACACTACCCCTACCAGTCATCCATAACACTACCAGTCATCCATAACACTACCAGTCATCCATAACACTACCAATACCAATCATCCATAACACTACCAGTCATCCATAACACTACCCCTAAAAGTCATCCATAACACTACCAGTCATCCATAACACTACCAGTCATCCATAACACTACCCATACCAGTAACCCTGACACTACCCCTACCAGTCATCCATAACACTACCAGTCATCCATAACACTACCCCTAACAGTCATCCATAACACTACCCTACCAGTCAACCATAACACTACACCTAACAGTCATCCATAACACTACCCTACCAGTCAACCATAACACTACCCTACCAGTCATCCATAACACTACCAGTCATCCATAACACTACCCTACCAGTCATCCATAACACTACCCATACCAGTAACCCTGACACTACCCCTACCAGTCATCCATAACACTACCAGTCATCCATAACACTTCCAGTCATCCATAACACTACCCCTACCAGTCATCCATAACACTACCCCTACCAGTCATCCATAACACTAGCAGTCATCAATAACACTTCCAGTCATCCATAACACTACCCCTACAAGTCATCCATAACACTACCCCTACCAGTCATCAATAACACTACCCCTAACAGTCATCCATACCACTACCCCTAACAGTCATCCATAACACTACCCCTACCAGTCATCCATACAGGAACCAGACAGTAACCCTACCAGTCATCCATACAGGAGCCAGACAGTAACTCTACCAGTCATCCATACAGGAGCCAGACAGTAACTCCACAAGTCATCCATACAGGAACCAGACAGTAACCCTACCAGTCATCCATACAGGAGCCAGACAGTAACTCTACCAGTCATCCATACAGGAACCAGACAGTAACCCTACCAATCGTCCATACAGGAACCAGACAGTAACTCTACCAATCATCCATACCACTACCCCTAACAGTCATCCATACAGGAACCAGACAGTAACTCTACCAATCATCCATACAGGAACCAGACAGTAACTCTACCAATCATCCATACCACTACCCCTAACAGTCATCCATACAGGAACCAGACAGTAACTCTACCAATCATCCATACAGGAACCAGACAGTAACTCTACCAGTCATCCATACAGTAACCAGACAGTAACTCTACCAGTCATCCATACAGGAACCAGACAGTAACTCCACCAGTCATCCATACAGGAACCAGACAGTAACTCCACCAGTCATCCATACAGGAACCAGACAGTAACTCTACCAGTCATCCATACAGGAACCAGACAGTAACCCTACCAGTCATCCATACAGGAACCAGACAGTAACTCCACCAGTCATCCATACAGGAACCAGACAGTAACTCTACCAGTCATCCAGACAGGAACCAGACAGTAACTCCACCAGTCATCCATACAGGAACCAGACAGTAACTCTACCAGTCATCCATACAGGAACCAGACAGTAACCCTACCAGTCATCCATACAGGAGCCAGACAGTAACTCTACCAGTAATCCACCCAGTCATAATGTGGAGGTAACTGAATATTCACACGTTTGGCTCACAGCAGGAGGGGTTCGGATTGGTTAAAAGGGACATCTGGGTCCAATATGGAGAAACCAGAAGCCCTAACCTTTCAATGACCCCACCTCCTTAGTGGACAGATTTCCTTTTTCTAGGAAAACAAGGCACTGAATATTCTAACACAAAGTACCAATGCATATTGCATAAGATAAGGAGTTTAGAAGAACATGCTTTAGGTAACTAGTGATTTAGACATTTCAAATCAAATGTTATTTGTCACATGTTCCCGTGAAATGCTTTACTTTCAAGTCCTTAACCAACAATGCAGTTCAAGAAATAGTCCCCCCCCCCCTCCGCCTTCAAAGTCGTTTCCTTTCAAATGGTACCAATAATATGCATATCCTTGCTTCAGGTCCTGAGCTACAGGCAGTTAGATTTGGGTATGTCATTTTAGACGAACAATTTTTTAAAAAGGTTTCGAAAATATTGACTAAATACAATAAATTACAGGGGGTACCAGTACCGAGTCAATGTGCGGGGATACAGGTTAATCGAGGTAATGTTTACATGTAGGTAGGGGTGAAGTGACTATGCATAGATAATAAACAGCAAGTAGCAGAATTGTAAAAACAAAGGGAGGAGGGAGGGAGGGGTCAATGTAAATAGTCCGGTGAACATGTGATTAATTGTTCAGGAGTCTTATGACTTGGAGGTAGAAGCTGTTAAGGAACCTTTTGGTCCTAGACTTGGCGCTCCCGTACCAGAGAGAAAAGTCTATGAACTGGAGTGACTAGAGTCTTCGACAAATGTTTTGAGCCAACTGAGCGCCTACATTTGAAACGTTTCAATCTTAAAGTAATACATTGGGAACTATTACATAAGTGTATTCTCTCTGCCCCTCAGTAGTGTGATATACAGTCCAGTTCATCCTATGGCCACCGATTTTCCTACCTGTCAACAGACAGCACCACCAGGTCTTCTTGGTCACTCAGTCCCTCCATGGCTTCCTTCAGTAGTCTCACCTTCTGTCCTCCTCCAATGGAGCGCCCCACGTCCCCACCCCTCCACTCCTCTCCCATGCCCAGGACCTGTGGCAGAGAGACAGAGGACATGTCAGGGTTTAGAGATCAGGGGTTATGGACAAGGGTCAGGAACCCCTGTGAGTTCCATCAATGCTCTTAGCACTGGCTGAGGAATGAGCACTGGCTGAGGAATGAGCCCTGGCTGAGGAATGAGCCCTGGCTGAGGAATGAGCCCTGGCTGAGGAATGAGCCCTGGCTGAGGTTTGAGGACTGAGCCCTGGCTGAGGACTGAGCCCTGGCTGAGGACTGAGCCCTGGCTGAGGAATGAGCCCTGGCTGAGGAATGAGCCCTGGCTGAGGTTTGAGGACTGAGCCCTGGCTGAGGTTTGAGGACTGAGGCCTGGCTGAGGACTGGGCCCTGGCTGAGGTTTGAGGACTGAGGCCTGGCTGAGGACTGAGCCCTGGCTGAGGAATGAGCCCTGGCTGAGGTTTGAGGACTGAGCCCTGGCTGAGGAATGAGCCCAGGCTGAGGTTTGAGGACTGAGCCCTGGCTGAGGACTGAGGCCTGGCTGAGGAATGAGCCCTGGCTGAGGAATGAGCCCTGGCTGAGGAATGAACCCTGGCTGAGGACTGAGGCCTGGCTGAGGTTTGAGGACTGAGGCCTGGCTGAGTACTGAGCCCTGGCTGAGGAATGAGCCCTGGCTGAGGTTTGAGGACTGAGGCCTGGCTGAGGAATGAGCCCTGGCTGAGGAATGAGCCCTGGCTGAGGAATGAGCCCTGGCTGAGGAATGAACCCTGGCTGAGGAATGAGCCCTGGCTGAGGTTTGAGGAATGAGCCCTGGCTGAGGTTTGAGGACTGAGGCCTGGCTGAGGTTTGAGGACTGATACCTGACTGAAGACTGATACCTGACTGAGGACTGAGCCCTGACTGAGGACTGAGCCCTGACAGAGAACTGAGCATTTATGTTATGCAACGTCAGATTCAGTAAGGTTCTACAAGGGCTTTGCCACAGGAATCCTCTGATGACAGCTAACAAGTTTCCCATAGCCTCAAGTCTACAGCTTGTTCCCCGGAAAGGTTATTACTTCTTATTTCATAGTTCAATCAGTTAATTATTTGAGGATGAGGTTGAGCAGGAGTAAAATAATTACAAGAATGAATATGTCTTGTAGGTAATATCCTGTATTGCGTAATTAAAGAAAACTATACCTAATCAATGTGGTAGAACTAAACGAGAGAGACGGTGCATGGTAGAACTAAACGAGAGAGACGGTGCATGGTAGAACTAAACGAGAGAGACGGTGCATGGTAGAACTAAACGAGAGAGACGGTGCATGGTAGAACTAAACGAGAGAGACGGTGCATGGTAGAACAAAACGAGAGAGACGGTGCATGGTAGAACTAAAAGAGAGAGACGGTGCAGGGTAGAACTAAAAGAGAGAGACGGTGCAGGGTAGAACTAAACGAGAGAGACAGTGCATGGTAGAACTAAACAAGAGAGAGACGTGCATGATAGAACTAAACGAGAGAGACGGTGCATGGTAGAACTAAACGAGAGAGACGGTGCATGGTAGAACTAAACGAGAGAGACGGTGCATGGTAGAACTAAACAAGAGAGAGACGTGCATGATAGAACTAAACGAGAGAGACGGTGCATGGTAGAACTAAACGAGAGAGACGGTGTATGGTAGAATTAAACAAGAGAGAGACGTGCATGATAGAACTAAACGAGAGAGACGGTGCATGGTAGAACTAAACGAGAGAGACGGTGTATGGTAGAACTAAACGAGAGAGACGGTGCATGGTAGAACTAAACAAGAGAGAGACGTGCATGATAGAACTAAACGAGAGAGACGGTGCATGGTAGAACTAAACGAGAGAGACGGTGTATGGTAGAACTAAACGAGAGAGACGGTGCATGGTAGAACTAAAAGAGAGAGACGGTGTATGGTAGAACTAAACGAGAGAGACGGTGCATGGTAGAACTAAAAGAGAGAGACGGTGCATGGTAGAACTAAACGAGAGAGACGGTGCATGGTAGAACTAAACGAGAGAGACGGTGCATGGTAGAACTAAACGAGAGAGACGGTGCAGGGTAGAACTAAAAGAGAGAGACGGTGCAGGGTAGAACTAAAAGAGAGAGACGGTGCAGGGTAGAACTAAAAGAGAGAGACGGTGCAGGGTAGAACTAAACGAGAGAGACAGTGCATGGTAGAACTAAACAAGAGAGAGACGTGCATGATAGAACTAAACGAGAGAGACGGTGCATGGTAGAACTAAACGAGAGAGACGGTGCATGGTAGAACTAAACGAGAGAGACGGTGCATGGTAGAACTAAACAAGAGAGAGACGTGCATGATAGAACTAAACGAGAGAGACGGTGCATGGTAGAACTAAACGAGAGAGACGGTGTATGGTAGAACTAAACAAGAGAGAGACGTGCATGATAGAACTAAACGAGAGAGACGGTGCATGGTAGAACTAAACGAGAGAGACGGTGTATGGTAGAACTAAACGAGAGAGACGGTGCATGGTAGAACTAAACAAGAGAGAGACGTGCATGATAGAACTAAACGAGAGAGACGGTGCATGGTAGAACTAAACGAGAGAGACGGTGTATGGTAGAACTAAACGAGAGAGACGGTGCATGGTAGAACTAAAAGAGAGAGACGGTGTATGGTAGAACTAAAAGAGAGAGACGGTGCATGGTAGAACTAAACGAGAGAGAGAGAGACGGTGCATGGTAGAACTAAAAGAGAGAGACGGTGTATGGTAGAACTAAACGAGAGAGACGGTGTATGGTAGAACTAAACGAGAGAGACGGTGCATGGTAGAACTAAACGAGAGAGACGGTGCATGGTAGAACTAAACGAGAGAGAGAGAGACGGTGCATGGTAGAACTAAAAGAGAGAGACGGTGTATGGTAGAACTAAAAGAGAGAGACGGTGCATGGTAGAACTAAACGAGAGAGAGAGAGACGGTGCATGGTAGAACTAAAAGAGAGAGACGGTGTATGGTAGAACTAAACGAGAGAGACGGTGCATGGTAGAACTAAACGAGAGAGACGGTGCATGGTAGAACTAAACGAGAGAGACAGTGCATGGTAGAACTAAACGAGAGAGACGGTGCTTGGTAAAACTAAATGAGAGAGACGGTGCATTGTAGAACTAAACGAGAGAGACGGTGCATGGTAGAACTAAACGAGAGAGAGACGGTGCATGTTGGAACTAAACGAGAGAGAGAATGTGCATGGTAGACCTAAACGAGAGAGACGGCTAGAACTGAACCATAGAGACGGCGCATGGTAGAACTAAATGAGAGAGACAGTGCATGGTAGAACTAAACGAGAGAGAGACGGTGCATGGTGGAACTATACGAGAGAGAGACTGTGCATGGTAGAACTAAACGAGAGAGAGGTGGTGCATGATAGAACTAAACGAGAGAGAGATACAGTGCACGATAGAACCAAACGAGAGAGATGGCGCATGGTAGAACTAAACGAGAGAGACGGTGCTTGGTAAAACTAAACGAGAGAGACGGTGCATGGTAGAACTAAACGAGAGAGACGGTCCATGGTAGAACTAAAAGAGAGAGATGGTGCTTGGTAGAACTAAAAGAGAGTGACGGTGCATGGTAAAACTAAAAGAGAGAGAGACGGTGCATGGTAGAACTAAACGGGAGATAGGTTGTGCATGATAGAACTAAACGAGAGAGATACAGTGCATGGTAGAACTAAACAAGAGAGAGACGTGCATGATAGAACTAAACGAGAGAGACGGTGCATGGTAGAACTAAATGAGAGAGACAAGCATGGTAGAACTAAACGAGAGAGCCAGTGCATGGTAGAACTAAAAGAGAGAGACGGTGCAGGGTAGAACTAAAAGAGAGAGACGGTGCAGGGTAGAACTAAACGAGAGAGACAGTGCATGGTAGAACTAAACAAGAGAGAGACGTGCATGATAGAACTAAACGAGAGAGACGGTGCATGGTAGAACTAAACGAGAGAGACGGTGCATGGTAGAACTAAACGAGAGAGACGGTGCATGGTAGAACTAAACAAGAGAGAGACGTGCATGATAGAACTAAACGAGAGAGACGGTGCATGGTAGAACTAAACGAGAGAGACGGTGTATGGTAGAATTAAACAAGAGAGAGACGTGCATGATAGAACTAAACGAGAGAGACGGTGCATGGTAGAACTAAACGAGAGAGACGGTGTATGGTAGAACTAAACGAGAGAGACGGTGCATGGTAGAACTAAACAAGAGAGAGACGTGCATGATAGAACTAAACGAGAGAGACGGTGCATGGTAGAACTAAACGAGAGAGACGGTGTATGGTAGAACTAAACGAGAGAGACGGTGCATGGTAGAACTAAACGAGAGAGACGGTGCATGGTAGAACTAAAAGAGAGAGACGGTGTATGGTAGAACTAAACGAGAGAGACGGTGCATGGTAGAACTAAAAGAGAGAGACGGTGCATGGTAGAACTAAACGAGAGAGACGGTGCATGGTAGAACTAAACGAGAGAGACGGTGCATGGTAGAACTAAACGAGAGAGACGGTGCAGGGTAGAACTAAAAGAGAGAGACGGTGCAGGGTAGAACTAAAAGAGAGAGACGGTGCAGGGTAGAACTAAAAGAGAGAGACGGTGCAGGGTAGAACTAAACGAGAGAGACAGTGCATGGTAGAACTAAACAAGAGAGAGACGTGCATGATAGAACTAAACGAGAGAGACGGTGCATGGTAGAACTAAACGAGAGAGACGGTGCATGGTAGAACTAAACGAGAGAGACGGTGCATGGTAGAACTAAACAAGAGAGAGACGTGCATGATAGAACTAAACGAGAGAGACGGTGCATGGTAGAACTAAACGAGAGAGACGGTGTATGGTAGAACTAAACAAGAGAGAGACGTGCATGATAGAACTAAACGAGAGAGACGGTGCATGGTAGAACTAAACGAGAGAGACGGTGTATGGTAGAACTAAACGAGAGAGACGGTGCATGGTAGAACTAAACAAGAGAGAGACGTGCATGATAGAACTAAACGAGAGAGACGGTGCATGGTAGAACTAAACGAGAGAGACGGTGTATGGTAGAACTAAACGAGAGAGATGGTGCATGGTAGAACTAAAAGAGAGAGACGGTGTATGGTAGAACTAAAAGAGAGAGACGGTGCATGGTAGAACTAAACGAGAGAGAGAGAGACGGTGCATGGTAGAACTAAAAGAGAGAGACGGTGTATGGCAGAACTAAACGAGAGAGACGGTGTATGGTAGAACTAAACGAGAGAGACGGTGCATGGTAGAACTAAACGAGAGAGACGGTGCATGGTAGAACTAAACGAGAGAGACGGTGCATGGTAGAACTAAAAGAGAGAGACGGTGTATGGTAGAACTAAACGAGAGAGACGGTGCATGGTAGAACTAAAAGAGAGAGACGGTGCATGGTAGAACTAAACGAGAGAGACGGTGCATGGTAGAACTAAACGAGAGAGACGGTGCATGGTAGAACTAAACGAGAGAGACGGTGCAGGGTAGAACTAAAAGAGAGAGACGGTGCAGGGTAGAACTAAAAGAGAGAGACGGTGCAGGGTAGAACTAAAAGAGAGAGACGGTGCAGGGTAGAACTAAACGAGAGAGACAGTGCATGGTAGAACTAAACAAGAGAGAGACGTGCATGATAGAACTAAACGAGAGAGACGGTGCATGGTAGAACTAAACGAGAGAGACGGTGCATGGTAGAACTAAACGAGAGAGACGGTGCATGGTAGAACTAAACAAGAGAGAGACGTGCATGATAGAACTAAACGAGAGAGACGGTGCATGGTAGAACTAAACGAGAGAGACGGTGTATGGTAGAACTAAACAAGAGAGAGACGTGCATGATAGAACTAAACGAGAGAGACGGTGCATGGTAGAACTAAACGAGAGAGACGGTGTATGGTAGAACTAAACGAGAGAGACGGTGCATGGTAGAACTAAACAAGAGAGAGACGTGCATGATAGAACTAAACGAGAGAGACGGTGCATGGTAGAACTAAACGAGAGAGACGGTGTATGGTAGAACTAAACGAGAGAGACGGTGCATGGTAGAACTAAAAGAGAGAGACGGTGTATGGTAGAACTAAAAGAGAGAGACGGTGCATGGTAGAACTAAACGAGAGAGAGAGAGACGGTGCATGGTAGAACTAAAAGAGAGAGACGGTGTATGGCAGAACTAAACGAGAGAGACGGTGTATGGTAGAACTAAACGAGAGAGACGGTGCATGGTAGAACTAAACGAGAGAGACGGTGCATGGTAGAACTAAACGAGAGAGAGAGAGACGGTGCATGGTAGAACTAAAAGAGAGAGACGGTGTATGGTAGAACTAAAAGAGAGAGACGGTGCATGGTAGAACTAAACGAGAGAGAGAGAGACGGTGCATGGTAGAACTAAAAGAGAGAGACGGTGTATGGTAGAACTAAACGAGAGAGACGGTGCATGGTAGAACTAAACGAGAGAGACGGTGCATGGTAGAACTAAACGAGAGAGACAGTGCATGGTAGAACTAAACGAGAGAGACGGTGCTTGGTAAAACTAAATGAGAGAGACGGTGCATTGTAGAACTAAACGAGAGAGACGGTGCATGGTAGAACTAAACGAGAGAGAGACGGTGCATGTTGGAACTAAACGAGAGAGAGAATGTGCATGGTAGACCTAAACGAGAGAGACGGCTAGAACTGAACCATAGAGACGGCGCATGGTAGAACTAAATGAGAGAGACAGTGCATGGTAGAACTAAACGAGAGAGAGACGGTGCATGGTGGAACTATACGAGAGAGAGACTGTGCATGGTAGAACTAAACGAGAGAGAGGTGGTGCATGATAGAACTAAACGAGAGAGAGATACAGTGCACGATAGAACCAAACGAGAGAGATGGCGCATGGTAGAACTAAACGAGAGAGACGGTGCATGGTAGAACTAAACGAGAGAGACGGTCCATGGTAGAACTAAAAGAGAGAGATGGTGCTTGGTAGAACTAAAAGAGAGTGACGGTGCATGGTAAAACTAAAAGAGAGAGAGACGGTGCATGGTAGAACTAAACGGGAGATAGGTTGTGCATGATAGAACTAAACGAGAGAGATACAGTGCATGGTAGAACTAAACAAGAGAGAGACGTGCATGATAGAACTAAACGAGAGAGACGGTGCATGGTAGAACTAAATGAGAGAGACAAGCATGGTAGAACTAAACGAGAGAGCCAGTGCATGGTAGAACTAAAAGAGAGAGACGGTGCAGGGTAGAACTAAAAGAGAGAGACGGTGCAGGGTAGAACTAAACGAGAGAGACAGTGCATGGTAGAACTAAACAAGAGAGAGACGTGCATGATAGAACTAAACGAGAGAGACGGTGCATGGTAGAACTAAACGAGAGAGACGGTGCATGGTAGAACTAAACGAGAGAGACGGTGCATGGTAGAACTAAACAAGAGAGAGACGTGCATGATAGAACTAAACGAGAGAGACGGTGCATGGTAGAACTAAACGAGAGAGACGGTGTATGGTAGAATTAAACAAGAGAGAGACGTGCATGATAGAACTAAACGAGAGAGACGGTGCATGGTAGAACTAAACGAGAGAGACGGTGTATGGTAGAACTAAACGAGAGAGACGGTGCATGGTAGAACTAAACAAGAGAGAGACGTGCATGATAGAACTAAACGAGAGAGACGGTGCATGGTAGAACTAAACGAGAGAGACGGTGTATGGTAGAACTAAACGAGAGAGACGGTGCATGGTAGAACTAAACGAGAGAGACGGTGCATGGTAGAACTAAAAGAGAGAGACGGTGTATGGTATAACTAAACGAGAGAGACGGTGCATGGTAGAACTAAAAGAGAGAGACGGTGCATGGTAGAACTAAACGAGAGAGACGGTGCATGGTAGAACTAAACGAGAGAGACGGTGCATGGTAGAACTAAACGAGAGAGACGGTGCAGGGTAGAACTAAAAGAGAGAGACGGTGCAGGGTAGAACTAAAAGAGAGAGACGGTGCAGGGTAGAACTAAAAGAGAGAGACGGTGCAGGGTAGAACTAAACGAGAGAGACAGTGCATGGTAGAACTAAACAAGAGAGAGACGTGCATGATAGAACTAAACGAGAGAGACGGTGCATGGTAGAACTAAACGAGAGAGACGGTGCATGGTAGAACTAAACGAGAGAGACGGTGCATGGTAGAACTAAACAAGAGAGAGACGTGCATGATAGAACTAAACGAGAGAGACGGTGCATGGTAGAACTAAACGAGAGAGACGGTGTATGGTAGAACTAAACAAGAGAGAGACGTGCATGATAGAACTAAACGAGAGAGACGGTGCATGGTAGAACTAAACGAGAGAGACGGTGTATGGTAGAACTAAACGAGAGAGACGGTGCATGGTAGAACTAAACAAGAGAGAGACGTGCATGATAGAACTAAACGAGAGAGACGGTGCATGGTAGAACTAAACGAGAGAGACGGTGTATGGTAGAACTAAACGAGAGAGACGGTGCATGGTAGAACTAAAAGAGAGAGACGGTGTATGGTAGAACTAAAAAAGAGAGACGGTGCATGGTAGAACTAAACGAGAGAGAGAGAGACGGTGCATGGTAGAACTAAAAGAGAGAGACGGTGTATGGCAGAACTAAACGAGAGAGACGGTGTATGGTAGAACTAAACGAGAGAGACGGTGCATGGTAGAACTAAACGAGAGAGACGGTGCATGGTAGAACTAAACGAGAGAGAGAGAGACGGTGCATGGTAGAACTAAAAGAGAGAGACGGTGTATGGTAGAACTAAAAGAGAGAGACGGTGCATGGTAGAACTAAACGAGAGAGAGAGAGACGGTGCATGGTAGAACTAAAAGAGAGAGACGGTGTATGGTAGAACTAAACGAGAGAGACGGTGCATGGTAGAACTAAACGAGAGAGACGGTGCATGGTAGAACTAAACGAGAGAGACAGTGCATGGTAGAACTAAACGAGAGAGACGGTGCTTGGTAAAACTAAATGAGAGAGACGGTGCATTGTAGAACTAAACGAGAGAGACGGTGCATGGTAGAACTAAACGAGAGAGAGACGGTGCATGTTGGAACTAAACGAGAGAGAGAATGTGCATGGTAGACCTAAACGAGAGAGACGGCTAGAACTGAACCATAGAGACGGCGCATGGTAGAACTAAATGAGAGAGACAGTGCATGGTAGAACTAAACGAGAGAGAGACGGTGCATGGTGGAACTATACGAGAGAGAGACTGTGCATGGTAGAACTAAACGAGAGAGAGGTGGTGCATGATAGAACTAAACGAGAGAGAGATACAATGCACGATAGAACCAAACGAGAGAGATGGCGCATGGTAGAACTAAACGAGAGAGACGGTGCTTGGTAAAACTAAACGAGAGAGACGGTGCATGGTAGAACTAAACGAGAGAGACGGTCCATGGTAGAACTAAAAGAGAGAGATGGTGCTTGGTAGAACTAAAAGAGAGTGACGGTGCATGGTAAAACTAAAAGAGAGAGAGACGGTGCATGGTTGAACTAAACGGGAGATAGGTTGTGCATGATAGAACTAAACGAGAGAGATACAGTGCATGGTAGAACTAAACAAGAGAGAGACGTGCATGATAGAACTAAACGAGAGAGACGGTGCATGGTAGAACTAAATGAGAGAGACAAGCATGGTAGAACTAAACGAGAGAGCCAGTGCATGGTAGAAGTAAACGAGAGAGAGACGGTGCATGGTAGAACTAAACGAGAGAGACGGTGCATGGTAGAACTAAACGAGAGAGAGAGAGACGGCGCATGGTAGAACTAAACGAGAGAGAGACGGTGCATGGTAGAACTAAACCAGAAGGAGACGGTGCATGGTAGAACTAAACGAGAGAGAGACGGTGCATGTTGGAACTAAACGAGACAGACGGTGCATGGTAGAACTAAAAGAGAGAGATGGTGCTTGGTAGAACTAAAAGAGAGAGACGGTGCATGGTAGAACTAAACGAGAGAGACGGTGCATGGTAGAACTAAAAGAGAGATACGACGCATGGTAGAACTAAACGAGAGAGACGGTGCATGGTAGAACTAAACCAGAGAGACGGTGCATGGTAGAACTAAACCAGAGAGAGACGGTGCATGGTAGAACTAAACCAGAGAGAGACGGTGCATGGTGGAACTAAACGAGAGAGATGGTGCATGGTAGAACTAAAAGAGAGATACGACGCATGGTAGAACTAAACGAGAGAGACAGTGCATGGTAGAACTAAAAGAGAGATACGACGCATGGTAGAACTAAACGAGAGAGACGGTGCATGGTAGAACTAAACCAGAGAGACGGTGCATGGTAGAACTAAACGAGAGAGACGGTGCATGGTAGAACTAAAAGAGAGAGATGGTGCATGGTAGAACTAAAAGAGAGATACGACGCATGGTAGAACTAAACGAGAGAGACGGTGCATGGTAGAACTAAACCAGAGAGACGGTGCATGGTAGAACTAAACCAGAGAGAGACGGTGCATGGTAGAACTAAACCAGAGAGAGACGGTGCATGGTAGAACTAAACCAGAGAGACGGTGCATGTTAGAACTAAACGAGAGAGAGACGGTGCATGGTAGAACTGAACGAGAGAGACGGTGCATGGTAGAACAAAGAGAGAGACGGTGCATGGTAGAACTAAACGAGAGAGAGACGGTGCATGGTAGACCTAAACGAGAGAGACGGCTAGAATTGAACCAGAGAGACGGCGCATGGTAGAACTAAACGAGAGAGACGATGCATGGTAGAACTAAACCAGAGAGAGACGGTGCATGGTAGAACTAAACCAGAGAGACGGTGCATGTTAGAACTAAACGAGAGAGAGACGGTGCATGGTAGAACTAAACAAGAGAGAGACGTGCATGATAGAACTAAACGAGAGAGACGGTGCATGGTAGAACTAAATGAGAGAGACAAGCATGGTAGAACTAAACGAGAGAGCCAGTGCATGGTAGAAGTAAACGAGAGAGAGACGGTGCATGGTAGAACTAAACGAGAGAGACGGTGCATGGTAGAACTAAACGAGAGAGAGAGAGACGGCGCATGGTAGAACTAAACGAGAGAGAGACGGTGCATGGTAGAACTAAACCAGAAGGAGACGGTGCATGGTAGAACTAAACGAGAGAGAGACGGTGCATGTTGGAACTAAACGAGACAGACGGTGCATGGTAGAACTAAAAGAGAGAGATGGTGCTTGGTAGAACTAAAAGAGAGAGACGGTGCATGGTAGAACTAAACGAGAGAGACGGTGCATGGTAGAACTAAAAGAGAGATACGACGCATGGTAGAACTAAACGAGAGAGACGGTGCATGGTAGAACTAAACCAGAGAGACGGTGCATGGTAGAACTAAACCAGAGAGAGACGGTGCATGGTAGAACTAAACCAGAGAGAGACGGTGCATGGTGGAACTAAACGAGAGAGATGGTGCATGGTAGAACTAAAAGAGAGATACGACGCATGGTAGAACTAAACGAGAGAGACAGTGCATGGTAGAACTAAACGAGAGATACGACGCATGGTAGAACTAAACGAGAGAGACGGTGCATGGTATAACTAAACCAGAGAGACGGTGCAAGGTAGAACTAAACGAGCGAGACGGTGCATGGTAGAACTAAAAGAGAGAGATGGTGCATGGTAGAACTAAAAGAGAGATACGACGCATGGTAGAACTAAACGAGAGAGACGGTGCATGGTAGAACTAAACCAGAGAGACGGTGCATGGTAGAACTAAACCAGAGAGAGACGGTGCATGGTAGAACTAAACCAGAGAGAGACGGTGCATGGTAGAACTAAACCAGAGAGACGGTGCATGTTAGAACTAAACGAGAGAGAGACGGTGCATGGTAGAACTGAACGAGAGAGACGGTGCATGGTAGAACAAAGAGAGAGACGGTGCATGGTAGAACTAAACGAGAGAGAGACGGTGCATGGTAGAACTAAACGAGAGAGACGGTGCATGGTAGAACTAAACGAGAGAGAGAGACGGTGCATGGTAAAACTAAACGAGAGAGAGATACAGTGCATGGTAGAACTAAACAAGAGAGAGATGTGCATGATAGAACTAAACGAGAGAGACGGTGCATGGTAGAACTAAATGATAGAGACAAGCATGGTAGAACTAAACGAGAGAGACAGTGCATGGTAGAAGTAAACGAGCGAGAGACGGTGCATGGTAGAAGTAAACGAGAGAGAGACGGTGCATGGTAGAACTAAACGAGAGAGAGACGATGCATGTTAGAACTAAACGAGAGAGAGAGAGACGGTGCATGGTAGAACTAAACGAGAGAGACGGCGCATGGTAGAACTAAACGAGAGAGACGGTGCATGGTAGAACTAAACGAGAGAGAGACGGTGCATGTTAGAACTAAACGAGAGAGAGACGGTGCATGGTAGAACTAAACGAGTGAGACGGTGCATGGTAGAACTAAACGAGTGAGACGGTGCATGGTAGAACTAAACGAGAGAGAGAGAGACGGTGCATGGTAGAACTAAACGAGAGAGACGGCGCATGGTAGAACTAAACGAGAGAGACGGTGCATGGTAGAACTAAACGAGAGAGAGACGGTGCATGTTAGAACTAAACGAGAAAGAGAGAGACGGTGCATGGTAGAACTAAACGAGTGAGACGGTGCATGGTAGAACTAAACGAGTGAGACGGTGCATGGTAGAACTAAACGAGAGAGAGACGGTGCATGGTAGAACTAAACGAGAGAGACGGCGCATGGTAGAACTAAACGAGAGAGACGGCGCATGTTAGAACTAAACGAGAGAGAGACGGTGCATGTTAGAACTAAACGAGAGATACGGTGCATGGTAGAACTAAACGAGAGAGAGACGGTGCATGGTAGAACTTAACGAGAGAGACGGTGCATGGTAGAACTAAACGAGAGAGACGGTGCATGGTAGAACTAAACGAGAGAGACGGTGCATGGTAGAACTAAACGAGAGAGACGGTGCATGTTAGAACTAAACGAGAGAGACGGTGCATGTTAGAACTAAACGAGAGATACGGTGCATGGTAGAACTAAACGAGAGAGAGACGGTGCATGGTAGAACTAAACGAGAGAGACGGTGCATGTTAGAACTAAACGAGAGAGACGGTGCATGTTAGAACTAAACGAGAGATACGGTGCATGGTAGAACTAAACGAGAGAGAGACGGCGCATGGTAGAACTAAACGAGAGAGAGACGGTGCATGGTAGAACTAAACCAGAAGGAGACGGTGCATGGTAGAACTAAACGAGAGAGAGACGGTGCATGTTGGAACTAAACGAGACAGACGGTGCATGGTAGAACTAAAAGAGAGAGATGGTAATTGGTAAAACTAAAAGAGAGAGACGGTGCATGGTAGAACTAAACGAGAGAGACGGTGCATGGTAGAACTAAAAGAGAGATACGACGCATGGTAGAACTAAACGAGAGAGACGGTGCATGGTAGAACTAAACCAGAGAGACGGTGCATGGTAGAACTAAACCAGAGAGAGACGGTGCATGGTAGAACTAAACCAGAGAGAGACGGTGCATGGTGGAACTAAACGAGAGAGATGGTGCATGGTAGAACTAAAAGAGAGATACGACGCATGGTAGAACTAAACGAGAGAGACAGTGCATGGTAGAACTAAACGAGAGATACGACGCATGGTAGAACTAAACGAGAGAGACGGTGCATGGTATAACTAAACCAGAGAGACGGTGCAAGGTAGAACTAAACGAGCGAGACGGTGCATGGTAGAACTAAAAGAGAGAGATGGTGCATGGTAGAACTAAAAGAGAGATACGACGCATGGTAGAACTAAACGAGAGAGACGGTGCATGGTAGAACTAAACCAGAGAGACGGTGCATGGTAGAACTAAACCAGAGAGAGACGGTGCATGGTAGAACTAAACCAGAGAGAGACGGTGCATGGTAGAACTAAACCAGAGAGACGGTGCATGTTAGAACTAAACGAGAGAGAGACGGTGCATGGTAGAACTGAACGAGAGAGACGGTGCATGGTAGAACAAAGAGAGACGGTGCATGGTAGAACTAAACGAGAGAGAGACGGTGCATGGTAGAACTAAACGAGAGAGACGGTGCATGGTAGAACTAAACGAGAGAGAGAGACGGTGCATGGTAAAACTAAACGAGAGAGAGATACAGTGCATGGTAGAACTAAACAAGAGAGAGATGTGCATGATAGAACTAAACGAGAGAGACGGTGCATGGTAGAACTAAATGATAGAGACAAGCATGGTAGAACTAAACGAGAGAGACAGTGCATGGTAGAAGTAAACGAGCGAGAGACGGTGCATGGTAGAAGTAAACGAGAGAGAGACGGTGCATGGTAGAACTAAACGAGAGAGAGACGATGCATGTTAGAACTAAACGAGAGAGAGAGAGACGGTGCATGGTAGAACTAAACGAGAGAGACGGCGCATGGTAGAACTAAACGAGAGAGACGGTGCATGGTAGAACTAAACGAGAGAGAGACGGTGCATGTTAGAACTAAACGAGAGAGAGACGGTGCATGGTAGAACTAAACGAGTGAGACGGTGCATGGTAGAACTAAACGAGTGAGACGGTGCATGGTAGAACTAAACGAGAGAGAGAGAGACGGTGCATGGTAGAACTAAACGAGAGAGACGGCGCATGGTAGAACTAAACGAGAGAGACGGTGCATGGTAGAACTAAACGAGAGAGAGACGGTGCATGTTAGAACTAAACGAGAGAGAGAGAGACGGTGCATGGTAGAACTAAACGAGTGAGACGGTGCATGGTAGAACTAAACGAGTGAGACGGTGCATGGTAGAACTAAACGAGAGAGAGACGGTGCATGGTAGAACTAAACGAGAGAGACGGCGCATGGTAGAACTAAACGAGAGAGACGGCGCATGTTAGAACTAAACGAGAGAGAGACGGTGCATGTTAGAACTAAACGAGAGATACGGTGCATGGTAGAACTAAACGAGAGAGAGACGGTGCATGGTAGAACTTAACGAGAGAGACGGTGCATGGTAGAACTAAACGAGAGAGACGGTGCATGGTAGAACTAAACGAGAGAGACGGTGCATGGTAGAACTAAACGAGAGAGACGGTGCATGTTAGAACTAAACGAGAGAGACGGTGCATGTTAGAACTAAACGAGAGATACGGTGCATGGTAGAACTAAACGAGAGAGAGACGGTGCATGGTAGAACTAAACGAGAGAGACGGTGCATGTTAGAACTAAACGAGAGAGACGGTGCATGTTAGAACTAAACGAGAGATACGGTGCATGGTAGAACTAAACGAGAGAGAGACGGTGCATGGTAGAACTAAACGAGAGAGGCGGTGCATGGTAGAACTAAACGAGAGAGACGGTCCTTACCTTGACGGTGTAGTTGAAATAGTCGGCCGACTGCATGAAGCGGAGATAACCATCAGTCTCCTGTGTGGCAACGGTGAGGACCAGCAACTTCTCTGGAAAGAACGGAAAACAAAACATTAAACCAGATCCAGACGTGTGTAATCATCGTAATCATAACGGCAAATTAAACCAATTTATCACTTTTATTGGTCCTATGTCCGGCACGATGACAGTTTACCCAATTGCAAGGAAGGCCTGCATTCTTACCACAGTGAAATGTTTGGATAAGGAAATAAAATGAGCATTTTATTGCTCCAAAGCCTGGCGTACATTTAAAGACACAACTCGCACCAAAATATACATGTTGTTTTTCCCTATAAAGTAGTGGTCATCCCGTTCCTCCCATCGTGATCCCAACCAACCCACAGATCTGGGTCAACACGTTGATGACTGCCTGGTTCAGCAGCGCTATGACACATCGTAATAACGTACGGACAGAACAGCTACATGTAACATGAGGAATTTTGCATATAACAACATATTTCAGAAAAGGTAATTTAATTTTTGGGGTGAAAGGAAGTTCCCGGACCTCCAAGTTCCCGGACCTCCAAGTTCCCGGACCTCCAAGTTCCCGGTCCGCGCTTACAAAATGCACATTTCCTCTGGGTGTGAGGGCTGAGGCTAGGGCTAGGGTTGAGGCTGCGACCAGAGATACCTCCAGTAAGAGAAGTCAATGCCACAGCCTCGTGCGAAAACACATCACGCTGGATGAGGAAGTAGGGAGGGAGGGAAGTAGGAGCTGAGCACTGATTGTTTGAGGGAACAGCCCCTGAGAAATGTTATGAAAACATACACTGAGTGGAGGGAGGGTGTTTTCATTATAATGACAAATACTGCATTAATATCACTGTAGTGAAATACCTCCATCTAACTGTAGTGAAATACCTCCATCTAACTGATACCTCCATCTAACTGTAGTGAAATACCTCCATCTAACTGTAGTGAAATACCTCCATCTAACTGTAGTGAAATACCTCCATCTAACTGATACCTCCATCTAACTGTAGTGAAATACCTCCATCTAACTGATACCTCAATCTAACTGTAGTGAAATACCTCCATCTAACTGTAGTGAAATACCTCCATCTAACTGTAGTGAAATACCTCCATCTAACTGTAGTGAAATACCTCCATCTAACTGTAGTGAAATACCTCCATCTAACTGTAGTGAAATACCTCCATCTAACTGTAGTGAAATACCTCCATCTAACTGTAGTGAAATACCTCCATCTAACTGATACCTCCATCTAACTGTAGGGAAATACCTCCATCTAACTGATACCTCCATCTAACTGATACCTCCATCTAACTGATACCTCCATCTAACTGATACCTCCATCTAACTGATACCTCCATCTAACTGATACCTCCATCTAACTGATACCTCCATCTAACTGATACCTCCATCTAACTGATACCTCCATCTAACTGATACCTCCATCTAACTGATACCTCCATCTAACTGTAGTGAAATACCTCCATCTAACTGATACCTCCATCTAACTGATACCTCCATCTAACTGTAGTGAAATACCTCCATCTAACTGATACCTCCATCTAACTGATACCTCCATCTAACTGATACCTCCATCTAACTGATACCTCCATCTAACTGTAGTGAAATACCTCCATCTAACTGATACCTCCATCTAACTGATACCTCCATCTAACTGATACCTCCATCTAACTGATACCTCCATCTAACTGTAGGGAAATACCTCCATCTAACTGATACCTCCATCTAACTGATACCTCCATCTAACTGATACCTCCATCTAACTGATACCTCCATCTAACTGATACCTCCATCTAACTGATACCTCCATCTAACTGATACCTCCATCTAACTGATACCTCCATCTAACTGTAGTGAAATACCTCCATCTAACTGATACCTCCATCTAACTGATACCTCCATCTAACTGTAGTGAAATACCTCCATCTAACTGATACCTCCATCTAACTGATACCTCCATCTAACTGATACCTCCATCTAACTGTAGTGAAATACCTCCATCTAACTGATACCTCCATCTAACTAATACCTCCATCTAACTAATACCTCCATCTAACTGATACCTCCATCTAACTGATACCTCCATCTAACTGATACCTCCATCTCACTGATACCTCCATCTAACTGATACCTCCATCTAACTGATACCTCCATCTAACTGTAGTGAAATACCTCCATCTAACTGATACCTCCATCTAACTGATACCTCCATCTAACTGATACCTCCATCTAACTGATACCTCCATCTAACTGATACCTCCATCTAACTGATACCTCCATCTAACTGTAGTGAAATACCTCCATCTAACTGATACCTCCATCTAACTAATACCTCCATCTAACTGATACCTCCATCTAACTGATACCTCCATCTAACTGGAGTGAAATACCTCCATCTAACTGATACCTCCATCTAACTGATACCTCCATCTAACTGATACCTCCATCTAACTGATACCTCCATCTAACTGATACCTCCATCTAACTGATACCTCCATCTAACTAATACCTCCATCTAACTGATACCTCCATCTAACTGGAGTGAAATACCTCCATCTAACTGATACCTCCATCTAACTGATACCTCCATCTAACTGATACCTCCATCTAACTGATACCTCCATCTAACTAATACCTCCATCTAACTGATACCTCCATCTAACTGATACCTCCATCTAACTAATACCTCCATCTAACTGATACCTCCATCTAACTGATACCTCCATCTAACTGATACCTCCATCTAACTGATACCTCCATCTAACTGATACCTCCATCTAACTGATACCTCCATCTAACTGATACCTCCATCTAACTGATACCTCCATCTAACTGTAGTGAAATACCTCCATCTAACTGATACCTCCATCTAACTGATACCTCCATCTAACTGATACCTCCATCTAACTGATACCTCCATCTAACTGATACCTCCATCTAACTGTAGTGAAATACCTCCATCTAACTGATACCTCCATCTAACTGATACCTCCATCTAACTAATACCTCCATCTAACTGATACCTCCATCTAACTGATACCTCCATCTAACTGATACCTCCATCTAACTGATACCTCCATCTAACTGATACCTCCATCTAACTGATACCTCCATCTAACTGATACCTCCATCTAACTGATACCTCCATCTAACTGTAGGGAAATACCTCCATCTAACTGATACCTCCATCTAACTGATACCTCCATCTAACTGTAGTGAAATACCTCCATCTAACTGTAGTGAAATACCTCCATCTAACTGTAGTGAAATACCTCCATCTAACTGTAGTGAAATACCTCCATCTAACTGTAGTGAAATACCTCCATCTAACTGATACCTCCATCTAACTGATACCTCCATCTAACTGGAGTGAAATACCTCCATCTAACTGATACCTCCATCTAACTGATACCTCCATCTAACTGATACCTCCATCTAACTGATACCTCCATCTAACTGATACCTCCATCTAACTGATACCTCCATCTAACTGATACCTCCATCTAACTGATACCTCCATCTAACTGATACCTCCATCTAACTGATACCTCCATCTAACTGTAGGGAAATACCTCCATCTAACTGATACCTCCATCTAACTGATACCTCCATCTAACTGTAGTGAAATACCTCCATCTAACTGATACCTCCATCTAACTGATACCTCCATCTAACTGATACCTCCATCTAACTGATACCTCCATCTAACTGTAGTGAAATACCTCCATCTAACTGATACCTCCATCTAACTGATACCTCCATCTAACTGATACCTCCATCTAACTGATACCTCCATCTAACTGATACCTCCATCTAACTGATACCTCCATCTAACTGATACCTCCATCTAACTGGAGTGAAATACCTTAATCTAACTGATACCTCCATCTAACTGATACCTCCATCTAACTGATACCTCCATCTAACTGTAGTGAAATACCTCCATCTAACTGATACCTCCATCTAACTGATACCTCCATCTAACTGATACCTCCATCTAACTGATACCTCCATCTAACTGATACCTCCATCTAACTGATACCTCCATCTAACTGATACCTCCATCTAACTGATACCTCCATCTAACTGATACCTCCATCTAACTGTAGTGAAATACCTCCATCTAACTGTAGTGAAATACCTCCATCTAACTGTAGTGAAATACCTCCATCTAACTGTAGTGAAATACCTCCATCTAACTGATACCTCCATCTAACTGATACCTCCATCTAACTGATACCTCCATCTAACTGATACCTCCATCTAACTGATACCTCCATCTAACTGATACCTCCATCTAACTGATACCTCCATCTAACTGATACCTCCATCTAACTGTAGTGAAATACCTCCATCTAACTGATACCTCCATCTAACTGATACCTCCATCTAACTGATACCTCCATCTAACTGATACCTCCATCTAACTGATACCTCCATCTAACTGATACCTCCATCTAACTGATACCTCCATCTAACTGATACCTCCATCTAACTGATACCTCCATCTAACTGTAGTGAAATACCTCCATCTAACTGATACCTCCATCTAACTGATACCTCCATCTAACTGATACCTCCATCTAACTGATACCTCCATCTAACTGATACCTCCATCTAACTGATACCTCCATCTAACTGATACCTCCATCTAACTGATACCTCCATCTAACTGATACCTCCATCTAACTGATACCTCCATCTAACTGATACCTCCATCTAACTGATACCTCCATCTAACTGATACCTCCATCTAACTGATACCTCCATCTAACTGAGTGAATACCTCCATCTAACTGATACCTCCATCTAACTGATACCTCCATCTAACTGATACCTCCATCTAACTGTAGTGAAATACCTCCATCTAACTGAATACCTCCATCTAACTGATACCTCCATCTAACTGATACCTCCATCTAACTGATACCTCCATCTAACTGATACCTCCATCTAACTGATACCTCCATCTAACTGATACCTCCATCTAACTGATACCTCCATCTAACTGTAGTGAAATACCTCCATCTAACTGTAGTGAATACCTCCATCTAACTGATACCTCCATCTAACTGATACCTCCATCTAACTGATACCTCCATCTAACTGATACCTCCATCTAACTGATACCTCCATCTAACTGATACCTCCATCTAACTGATACCTCCATCTAACTGATACCTCCATCTAACTGTAGTGAATACCTCCATCTAACTGATACCTCCATCTAACTGATACCTCCATCTAACTGATACCTCCATCTAACTGATACCTCCATCTAACTGATACCTCCATCTAACTGATACCTCCATCTAACTGATACCTCCATCTAACTGATACCTCCATCTAACTGATACCTCCATCTAACTGTAGTGAAATACCTCCATCTAACTGATACCTCCATCTAACTGATACCTCCATCTAACTGATACCTCCATCTAACTGATACCTCCATCTAACTGATACCTCCATCTAACTGATACCTCCATCTAACTGATACCTCCATCTAACTGATACCTCCATCTAACTGATACCTCCATCTAACTGATACCTCCATCTAACTGATACCTCCATCTAACTGATACCTCCATCTAACTGATACCTCCATCTAACTGTAGTGAAATACCTCCATCTAACTGATACCTCCATCTAACTGATACCTCCATCTAACTGATACCTCCATCTAACTGATACCTCCATCTAACTGATACCTCCATCTAACTGATACCTCCATCTAACTGATACCTCCATCTAACTGATACCTCCATCTAACTGATACCTCCATCTAACTGATACCTCCATCTAACTGATACCTCCATCTAACTGATACCTCCATCTAACTGATACCTCCATCTAACTGATACCTCCATCTAACTGATGATACCTCCATCTAACTGATACCTCCATCTAACTGATACCTCCATCTAACTGATACCTCCATCTAACTGTAGTGAATACCTCCATCTAACTGATACCTCCATCTAACTGATACCTCCATCTAACTGATACCTCCATCTAACTGATACCTCCATCTAACTGATACCTCCATCTAACTGATACCTCCATCTAACTGATACCTCCATCTAACTGATACCTCCATCTAACTGATACCTCCATCTAACTGAATACCTCCATCTAACTGTATGAAATACCTCCATCTAACTGATACCTCCATCTAACTGATACCTCCATCTAACTGATACCTCCATCTAACTGATACCTCCATCTAACTGATACCTCCATCTAACTGATACCTCCATCTAACTGATACCTCCATCTAACTGTAGGAATACCTCCATCTAACTGATACCTCCATCTAACTGATACCTCCATCTAACTGATACCTCCATCTAACTGATACCTCCATCTAACTGATACCTCCATCTAACTGATACCTCCATCTAACTGATACCTCCATCTAACTGATACCTCCATCTAACTGATACCTCCATCTAACTGTAGTGAAATACCTCCATCTAACTGATACCTCCATCTAACTGATACCTCCATCTAACTGATACCTCCATCTAACTGATACCTCCATCTAACTGATACCTCCATCTAACTGATACCTCCATCTAACTGATACCTCCATCTAACTGATACCTCCATCTAACTGATACCTCCATCTAACTGATACCTCCATCTAACTGATACCTCCATCTAACTGATACCTCCATCTAACTGATACCTCCATCTAACTGATACCTCCATCTAACTGATACCTCCATCTAACTGTATGATACCTCCATCTAACTGATACCTCCATCTAACTGATACCTCCATCTAACTGATACCTCCATCTAACTGATACCTCCATCTAACTGGGAATACCTCCATCTAACTGATACCTCCATCTAACTGATACCTCCATCTAACTGATACCTCCATCTAACTGATACCTCCATCTAACTGATACCTCCATCTAACTGATACCTCCATCTAACTGATACCTCCATCTAACTGTATGATACCTCCATCTAACTGATACCTCCATCTAACTGATACCTCCATCTAACTGATACCTCCATCTAACTGATACCTCCATCTAACTGATACCTCCATCTAACTGATACCTCCATCTAACTGATACCTCCATCTAACTGATACCTCCATCTAACTGATACCTCCATCTAACTGATACCTCCATCTAACTGATACCTCCATCTAACTGATACCTCCATCTAACTGATACCTCCATCTAACTGATACCTCCATCTAACTGATACCTCCATCTAACTGATACCTCCATCTAACTGATACCTCCATCTAACTGATACCTCCATCTAACTGATACCTCCATCTAACTGATACCTCCATCTAACTGATACCTCCATCTAACTGATACCTCCATCTAACTGATACCTCCATCTAACTGATACCTCCATCTAACTGATACCTCCATCTAACTGATACCTCCATCTAACTGTGTGAATACCTCCATCTAACTGATACCTCCATCTAACTGATACCTCCATCTAACTGATACCTCCATCTAACTGATACCTCCATCTAACTGATACCTCCATCTAACTGATACCTCCATCTAACTGATACCTCCATCTAACTGATACCTCCATCTAACTGATACCTCCATCTAACTGATACCTCCATCTAACTGATACCTCCATCTAACTGATACCTCCATCTAACTGATACCTCCATCTAACTGAGATACCTCCATCTAACTGATACCTCCATCTAACTGATACCTCCATCTAACTGATACCTCCATCTAACTGATACCTCCATCTAACTGATACCTCCATCTAACTGATACCTCCATCTAACTGATACCTCCATCTAACTGATACCTCCATCTAACTGATACCTCCATCTAACTGATACCTCCATCTAACTGATACCTCCATCTAACTGATACCTCCATCTAACTGATACCTCCATCTAACTGATACCTCCATCTAACTGATACCTCCATCTAACTGATACCTCCATCTAACTGATACCTCCATCTAACTGATACCTCCATCTAACTGATACCTCCATCTAACTGATACCTCCATCTAACTGATACCTCCATCTAACTGATACCTCCATCTAACTGTATATACCTCCATCTAACTGTAGTAAATACCTCCATCTAACTGATACCTCCATCTAACTGATACCTCCATCTAACTGATACCTCCATCTAACTGATACCTCCATCTAACTGATACCTCCATCTAACTGATACCTCCATCTAACTGATACCTCCATCTAACTGTAGTGAAATACCTCCATCTAACTGATACCTCCATCTAACTGATACCTCCATCTAACTGATACCTCCATCTAACTGATACCTCCATCTAACTGATACCTCCATCTAACTGATACCTCCATCTAACTGATACCTCCATCTAACTGATACCTCCATCTAACTGATACCTCCATCTAACTGATACCTCCATCTAACTGATACCTCCATCTAACTGTATAAATACCTCCATCTAACTGATACCTCCATCTAACTGATACCTCCATCTAACTGATACCTCCATCTAACTGATACCTCCATCTAACTGATACCTCCATCTAACTGATACCTCCATCTAACTGTATACCTCCATCTAACTGATACCTCCATCTAACTGATACCTCCATCTAACTGATACCTCCATCTAACTGATACCTCCATCTAACTGATACCTCCATCTAACTGATACCTCCATCTAACTGATACCTCCATCTAACTGATACCTCCATCTAACTGATACCTCCATCTAACTGTAGTGAAATACCTCCATCTAACTGATACCTCCATCTAACTGATACCTCCATCTAACTGATACCTCCATCTAACTGATACCTCCATCTAACTGATACCTCCATCTAACTGATACCTCCATCTAACTGATACCTCCATCTAACTGATACCTCCATCTAACTGATACCTCCATCTAACTGATACCTCCATCTAACTGATACCTCCATCTAACTGATACCTCCATCTAACTGATACCTCCATCTAACTGATACCTCCATCTAACTGATACCTCCATCTAACTGATACCTCCATCTAACTGATACCTCCATCTAACTGATACCTCCATCTAACTGATACCTCCATCTAACTGATACCTCCATCTAACTGATACCTCCATCTAACTGATACCTCCATCTAACTGATACCTCCATCTAACTGATACCTCCATCTAACTGATACCTCCATCTAACTGATACCTCCATCTAACTGATACCTCCATCTAACTGTAGGAATACCTCCATCTAACTGATACCTCCATCTAACTGTGAATACCTCCATCTAACTGATACCTCCATCTAACTGATACCTCCATCTAACTGATACCTCCATCTAACTGATACCTCCATCTAACTGATACCTCCATCTAACTGATACCTCCATCTAACTGTAGGAATACCTCCATCTAACTGATACCTCCATCTAACTGATACCTCCATCTAACTGATACCTCCATCTAACTGATACCTCCATCTAACTGATACCTCCATCTAACTGATACCTCCATCTAACTGATACCTCCATCTAACTGATACCTCCATCTAACTGATACCTCCATCTAACTGATACCTCCATCTAACTGATACCTCCATCTAACTGATACCTCCATCTAACTGATACCTCCATCTAACTGATACCTCCATCTAACTGATACCTCCATCTAACTGATACCTCCATCTAACTGATACCTCCATCTAACTGTAGTGAAATACCTCCATCTAACTGATACCTCCATCTAACTGATACCTCCATCTAACTGATACCTCCATCTAACTGATACCTCCATCTAACTGATACCTCCATCTAACTGATACCTCCATCTAACTGATACCTCCATCTAACTGTAGTAAATACCTCCATCTAACTGTAGTGAAATACCTCCATCTAACTGATACCTCCATCTAACTGATACCTCCATCTAACTGATACCTCCATCTAACTGATACCTCCATCTAACTGATACCTCCATCTAACTGATACCTCCATCTAACTGATACCTCCATCTAACTGTAGGAAATACCTCCATCTAACTGATACCTCCATCTAACTGATACCTCCATCTAACTGATACCTCCATCTAACTGATACCTCCATCTAACTGATACCTCCATCTAACTGATACCTCCATCTAACTGATACCTCCATCTAACTGATACCTCCATCTAACTGATACCTCCATCTAACTGATACCTCCATCTAACTGATACCTCCATCTAACTGTATGAAATACCTCCATCTAACTGATACCTCCATCTAACTGATACCTCCATCTAACTGATACCTCCATCTAACTGATACCTCCATCTAACTGATACCTCCATCTAACTGATACCTCCATCTAACTGATACCTCCATCTAACTGATACCTCCATCTAACTGATACCTCCATCTAACTGATACCTCCATCTAACTGATACCTCCATCTAACTGATACCTCCATCTAACTGTAGTGAAATACCTCCATCTAACTGATACCTCCATCTAACTGATACCTCCATCTAACTGATACCTCCATCTAACTGATACCTCCATCTAACTGATACCTCCATCTAACTGATACCTCCATCTAACTGATACCTCCATCTAACTGATACCTCCATCTAACTGATACCTCCATCTAACTGATACCTCCATCTAACTGATACCTCCATCTAACTGATACCTCCATCTAACTGATACCTCCATCTAACTGTAGTGAATACCTCCATCTAACTGATACCTCCATCTAACTGATACCTCCATCTAACTGATACCTCCATCTAACTGATACCTCCATCTAACTGATACCTCCATCTAACTGATACCTCCATCTAACTGATACCTCCATCTAACTGTAGTGAAATACCTCCATCTAACTGATACCTCCATCTAACTGATACCTCCATCTAACTAATACCTCCATCTAACTGATACCTCCATCTAACTGATACCTCCATCTAACTGATACCTCCATCTAACTGATACCTCCATCTAACTGATACCTCCATCTAACTGATACCTCCATCTAACTGATACCTCCATCTAACTGATACCTCCATCTAACTGTAGGGAAATACCTCCATCTAACTGATACCTCCATCTAACTGATACCTCCATCTAACTGTAGTGAAATACCTCCATCTAACTGTAGTGAAATACCTCCATCTAACTGTAGTGAAATACCTCCATCTAACTGTAGGGAAATACCTCCATCTAACTGATACCTCCATCTAACTGATACCTCCATCTAACTGGAGTGAAATACCTCCATCTAACTGATACCTCCATCTAACTGATACCTCAATCTAACTGATACCTCCATCTAACTGATACCTCCATCTAACTGATACCTCCATCTAACTGTAGGGAAATACCTCCATCTAACTGATACCTCCATCTAACTGATAGCTCCATCTAACTGATACCTCCATCTAACTGATACCTCCATCTAACTGATACCTCCATCTAACTGATACCTCCATCTAACTGTAGGGAAATACCTCCATCTAACTGATACCTCCATCTAACTGATACCTCCATCTAACTGATACCTCCATCTAACTGATACCTCCATCTAACTGATACCTCCATCTAACTGATACCTCCATCTAACTGATACCTCCATCTAACTGATACCTCCATCTAACTGTAGGGAAATACCTCCATCTAACTGATACCTCCATCTAACTGTAGGGAATACCTCCATCTAACTGATACCTCCATCTAACTGATACCTCCATCTAACTGTAGTGAAATACCTCCATCTAACTAATACCTCCATCTAACTGATACCTCCATCTAACTGATACCTCCATCTAACTGATACCTCCATCTAACTGATACCTCCATCTAACTGATACCTCCATCTAACTGATACCTCCATCTAACTGATACCTCCATCTAACTGATACCTCCATCTAACTGATACCTCCATCTAACTGATACCTCCATCTAACTGGAGTGAAATACCTCCATCTAACTGATACCTCCATCTAACTGATACCTCCATCTAACTGATACCTCCATCTAACTGATACCTCCATCTAACTGTAGTGAAATACCTCCATCTAACTGATACCTCCATCTAACTGATACCTCCATCTAACTGATACCTCCATCTAACTGATACCTCCATCTAACTGATACCTCCATCTAACTGATACCTCCATCTAACTGATACCTCCATCTAACTGATACCTCCATCTAACTGATACCTCCATCTAACTGTAATGAAATACCTCCATCTAACTGTAGTGAAATACCTCCATCTAACTGATACCTCCATCTAACTGATACCTCCATCTAACTGATACCTCCATCTAACTGATACCTCCATCTAACTGATACCTCCATCTAACTGATACCTCCATCTAACTGTAGTGAAATACCTCCATCTAACTGATACCTCCATCTAACTGATACCTCCATCTAACTGATACCTCCATCTAACTGATACCTCCATCTAACTGATACCTCCATCTAACTGATACCTCCATCTAACTGATACCTCCATCTAACTGATACCTCCATCTAACTGTAGTGAAATACCTCCATCTAACTGATACCTCCATCTAACTGATACCTCCATCTAACTGATACCTCCATCTAACTGATACCTCCATCTAACTGATACCTCCATCTAACTGATACCTCCATCTAACTGATACCAGCATCTAACTGATACCTCCATCTAACTGATACCTCCATCTAACTGATACCTCCATCTAACTGATACCTCCATCTAACTGATACCTCCATCTAACTGATACCTCCATCTAACTGATACCTCCATCTAACTGATACCTCAATCTAACTGATACCTCCATCTAACTGATACCTCCATCTAACTGATACCTCCATCTAACTGTAGGGAAATACCTCCATCTAACTGATACCTCCATCTAACTGATACCTCCATCTAACTGATACCTCCATCTAACTGGAGGGAAATACCTCCATCTAACTGTAGGGAAATACCTCCATCTAACTGTAGGGAAATACCTCCATCTAACTGATACCTCCATCTAACTGATACCTCCATCTAACTGATACCTCAATCTAACTGATACCTCCATCTAACTGATACCTCAATCTAACTGATACCTCCATCTAACTGATACCTCCATCTAACTGATACCTCCATCTAACTGATACCTCATTCTAACTGATACCTCCATCTAACTGATACCTCCATCTAACTGATACCTCCATCTAACTGTAGTGAAATACCTCCATCTAACTGACACCTCCATCTAACTGATACCTCCATCTAACTGATACCTCCATCTAACTGATACCTCCATCTAACTGATACCTCCATCTAACTGATACCTCCATCTAACTGATACCTCCATCTAACTGATACCTCCATCTAACTGATACCTCCATCTAACTGATACCTCCATCTAACTAATACCTCCATCTAACTGATACCTCCATCTAACTGATACCTCCATCTAACTGATACCTCCATCTAACTTATACCTCCATCTAACTGATACCTCCATCTAACTAATACCTCCATCTAACTGATACCTCCATCTAACTGATACCTCCATCTAACTGATACCTCCATCTAACTGATACCTCCATCTAACTGATACCTCCAACTAACTGATACCTCCATCTAACTGATACCTCCATCTAACTGTAGTGAAATACCTCCATCTAACTGATACCTCCATCTAACTGATACCTCCATCTCACTGATACCTCCATCTAACTGATACCTCCATCTAACTGATACCTCCATCTAACTGATACCTCCATCTAACTGATACCTCCATCTAACTGATACCTCCATCTAACTGATACCTCCATCTAACTGATACCTCCATCTAACTGATACCTCCATCTAACTAATACCTCCATCTAACTGTAGTGAAATACCTCCATCTAACTGTAGTGAAATACCTCCATCTAACTGATACCTCCATCTAACTGATACCTCCATCTAACTGATACCTCCATCTAACTGATACCTCCATCTAACTGATACCTCCATCTAACTGATACCTCCATCTAACTGATACCTCCATCTAACTGATACCTCCATCTAACTGATACCTCCATCTAACTGTAGTGAAATACCTCCATCTAACTGATACCTCCATCTAACTGATACCTCCATCTAACTGATACCTCCATCTAACTGTAGTGAAATACCTCCATCTAACTGATACCTCCATCTAACTGTAGTGAAATACCTCCATCTAACTGATACCTCCATCTAACTAATACCTCCATCTAACTGATACCTCCATCTAACTGATACCTCCATCTAACTGATACCTCCATCTAACTGTAGTGAAATACCTCCATCTAACTGTAGTGAAATACCTCCATCTAACTGATACCTCCATCTAACTGATACCTCCATCTAACTAATACCTCCATCTAACTGATACCTCCATCTAACTGATACCTCCATCTAACTGATACCTCCATCTAACTGATACCTCCATCTAACTGATACCTCCATCTAACTGATACCTCAATCTAACTGATACCTCCATCTAACTGATACCTCCATCTAACTGATACCTCCATCTAACTGATACCTCCATCTAACTGATACCTCCATCTAACTGATACCTCCATCTAACTGATACCTCCATCTAACTGATACCTCCATCTAACTGTAGGGAAATACCTCCATCTAACTGATACCTCCATCTAACTGTAGGGAAATACCTCCATCTAACTGATACCTCCATCTAACTGATACCTCCATCTAACTGTAGTGAAATACCTCCATCTAACTAATACCTCCATCTAACTGATACCTCCATCTAACTGATACCTCCATCTAACTGATACCTCCATCTAACTGTAGTGAAATACCTCCATCTAACTGATACCTCCATCTAACTGATACCTCCATCTAACTGATACCTCCATCTAACTGATACCTCCATCTAACTGATACCTCCATCTAACTGATACCTCCATCTAACTGATACCTCCATCTAACTGGAGTGAAATACCTCCATCTAACTGATACCTCCATCTAACTGATACCTCCATCTAACTGATACCTCCATCTAACTGATACCTCCATCTAACTGTAGTGAAATACCTCCATCTAACTAATACCTCCATCTAACTGATACCTCCATCTAACTGATACCTCCATCTAACTGATACCTCCATCTAACTGATACCTCCATCTAACTGATACCTCCATCTAACTGATACCTCCATCTAACTGATACCTCCATCTAACTGTAATGAAATACCTCCATCTAACTGTAGTGAAATACCTCCATCTAACTGATACCTCCATCTAACTGATACCTCCATCTAACTGATACCTCCATCTAACTGATACCTCCATCTAACTGATACCTCCATCTAACTGATACCTCCATCTAACTGTAGTGAAATACCTCCATCTAACTGATACCTCCATCTAACTGATACCTCCATCTAACTGATACCTCCATCTAACTGATACCTCCATCTAACTGATACCTCCATCTAACTAATACCTCCATCTAACTGATACCTCCATCTAACTGATACCTCCATCTAACTGATACCTCCATCTAACTGTAGTGAAATACCTCCATCTAACTGATACCTCCATCTAACTGATACCTCCATCTAACTGATACCTCCATCTAACTGATACCTCCATCTAACTGATACCTCCATCTAACTGATACCTCCATCTAACTGATACCTCCATCTAACTGATACCTCCATCTAACTGATACCAGCATCTAACTGATACCTCCATCTAACTGATACCTCCATCTAACTGATACCTCCATCTAACTGATACCTCCATCTAACTGATACCTCCATCTAACTGATACCTCCATCTAACTGATACCTCAATCTAACTGATACCTCCATCTAACTGATACCTCCATCTAACTGATACCTCCATCTAACTGTAGGGAAATACCTCCATCTAACTGATACCTCCATCTAACTGATACCTCCATCTAACTGATACCTCCATCTAACTGGAGGGAAATACCTCCATCTAACTGTAGGGAAATACCTCCATCTAACTGTAGGGAAATACCTCCATCTAACTGATACCTCCATCTAACTGATACCTCCATCTAACTGATACCTCAATCTAACTGATACCTCCATCTAACTGATACCTCAATCTAACTGATACCTCCATCTAACTGATACCTCCATCTAACTGATACCTCCATCTAACTGATACCTCATTCTAACTGATACCTCCATCTAACTGATACCTCCATCTAACTGATACCTCCATCTAACTGTAGTGAAATACCTCCATCTAACTGACACCTCCATCTAACTGATACCTCCATCTAACTGATACCTCCATCTAACTGATACCTCCATCTAACTGATACCTCCATCTAACTGATACCTCCATCTAACTGATACCTCCATCTAACTGATACCTCCATCTAACTGATACCTCCATCTAACTGATACCTCCATCTAACTAATACCTCCATCTAACTGTAGTGAAATACCTCCATCTAACTGTAGTGAAATACCTCCATCTAACTGATACCTCCATCTAACTGATACCTCCATCTAACTGATACCTCCATCTAACTGATACCTCCATCTAACTGATACCTCCATCTAACTGATACCTCCATCTAACTGATACCTCCATCTAACTGATACCTCCATCTAACTGTAGTGAAAAACCTCCATCTAACTGATACCTCCATCTAACTGATACCTCCATCTAACTGATACCTCCATCTAACTGATACCTCCATCTAACTGTAGTGAAATACCTCCATCTAACTGATACCTCCATCTAACTGTAGTGAAATACCTCCATCTAACTGATACCTCCATCTAACTAATACCTCCATCTAACTGATACCTCCATCTAACTGATACCTCCATCTAACTGATACCTCCATCTAACTGATACCTCCATCTAACTGATACCTCCATCTAACTGATACCTCCATCTAACTGATACCTCCATCTAACTGATACCTCCATCTAACTGGAGTGAAATACCTCCATCTAACTGATACCTCCATCTAACTAATACCTCCATCTAACTGATACCTCCATCTAACTGATACCTCCATCTAACTGATACCTCCATCTAACTGATACCTCCATCTAACTGATACCTCCATCTAACTGTAGGGAAATACCTCCATCTAACTGATACCTCCATCTAACTGATACCTCCATCTAACTAATACCTCCATCTAACTGTAGGGAAATACCTCCATCTAACTGATACCTCCATCTAACTAATACCTCCATCTAACTGTAGTGAAATACCTCCATCTAACTGATACCTCCATCTAACTGATACCTCCATCTAACTGATACCTCCATCTAACTGATACCTCCATCTAACTGATACCTCCATCTAACTGATACCTCCATCTAACTGATACCTCCATCTAACTGATACCTCCATCTAACTGATACCTCCATCTAACTGATACCTCCATCTAACTGATACCTCCATCTAACTGATACCTCCATCTAACTGATACCTCCATCTAACTGATACCTCATTCTAACTGATACCTCCATCTAACTGTAGTGAAATACCTCCATCTAACTGATACCTCCATCTAACTGATACCTCCATCTAACTGATACCTCCATCTAACTGATACCTCCATCTAACTGATACCTCCATCTAACTGTAGTGAAATACCTCCATCTAACTGATACCTCCATCTAACTGTAGTGAAATACCTCCATCTAACTGATACCTCCATCTAACTGATACCTCCATCTAACTGATACCTCCATCTAACTGATACCTCCATCTAACTGATACCTCCATCTAACTGATACCTCCATCTAACTGTAGTGAAATACCTCCATCTAACTGATACCTCCATCTAACTGATACCTCCATCTAACTAATACCTCCATCTAACTGATACCTCCATCTAACTAATACCTCCATCTAACTGATACCTCCATCTAACTGATACCTCCATCTAACTGATACCTCCATCTAACTGATACCTCCATCTAACTGATACCTCCATCTAACTGATACCTCCATCTAACTGATACCAGCATCTAACTAATACCTCCATCTAACTGGAGTGAAATACCTCCATCTAACTGATACCTCCATCTAACTGATACCTCCATCTAACTGATACCTCCATCTAACTGATACCTCCATCTAACTGATACCTCCATCTGACTGATACCTCCATCTGACTGATACCTCCATCTAACTGATACCTCCATCTAACTGATACCTCCATCTAACTGATACCTCCATCTAACTGTAGGGAAATACCTCCATCTAACTGATACCTCCATCTAACTGATACCTCCATCTAACTGATACCTCCATCTAACTGATACCTCCATCTAACTGATACCTCCATCTAACTGATACCTCCATCTAACTGATACCTCCATCTAACTGATACCTCCATCTAACTGATACCTCCATCTAACTGATACCTCCATCTAACTGATACCTCCATCTAACTGATACCTCCATCTAACTGATACCTCCATCTAACTAATACCTCCATCTAACTGTAGTGAAATACCTCCATCTAACTGATACCTCCATCTAACTGATACCTCCATCTCACTGATACCTCCATCTAACTGATACCTCCATCTAACTGATACCTCCATCTAACTGATACCTCCATCTAACTGATACCTCCATCTAACTGATACCTCCATCTAACTAATACCTCCATCTAACTGTAGGGAAATACCTCCATCTAACTGATACCTCCATCTAACTAATACCTCCATCTAACTGTAGTGAAATACCTCCATCTAACTGATACCTCCATCTAACTGATACCTCCATCTAACTGATACCTCCATCTAACTGATACCTCCATCTAACTGATACCTCCATCTAACTGATACCTCCATCTAACTGATACCTCCATCTAACTGATACCTCCATCTCACTGATACCTCCATCTAACTGATACCTCCATCTAACTGATACCTCCATCTAACTGATACCTCCATCTAACTGATACCTCCATCTAACTGATACCTCCATCTAACTGATACCTCCATCTAACTGATACCTCCATCTAACTGATACCTCCATCTAACTGATACCTCCATCTAACTGATACCTCCATCTAACTGTAGTGAAATACCTCCATCTAACTGATACCTCAATCTAACTGATACCTCCATCTAACTGATACCTCCATCTAACTGATACCTCCATCTAACTGATACCTCCATCTAACTGATACCTCCATCTCACTGATACCTCCATCTAACTGATACCTCCATCTAACTGATACCTCCATCTAACTGATACCTCCATCTAACTGATACCTCCATCTAACTGATACCTCCATCTAACTGATACCTCCATCTCACTGATACCTCCATCTAACTGATACCTCCATCTAACTGTAGTGAAATACCTCCATCTAACTGATACCTCCATCTAACTGTAGTGAAATACCTCCATCTAACTAATACCTCCATCTAACTGATACCTCCATCTAACTGATACCTCCATCTAACTGATACCTCCATCTAACTGATACCTCCATCTAACTGTAGTGAAATACATCCATCTAACTAATACCTCCATCTAACTGATACCTCCATCTAACTGATACCTCCATCTAACTGTAGTGAAATACCTCCATCTAACTAATACCTCCATCTAACTGATACCTCAATCTAACTGATACCTCCATCTAACTGATACCTCCATCTAACTGATACCTCCATCTAACTGATACCTCCATCTAACTGATACCTCCATCTAACTGATACCTCCATCTAACTGATACCTCCATCTAACTGATACCTCCATCTAACTGATACCTCCATCTAACTGATACCTCCATCTAACTGATACCTCCATCTAACTGATACCTCCATCTAACTGTAGTGAAATACCTCCATCTAACTGATACCTCCATCTAACTGATACCTCCATCTAACTGATACCTCCATCTAACTGATACCTCCATCTAACTGATACCTCCATCTAACTGTAGTGAAATACCTCCATCTAACTGATACCTCCATCTAACTGATACCTCCATCTAACTGATACCTCCATCTAACTGATACCTCCATCTCACTGATACCTCCATCTAACTGATACCTCCATCTAACTAATACCTCCATCTAACTGATACCTCCATCTAACTGATACCTCCATCTAACTGATACCTCCATCTAACTGATACCTCCATCTAACTGATACCTCCATCTAACTGATACCTCCATCTAACTGATACCTCCATCTAACTGATACCTCCATCTAACTGGAGTGAAATACCTCCATCTAACTGATACCTCCATCTAACTAATACCTCCATCTAACTGATACCTCCATCTAACTGATACCTCCATCTAACTGATACCTCCATCTAACTGATACCTCCATCTAACTGATACCTCCATCTAACTGTAGGGAAATACCTCCATCTAACTGATACCTCCATCTAACTGATACCTCCATCTAACTAATACCTCCATCTAACTGTAGGGAAATACCTCCATCTAACTGATACCTCCATCTAACTAATACCTCCATCTAACTGTAGTGAAATACCTCCATCTAACTGATACCTCCATCTAACTGATACCTCCATCTAACTGATACCTCCATCTAACTGATACCTCCATCTAACTGATACCTCCATCTAACTGATACCTCCATCTAACTGATACCTCCATCTAACTGATACCTCCATCTAACTGATACCTCCATCTAACTGATACCTCCATCTAACTGATACCTCCATCTAACTGATACCTCCATCTAACTGATACCTCCATCTAACTGATACCTCATTCTAACTGATACCTCCATCTAACTGTAGTGAAATACCTCCATCTAACTGATACCTCCATCTAACTGATACCTCCATCTAACTGATACCTCCATCTAACTGATACCTCCATCTAACTGATACCTCCATCTAACTGTAGTGAAATACCTCCATCTAACTGATACCTCCATCTAACTGTAGTGAAATACCTCCATCTAACTGATACCTCCATCTAACTGATACCTCCATCTAACTGATACCTCCATCTAACTGATACCTCCATCTAACTGATACCTCCATCTAACTGATACCTCCATCTAACTGTAGTGAAATACCTCCATCTAACTGATACCTCCATCTAACTGATACCTCCATCTAACTAATACCTCCATCTAACTGATACCTCCATCTAACTAATACCTCCATCTAACTGATACCTCCATCTAACTGATACCTCCATCTAACTGATACCTCCATCTAACTGATACCTCCATCTAACTGATACCTCCATCTAACTGATACCTCCATCTAACTGATACCAGCATCTAACTAATACCTCCATCTAACTGGAGTGAAATACCTCCATCTAACTGATACCTCCATCTAACTGATACCTCCATCTAACTGATACCTCCATCTAACTGATACCTCCATCTAACTGATACCTCCATCTGACTGATACCTCCATCTGACTGATACCTCCATCTAACTGATACCTCCATCTAACTGATACCTCCATCTAACTGATACCTCCATCTAACTGTAGGGAAATACCTCCATCTAACTGATACCTCCATCTAACTGATACCTCCATCTAACTGATACCTCCATCTAACTGATACCTCCATCTAACTGATACCTCCATCTAACTGATACCTCCATCTAACTGATACCTCCATCTAACTGATACCTCCATCTAACTGATACCTCCATCTAACTGATACCTCCATCTAACTGATACCTCCATCTAACTGATACCTCCATCTAACTAATACCTCCATCTAACTGTAGTGAAATACCTCCATCTAACTGATACCTCCATCTAACTGATACCTCCATCTCACTGATACCTCCATCTAACTGATACCTCCATCTAACTGATACCTCCATCTAACTGATACCTCCATCTAACTGATACCTCCATCTAACTGATACCTCCATCTAACTAATACCTCCATCTAACTGTAGGGAAATACCTCCATCTAACTGATACCTCCATCTAACTAATACCTCCATCTAACTGTAGTGAAATACCTCCATCTAACTGATACCTCCATCTAACTGATACCTCCATCTAACTGATACCTCCATCTAACTGATACCTCCATCTAACTGATACCTCCATCTAACTGATACCTCCATCTAACTGATACCTCCATCTAACTGATACCTCCATCTCACTGATACCTCCATCTAACTGATACCTCCATCTAACTGATACCTCCATCTAACTGATACCTCCATCTAACTGATACCTCCATCTAACTGATACCTCCATCTAACTGATACCTCCATCTAACTGATACCTCCATCTAACTGATACCTCCATCTAACTGATACCTCCATCTAACTGATACCTCCATCTAACTGTAGTGAAATACCTCCATCTAACTGATACCTCAATCTAACTGATACCTCCATCTAACTGATACCTCCATCTAACTGATACCTCCATCTAACTGATACCTCCATCTAACTGATACCTCCATCTCACTGATACCTCCATCTAACTGATACCTCCATCTAACTGATACCTCCATCTAACTGATACCTCCATCTAACTGATACCTCCATCTAACTGATACCTCCATCTCACTGATACCTCCATCTAACTGATACCTCCATCTAACTGTAGTGAAATACCTCCATCTAACTGATACCTCCATCTAACTGTAGTGAAATACCTCCATCTAACTAATACCTCCATCTAACTGATACCTCCATCTAACTGATACCTCCATCTAACTGATACCTCCATCTAACTGATACCTCCATCTAACTGTAGTGAAATACATCCATCTAACTAATACCTCCATCTAACTGATACCTCCATCTAACTGATACCTCCATCTAACTGTAGTGAAATACCTCCATCTAACTAATACCTCCATCTAACTGATACCTCAATCTAACTGATACCTCCATCTAACTGATACCTCCATCTAACTGATACCTCCATCTAACTGATACCTCCATCTAACTGATACCTCCATCTAACTGATACCTCCATCTAACTGATACCTCCATCTAACTGATACCTCCATCTAACTGATACCTCCATCTAACTGATACCTCCATCTAACTGATACCTCCATCTAACTGATACCTCCATCTAACTGTAGTGAAATACCTCCATCTAACTGATACCTCCATCTAACTGATACCTCCATCTAACTGATACCTCCATCTAACTGATACCTCCATCTAACTGATACCTCCATCTAACTGTAGTGAAATACCTCCATCTAACTGATACCTCCATCTAACTGATACCTCCATCTAACTGATACCTCCATCTAACTGATACCTCCATCTAACTGTAGTGAAATACATCCATCTCAGCTCAATTGATTCCACCACAGGAAGTGTGTTCCACAACATTTTAAAACACACCAATGGTAACCTCACTGGGTAACATTTTGATTACAGGGAGTAGAAATGTATTGCTAGGGCATGTAAAACCACAGTCACAGTCAAGCTCTTATTGGAAAAGCAACAAACTAACCACACATGGAAACCATGGAAACCATGTGTTTGATGTTGTTGATACCTTTTCACTTATTGGCCTCCAGCCATTACCACGTGCCCATCCTCCTCAATTAAAGTGCCATCAACATCCTGTTTGGTGGAGGTAGGACTCCATGCATTGTATGATGCTGCATGTGCCTCTAAGCATTATGGGTTGTGCACATGACTTTGTTTAAGGTGGTAATGGCTCGTTTAATTTTTGAACGTCAATTTGTCAAACGTTTTTTGTGTCTGTCCATCATGATCCATTATACCTCATTGCAAAACAAACTGCTTAATATGAATATAGAAATATGATTGTCTTTCTTCAAACATGCAAATAAAATGTTGTAAAAGTATCAAAGTTAAAAAAATATATAATTACCCACAATTCTCTCAAAACGGAATACCTTGGCAAATTAATGCAAAAATGCAAAATTTTTAAGGTGAGAGTAAATATTATGAATATTTAGTAAATCATTTTTATTTTATTAAACATTTGATGATTTAACACATAAAAATTAAGGTAATAAAATATTGAAGTTAAACCAGAAACCTGCATTTTTGTGAAAATCAGAGATGTGTTTGGAAAATATTTACCTTTATTTACCTCCCTGAATCATTTTTATAGTGAAGGAATAAAACGTAGCACTGGTAATAGGGGTCCCACGTTTAGAACGGTTTGGGAAAGAGACACTACGTTTTCTCTGGAGTAATGGCCGTGACAGTCACAAATCTGTACTCCTTTTTTTTTCTCACTTGGAAACAAAGACACAGCGAAGCCTAAACAATTATGATATATGGGTGATTTTTGGGGCGCGCTGGTGGTCCTGAATTAAAATTCCAGGCTGCACAGCAAAATATTTAAGAGCATTTAGGAGCATTTAGGAACCCTGGATCTAGTTCACAAGGAGGAAATCGTATGTTCCTACCCACTTCCTGTGTCTATCTCAATCTGCCATGTTGGCTTAATAACTGTAATGTTAGTTTAGCTGGTTAATACACTTCAGGAAATACCAGACACACCAAAGGGCAGCCAATAACCCAAACTGAAAGACACCTTTCTGGTTGAATAGCACCACTCCATGTGGATTCAGTCTTCAGCACCACTCCATGTGGATTCAGTCTTCAGCCCCACTCCATGTGGCTTCAGTCTTCAGCACCACTCCATGTGGATTCAGTCTTCAGCCCCACTCCATGTGGATTCAGTCTTCAGCCCCACTCCATGTGGATTCAGTCTTCAGCACCACTCCATGTGGCTTCAGTCTTCAGCACCACTCCATGTGGATTCAGTCTTCAGCACCACTCCATGTGTATTCAGTCTTCAGCCCCACTCCATGTGTATTCAGTCTTCAGCCCCACTCCATGTGGATTCAGTCTTCAGCACCACTCCATGTGGATTCAGTCTTCAGCCCCACTCCATGTGGATTCAGTCTTCAGCACCACTCCATTTGTATTCAGTCTTCAGCCCCACTCCATGTGGATTCAGTCTTCAGCACCACTCCATGTGGATTCAGTCTTCAGCCCCACTCCATATGGATTCAGTCTTCAGTTCCTGGGAATGCAAACTCAGTTTTCAGCACTCTCCAGATAATCTGAAATATTGAAGTGATAATGGAATCTCCCCCTGTCCTCCCAAAGCTCCATCACAGCCTCATTGGTGTTAATTTCCCTCTATTTCCTGTCAGTATTACTCAGCCATTCCCTCACCCTGGTCTAGTCTGGTCTGCCCTGCAGTGGGGCTGTCACCATTCAAATGACGCTTCCAGCTCTGTTCTAACACATGCAGGTCCATGGCGGGATGAAGATCTGTCTCCCCATAACTAAGCCAGGGGTCTCCGGTGACAGCTAGCCAGACAGTCAGTCAGCCAGTCAGCGAGTCAGCCAGTTAGCCAGGCAATCAGCCAGCCAGCCAGCCAGAGAAACAGCCAGCTAGTAAGCCAGCCAGTCAGCCATCCAGCAAGCCAGAGAGACAGCCAGTCAGTCAGTCAGCCAGAGAGCCACCCAGACAGAACTCCAGCCCCAGCTCCAGCCCCAGCCAAAACTCCAGCTCCAGCCCCAGCAGGGCTCCAGCCCCAGCCCCAGACAGAGCCCCAGCCCCAGCTCCAGCCCCACACACAGCTCCAGCCCCAGCCAAAACTCCAGCCCAAGACGAAGCTCCAGCCACACAGAGGGTGATGGGGGAAGAAGGGGACGCTGCCTTGAAATGCTGAGGTGTGACTTTGTCTCTGTGTCTGTCTCTGTCTCTGGCTGTCTAGTCTGCTGTCTGGCTGTCTAGTCTGTTCATGTCTTGACTAGATAAATGAAGGAAGGTGAGGGTGATGGAGTGACGGGGGAGTTGGGGGATGGAGTGAAGGGGGAGTTGGGGGATGGAGTGACGGGGGAGTTGGGGGATGGAGTGACGAGGGAGTTGGGGTATGGAGTGACGGGGGAGTTGGGGGATGGAGTGATGGGGGAGTTGGGGGATGGAGTGATGGGGGAGTTGGAGGGAGAGGGGAATGGAGAGAGAGGAGGGGGAGTGGGATTTTTCCTACATCTGGGAAAGTCATTAGCAATCAGTGTGAGAGAACAGCTGCTTTGACTGTAAAACGAGAGTTACTACACGTTCTGTTTTTCACTGTATCCCAGAGGTACTGTAGAGTCCTGGTCACGGTACCACAGTTACACTAGCACCGCTTCCTCCTTTCAGAGACACAACTATCAATCATATTGGGAGGTTTTATCTACGCTGGTTTGTCTTGTTGTACACCTAGGGGAAGAAGACATGGGAATCACACTCCATCAGTAGTCCATCAGTAACATGCCTGTCTGTGTAGACCCCTGTCTGGCTGTAAAGACCCCTGTCCGGCTGTAAAGACCCCTGTCTGGCTGTAAAGATCCTCTGTCTGGCTGTAAAGACCCCTGTCTGTCTGTAAAGACCCCTGTCTGTCTGTAAAGATCCCCTGTCTGTCTGTATAGACCCCTGTCTGTCTGTATAGACCCCTGTCTGGCTGTAAAGACCCCCTGTCTGGCTGTAAAGACCCCTGTCTGTCTGTAAAGATCCCCTGTCTGGCTGTAAAGACCCCTGTCTGTCTGTAAAGACCCCTGTCTGTCTGTAAAGATCCCCTGTCTGGCTGTATAGACCCCTGTCTGTCTGTAAAGACCCCTGTCTGTCTGTAAAGATCGCCTGTCTGGCTGTAAAGACCCCTGTCTGTCTGTAAAGACCCCTGTCTGGCTGTAAAGATCCCCTGTCTGGCTGTAAAGACCCCTGTCTGTCTGTAAAGACCCCTGTCTGTCTGTAAAGATCCCCTGTCTGGCTGTAAAGACCCCTGTCTGTCTGTAAAGACCACTGTCTGGCTGTATAGACACCTGTCTGTCTGTAAAGACCCCTGTCTGTCTGTAAAGACCCCTGTCTGTCTGTAGAAACCCACTCTCTGCCAACTGCTATTATTATCAGAGGGAAAGGAAACAGGGAATTCCTGTCTGAACATTTACTGTAATCAATAAAACAGAACCTAGCTCTAGACAAAGATCGTACTAAGAGGTGTCTTTATGGGCAGTGTGGAGCGCCCCATTATCCTGACTCCCTTCATGGCTCCACAGAGGCACGGCAGAGAGAGAGTATGTTTCACTGTTTAACAGGGAAGGTGATATCACTGTTTAACAGGGAAGGTGATATCACTGTTTAACAGGGAAGGTGATATCATCATCCTCCCAGTAGAGGAAGGGATCCCTGGACAAGTCTGGATACCCCCCCCACCATTACACAATGGTCTGATATGGTGTGTGCCATGGGGGGTTTGGGGTACTCCACTCTCCAAGACAAAACAACATGGTGTGTCTGATATGGCACCCAAATCCCTGTGGACCAGAGGACTCATAAACCCTGTTCTAAAGTAGTGCAATATATAGGGAATAGGGTTCTATAGGGCCCTGGTCTAAAGTAGTGCACTATATAGGGAATAGGGTTCTATAGGGGCTCTGGTCTAAAGTAGTGCAATATATAGGGAATAGGGTACCAACCCAGGACTCTAAAGTGCAAGACTAAATCACTGTGACCTGGGTTTGACCTTCCCCTGCCCCCTCTCTCTCACCATGCCATAAACCAGTCAGCCACAGAGTGCATCCCAACGAGCACACAGACTGGGTAAGTATACTACATACACCCCAGGGCCCAAACACAAACCACTTGTATTCCTCAGAGATAACACAGACACTTTTACTTCCTACATTATTGGAGGTTCACACCCCAGGTGTAGGGAGTACACATGTCTGTAATCTGGGAGGAATAGAGTTGGTTTGTGTGTCTGGTCCATCACTGGAGCTTTCTTGTCTCAAATCTCTTTCGGAGCGACCCCTCTAAGCAAACACACGACAGCCAGTCAGCCAGGCAGGCAGCCAGCCAGCAAGCCAAACAGCCAGGCAGGCAGCAAGCCAGGCAGCAAGCCAGGGGGGGGTGGATCAACGACTGAAGATAGGAGGACAGAGGTCTAGGCCCATGACTCGACAGAGTTGGCTAAAGCCCGAATGCATGGAGAGGAGGACGCATTAAAACACTCCCAAAGACACTCTGTAATAGACTTCCTGGTTTAAAAACACTCCCAAAGACACTCTGAAATAGACTTCCTGGTTTAAAAACACTCCCAAAGACACTCTGAAATAAACTCCCTGGTAAATACAGGAGAACAGAAGCATGGAGAACTAACATCACTGGCCAACAACTCTGGAATTTCCACTAACTTCTGGGAATCTCTGTGTAATGTCTCCCATGGTTTAATGACTTAGACCTTGGCATCTTGGAAACGTGGCAGATGTGGTGAATGACTTGTTCCTCAGTCTACAGGTTAGAATGTAGTAGGGTCTAGCAGGATATCCCTGTTTAATAGAAGACGAGCAGGATATCCCTGTTTAATAGAAGACGAGCAGGATATCCCTGTTTAATAGATGACTAGGAGGATATCCCTGTTTAATAGATGACGAGCAGGATATCCCTGTTTAATAGATGACTAGGAGGATATCCCTGTTTAATAGATGACGAGGAGGATATCCCTGTTTAATAGATGACTAGGAGGATATCCCTGTTTAATAGATGACGAGCAGGATATCCCTGTTTAATAGATGACGAGGAGGATATCCCTGTTTAGCTGAACATTCCTGAGACCTCAATCTGAAGCCATCAGAGTGGATTTCTCTGTGAAGAAACACTAACATAGCGATGCTTGATGAACCCATATGCACTGTGTTTTACTCTGTACTGTCTGCCAGTCCGTCTGTCTGGAGGGAGAGAAAGAGAAGAGAGACGGAGGGAGAGAAAGAGAAGAGAGACGGAGGGAGAGAAAGAGAAGAGAGACGGAGGGAGAGAAAGAGAAGAGAGACGGAGGGAGAGAAAGTGAAGAGAGACGGAGGGAGAGAAAGAGAAGAGAGACGGAGGGAGAGAAAGAGAAGAGAGACGGAGGGAGAGAAAGAGAAGAGAGACGGAGGGAGAGAAAGAGAAGAGAGACGGAGGGAGAGAAAGAGAAGAGAGACGGAGGGAGAGAAAGAGAAGAGAGACGGAGGGAGAGAAAGAGAAGAGAGACGGAGGGAGAGAAAGTGAAGAGAGACGGAGGGAGAGAAAGAGAAGAGAGACGGAGGGAGAGAAAGAGAAGAGAGACGGAGGGAGAGAAAGAGAAGAGAGACGGAGGGAGAGAAAGAGAAGAGAGACGGAGGGAGAGAAAGAGAAGAGAGACGGAGGGAGAGAAAGAGAGAGTTCAAAACATTAGCAAATGTTGTAGGATGAGTGTCTAGTCTAGTCAGTCAGAGCAAACAGGGGGAGAATGTCAGTACGAAGGAAAAGCCCACAGAAGGAGAGGTATGCAGCGCTCTCCTCTCAGACCGGCTGGACTCAGACAGACAACACTGGTCTGCTGTAACGCTTCCTGTAAGAAAGGGCCTCCCGCGCCAAAAGTTCTCCTGTAGCAAACAGGACAGAGCCGTCTAGGTAAACTTTTACATTTCAATGAGCAAGAGCCTTGACTCACTGGCTGGGCTCCTGCTAAAGTAAGCACTTCTTACAACAGGGTTGCCTGTCTCAGTCTCAGCCTCTGCCCAGACATCCTGCATTTGATTTGGGAATCAGAATGACATTAGTATCTTTAGTGCTTGGTATTCTTGGCTAACTGACTCAAACAGACTTCTATAACTGCACGCGGTTTGTTATCCGCCAAGTCAACAAGCTCTGTCCCCGCTAGAATCAACCAATGTATCTAGTGTCTGCCTGGCCAAGACAAGCTCAGCGGCCGTGGGATGCTCACTCTGCATCCCCTATGGCACCCTATTCCCTTTATAGTTCACTACGACCATATGGTTCTGGTTAAAAGTAGGGCACTACATTTGACGATCTGGCTCTGGTTAAAAGTAGGGCACTATAGGGGAATAGGGTGCCATTTGAGATGTAGCATCAGCCTGCTTTCAGGCCTTCCATCTGGCAGGGTGAATCATTCCGTCTGGCAGGGTGAATCCTTCCCTCTGGCAGGGTGAATCCTTCCCTCTGGCAGGGTGAATCCTTCCCTCTGGCAGGGTGAATCCTTCCCTCTGGCAGGGTGAATCCTTCCGTCTGGCAGGGTGAATCCTTCCCTCTGGCAGGGTGAATCTTTCCCTCTGGCAGGGTGAATCTTTCCCTCTGGCAGGGTGAATCCTTCCCTCTGGCAGGGTGAATCCTTCCCTCTGGCAGGGTGAATCATTCCGTCTGGCAGGGTGAATCCTTCCCTCTGGCAGGGTGAATCCTTCCCTCTGGCAGGGTGAATCCTTCCATTTGGCAGGGTGAATCCTTCCCTCTGGCAGGGTGAATCCTTCCGTCTGGCAGGGTGAATCATTCCGTCTGGCAGGGTGAATCCTTCCCTCTGGCAGGCTGAATCCTTCCCTCTGGCAGGGTGAATCCTTCCATCTGGCAGGGTGAATCAATCCATCTGGCAGGCTAAGTCCTTCCATCTGGCAGGGTGAATCCATCCCTCTGGCAGGCTAAGTCTTTCCATCTGGCAGGGTGAATCATTCCATCTGGCGAGGTGAATAATTCCATCTGGCAGGCTGAATCCATCCATCTGGCAGGGTGAATCCTTCCGTCTGCCAGGGTGAATCCTTCCCTCTGGCAGGGTGAATCCTTCCCTCTGGCAGGGTGAATCCTTCCTTCTGGCAGGGTGAATCCTTCCATCTGGCAGGGTGAATCCTTCCCTCTGGCAGGGTGAATCCTTCCCTCTGGCAGGGTGAATCCTTCCCTCTGGCAGGGTGAATCCTTCCCTCTGGAAGTCTGAATCCTTCCCTCTGGAAGTCTGAATCCTTCCCTCTGGCAGGGTGAATCCTTCCCTCTGGCAGGGTGTATTCCTCCCTCTGGCAGGGTGAGATAGTGCAGGTTGAATACATTCTGATACACAGCTCTTAATGGAGCCTGACCCCCACTAGGATATATAATCCGGTGTACTCTGTACATGTCTTCCTGTGGATCATGGTACCGGGAGACGCAGCCCACTGACTGGCACACAGAGAGAGAGACTACCATTAATACCATGGATTCAGTTGACCAGGGGTCTGGGAGTGAAAAACGTTGGTAGGGCTCTTTGCCCTTACCAATCTGAGGAGGGTTTACCAAAGTCTCTGTTGTTGAAGTAATACAATATTAATGTATAGTCTTCAGTCTCATTGAACAGCATGCATTTACACTGCCACACACACACACACACACACACACACACACACACACACACACACACACACACACACACACACACACACACACACACACACACACACACACACACACACACACACACACACACACACACACACACACACACACACACACACACACAGATTATCTCTCCCCCTCTCCCCTCCCTCCTTAGTCAGTCAGACCCAGTAGCAGTGGGTGGGTAAAAGACACAGGGGCAGAATAAATGATTTGTTTCATCACAAAACCGGAGAGCAACATCTGTCCTATGAAGTCCACAGAGCAAAGAACAGTTTACTATAAACAGATTGAGAACCACTGAGTTACCTTTAAAGACAACAGGAGTACTGCTTCCACTATTTCAGCATCGTTTCAACGTAAACATTTAAAACATCACCAAATCAACTAGTCTAATACAGTGACAACTAAAAGATACAAACAAAAAAAAAACGATTTAGTCCATTCATCGTAAGCTAAATAGGATGTGGACGTCAATGGTTCTGATTTGTGTGTTTCCAGGTTTAATGTCACATGCACCAGTAGAGTGAAATGTCTTTCTCGTAGCTCTAACCTCATACAGACTCATACATACCAATGTAACACTACACATAACAAGGTAGAACAGATATAAAACTAAGAAGAACACAATAAGTAGTCATACTATATACAGAGTCAATACCGGGCACACAATGCAAATGGTCCGGGTAGCCACTTGGTTACCTGTTCAGGAGTCTTATGGTCAGTACCATATTAACAATGTACAGGGATACTGGAGTGATGGAGGTAGATATGTATAGGGGTAATCATACTATATACAGGGTCAGGACCATATTAACAATGTACAGGGATACTGGAGTGATGGAGGTAGATATGTATAGGGGTAAGGTGACTATATACAGGGTCAGTACCATATTAACAATGTACAGGGATACTGGAGTGATGGAGGTAGATATGTATAGGGGTAATCATACTATATACAGGGTCAGTACCATATTAACAATGTGCAGGGATACTGGAGTGATGGAGGTAGATATGTATAGGGGTAAGGTGACTATATACAGGGTCAGTACCATATTAACAATGTACAGGGATACTGGAGTGATGGAGGTAGATATGTATAGGGGTAAGGTGACTATATACAGAGTCAATACCGTATCAACAATGTACAGGGATACTGGAGTGATGGAGGTAGATATGTATAGGGGTAATCATACCATATACAGGGATACTGGAGTGATGGAGGTAGATATGTATAGGGGTAAGGTGACTATATACAGGGTCAGTACCATATTAACAATGTACAGGGATACTGGAGTGATGGAGGTAGATATGTATAGGGGTAATCATACTATATACAGGGTCAGTACCATATTAACAATGTACAGGGATACTGGAGTGATGGAGGTAGATATGTATAGGGCTAAGGTGACTATATACAGGGTCAGTACCATATTAACAATGTACAGGGATACTGGAGTGATGGAGGTAGATATGTATAGGGGTAAGGTGACTATATACAGAGTCAGTTCCATATCAACAATGTACAGGGATACTGGAGTGATGGAGGTAGATATGTATAGGGGTAATCATACTATATACAGGGTCAGTACCATATTAACAATGTACAGGGATACTGGAGTGATGGAGGTAGATATGTATAGGGCTAAGGTGACTATATACAGGGTCAGTACCATATTAACAATGTACAGGGATACTGGAGTGATGGAGGTAGATATGTATAGGGGTAAGGTGACTATATACAGAGTCAGTTCCATATCAACAATGTACAGGGATACTGGAGTGATGGAGGTAGATATGTATAGGGGTAAGGTGACTATATACAGGGTCAGTACCATATTAACAATGTACAGGGATACTGGAGTGATGGAGGTAGATATGTATAGGGGTAAGGTGACTATATACAGGGTCAGTACCATATTAACAATGTACAGGGATACTGGAGTGATGGAGGTAGATATGTATAGGGGTAAGGTAAACAGAGTAGCAGCAGGTAAGAGGGGTTGGTGGGGGGGGTACACAATGCAAATGGTCTGGGTAGCCACTTGATTACCTGTTCAGGAGTCTTATGGCTTGGGGGTCAATAGTTTGGACACAACAATCATTCAAGGGTTTTTCTTTATTTTTACTATTTTCCACATTGTAGAATAATAGTGAAGACATCAAAACTAGGAAATAACACATGGAATCATGTAGTAAACTAAAACAAGTGTTATTATATTTTATATCTGTGATTCAGGTAGCTTTACAGGTAGCTATACAGGTAGCTATTCAGGTAGCTATTCGGGTAGCTATTCGGGTAGCTATACGGGTAGCTATTCGGGTAGCTATTCAGGTAGCTATTCAGGTAGCTATACAGGTAGCTATTCAGGTAGCTATTCAGGTAGCTATTCTGGTAGCTATTCAGGTAGCTATTCAGGTAGCTATTTAGGTAGCTATTCAGGTAGCTATTCAGGTAGCTATTCAGGTAGCTATACAGGTAGCTATTCAGGTAGCTATTCAGGTAGGTATACAGGTAGCTATACAGGTAGCTATACAGGTAGCTATTCAGGTAGCTATTCAGTTAGCTATTCTGTAAGCTATTCTGGTAGCTATTCTGGTAGCTATTTACTTAGCTGTTCAGTTAGCTGTTCTGTTAGCTGTTCTGTTAGCTATTCAGGTAGCTATTTAGTTAGCTGTTCTGTTAGCTGTTCTGTTAGCTATTTAGTTTAAGCATGAGCTGTCAGAGCAGCTTACAGATCATTGCACCTGTAATTAGCCCATCTGTAAACAGCCCACCCAACTACCTCATCCCCATATTGTTATTTTTTTTATTTTGGTCCATTGCACCCCAGTATCTCTACTTGCACATTCATCTTCTGCACATCTATCACTCCAGTGTTTAATTGCTAAATTGTAATTACTTCGCCACTACGGCCTATTTATTGCCTCTCTGGTCTTACTCCATTTACAGACACTGTATATAGACGTTTCTATTGTGTTATTGGCTGTATGTTTGTTTATTCCATGTGTAACTCTGTGTTGTTGTTTGTGTCACACTGCTTTGCTTTATCTTGGCCAGGTCGCAGTTGTAAATGAGAACTTGTTCTCAACTGGCCACCCTGGTTAAATAAAGGTGAAATAAAAAAATTAAAAAAATAGCTATTCTGTTAGCTATTTATCAGTGATTAGAAGTTTTTCACCAGCCTGCTGATGACTTGATGCACCGGTACCGCTTGCCGTGCGGAAGCAGAGAGAACAGTCTATTGCTTGAGTTGTTCGAGTCTTTAACACATTTCCAGGTATTTCCTTTCACACCAACTGATATAAAGGTCCTGGATGACAGCGAGCTCGTGTGCACACCACCCTCTGTAGCGCTATACGATCGAGGGCGGTGCTGTTGCCACACCAGGCGGTGATGCAGCCAGTCAAACTGAGCACACAGCCATGCAATCTCCATACACAAACATTGGCAGTAGAATGGCCTTACTGAAGAGTTCAGTGACTTACAACGTGGCACCGTCATAGGATGCCACCTTTTCCAAAAAGTCAGTGCGGCAAATGTTCTGCCCTGCTGTAAAGTGCTATAATTGTGAATTGGAAATGTCTAGGAGCATCAATAGCTCAGCCGTGAAGTGGTGGGCCACACAAGCTCACAGAACGGGACTGGGGAGGTCTGAAGTGTCTGAAGTAGCGTGTAAAAATGATCTGTCCTCAGTTGGATCATTCACTACCGAGTTCCAAACTGCCTCTGGAAGCAACGTGAACGTGGTCGAGCAGCCACACACAAGCCACGGATCTGGGTTTTGGCAAATGCCAGGAAAACACTACCTGCCCAAATGTATAGTGCCCACTGTAAAGTTTGGTGGAGGAGGAATAATGGTGTGAGGCTGTTTTTCATGGTTTGGGCCCCTTAGTTCCAGTGAAGGGAAATCTTAACGCTACAGCATACAATGACATTCTAGATGATTCTGTGCTTCCCACTTTGTGGCAACAGTTTGGGGAAGGCCCTTTCCTGATTCAGCACAACAATGCCCCCGTGCACAAAGCGAGGTTCACACACAGATCGATGTGGAAGAACTTGACTGGCCTGCACAGAACCCAGACCTCAACCCCATCGGACACCTTTGGGATGAATTGCAACGAGGACTGCGAGCCAGGCCTAATCGCCCAACATCAGTGCCCGACCTCACTAATGCTCGTGTGGCTGAATAGAAGCAAGTCCCTGCAATAATGTTCCAACATCTAGTGGAAAGCTTTCCCAGAAGACTGGAGGCTGTTATTGCAGCAAAGGGTGCACAAAGTCTATATTAATGCCCATGATTTTGGAATCAAATAAAATAAAATTTTATTTGTCACATACACATGGCTAGCAGATGTTAATGCGAGTGTAGCGAAATGCTTGTGAATGAGATGTCCAACGTGCAGGTGTCCACATACTTTTGGTCACATATTTTTGGGGGAAGTCAGACAAGTCAGTCAGTCAGACCAGTCAGCCAGTCAGCCAGTCAGTCAGCCAGTAGGCCAGTCAGCCAGTCAGTCAGACAAGTCAGTCAGCCAGCCAGTCAGCCAGTCAGTCAGTCAGCCAGTCAGCCAGTCAGTCAGCCAGTCAGTCAGCCAGCCAATCAGCCAGTAGGCCAGTCAGCCAGCCAGTCAGTCAGCCAGTAGGCCAGCCAGCCAGCCAGCCAGTCAGTCAGTCAGCCAGACAAGTTGGTCAGTCAGCCAGTCAGCCAAGTCTGCCAGCCAGCCAGCCAGTCAGTCAGTCAGCCAGTCTGTACCTAGTAGGTGAGTGAAGGCTCAATATGTTCCCACTTACAGCCCCAGCAATCACATCTCATTGAGGGCTGGGCTCGGTCGGAACACACCAATCAGAGGAAACGAAGGATTGCATGCTGGGAGTTTGTTAGTCAGAAAATAATTTTAGCTGTTCACGACTAAAATAGAACACTCTTTGTTGTGGGCCTTCGAAAGCTTCCTTCTATGATGTGCCATAATCCACGCTACCTTGTAACACATCATCGGTAGGCTGGGCTGTGACCACGGAGGGGGACTGTAATGTTGATTACACGTCCCTAACCAACCCATAAAGACCTCAACCGTAGAAAGCAGCATGAAATCACCAGTTACAAAGTTGTAGCCTGGGCAGATGCTAAGTCTCTGCAGGCTAACCCGTCAGTTGCCCGAGACCCAGACCAAACCAGCCTCTCATTTATTTTTCCCAGCGTTGAAAAAAACTTTTACGAGGTGGAAAAAGAGAAGGAACGTCCAACGGGTCGATTCCATGTCGTATTCCTGTCAGGCGTAATGACGACAGTTATGGTAGTCATTCCTGTGTGGGTCACAGACCCGTGTTACCTTAGCAACGCCAGGTCTAACAGTTGTTAGGCTAATAGTTAAGGGAAATGCAGTGGTGAGACCAGGGAAACAGAACCTAATGGTTGGGTCAGATGGTCCATATGTGGTAGACATTATTTACCCCGCTGACGGTAGGAATTCTAACCCTGCTGGGATCCATGTAACTGGGAAATTGAAAGACAATCACCGCACTTCATAAGTGAATCATTGTGATGTCATTAGTCAATGGAACAACCGCTGTGGGCCTGTAAACTAAACCATGGCTACTTGTCAACTTACAGCAGTGTTCTCTCTACACATCACTCTGTTGCCTCAGTGAAAGAGCCTTCCCAGCTCATTTGTTTTCCCTCTGGTTCCTTGAACATTTTCCCTCTGGTTCCTTGAACCTTTTCCCGCTGGTTCCTTCAACCTTTTCCCTCTGGTTCCTTGAACCTTTTCCCTCTAGTTCCTTGAATGTTTCCCTCTGGTTCCTTGAATGTTTCCCGCTGGTTCCTTCAACCTTTTCCCTCTGGTTCCTTGAACATTTTCCCTCTGGTTCCTTGAACCTTTTCCCGCTGGTTCCTTGAACCTTTTCCATCTGGTTCCTTGAATGTTTCCCTCTAGTTCCTTGAATGTTTCCCTCTGGTTCCTTGAATGTTTCCCTCTGGTTCCTTGAATGTTTCCCGCTGGTTCCTTCAACCTTTTCCCTCTGGTTCCTTGAACCTTTTCCCTCTGGTTCCTTGAATGTTTCCCTCTGGTTCCTTGAATGTTTCCCTCTGGTTCCTTGAATGTTTCCCTCTGGTTCCTTGAATGTTTCCCTCTGGTTCCTTGAATGTTTCCTTCTGGTTCCTTGAATGTTTTCCCTCTGGTTCCTTGAATGTTTTCCCTCTGGTTCCTTGAATGTTTCCCTCTGGTTCCTTGAATGTTTCCTTCTGGTTCCTTGAACCTCTTCCCTCTGGTTCCTTGAATGTTTTCCCTCTGGGTTCCTTGAATGTTTCCCTCTGGTTCCTTGAATGTTTCCCTCTGGTTCCTTGAATGTTTCCCTCTTGTTCCTTGAATGTTTCCCTCTGGTTCCTTGAATGTTTCCTTCTGGTTCCTTGAATGTTTCCCTCTGGTTCCTTGAACGTGTTCCCTCTGGTTCCTTGAACCTCTTCCCTCTGGTTCCTTGAATGTTTTCCCTCTGGGTTCCTTGAATGTTTCCCTCTGGTTCCTTGAATGTTTCCCTCTGGTTCCTTGAATGTTTCCCTCTGGTTCCTTGAATGTTTCCCTCTGGTTCCTTGAATGTTTCCTTCTGGTTCCTTGAATGTTTCCCTCTGGTTCCTTGAATGTTTTCCAGCTGGTTCCTTGAATGTTTCCCCTGAGAGGTTTTATTAATGATCTGAAGTATTTGAATAACTTCCTTAAAACTTATACTGAATGATTCAAGAAGACTTTTGATAACACTGCTAGATTATTTTGGGTTAACTTTTTTTAAACTCCAAGCACATATAGACACAGATTGGACACAGATAGACAGAGATAGGACTCATGGAAATGAAGCTAATACAAGATGGCGTAACCTTGCGTGATGACCTGTACTTGTAGGTGTTTGGTGTTTTCCCCGTGCGCTTTCATTTAGTTAATCTACAGTCTATAGCCTACCCGTGTCTTACTTACAATTTGTTGTTAGGAGCCTACCCATTGAAGTCCAGCTTAACATCTAGGCTATATTAAATTATCTTTACAAACAATGTAGCTTTTCGCCCGTCTCCTCTACTTTGGTTCACCCGCCAGCCTACAGTGTCTCAGCTAATCTGTCCCTCTGGAACCTGAGATTGCACGTCTCTTGGTGACTCTGGTGGATTCTTTGACGCTTCTCCGCTGAGCGTTCACGGTCTCCCCTGGGCCTCAGTGTTTCCACACGGATGCTACGCTGACTCTCTGCTGCCAAGTGCCTCGGATTCCTGGTGTCTCCAAGACGTTTATCTGCTCAGTCGGGGTGATCCAGCTGTACTGTTCTTCTGTGTCTAATCGTTGATACAGCAGAGTGCTCGGGGCCTTTCTCGACCCTGATCCCCCGGCTTGGATACCTTGGCAGCAGGACTACATCTCCTGTTGACCCTCGTTCTACCACTGAGCCACAGGAGAGCTATCTGTGCACGTCCTGTTGCTATGTCCGTTGTATGCCACCTTGCATCCCAACCCACTTCTCGGGCAAGTCTCCCTCCCCTGGGGTGAAACATTGATGCGTCTCCTCATCTTGGGATGTTATTTTGGTTACTCTTGTTTCTAGGGCTGCCTCTATTTTACCCTTATGTTTGCTAATGAAACAGCTTTTCCAAACGTCCATCCATCAAGCCGATCATGAATTCCCTCTCATGTGCACAGCAGCCAGATAAGATTAGTCAGCCGTATCTCATGACTGTTGGTTTCTGATAATGTGCATTTAACCCTGGCCCAGTTTTTTCCACTGTTAACTATTATGTCAACATTGATACTAATAGAGTGACTTCTGAAACTGCGAAAGCCTCCGATTAATCTTTAAAAGGAAAACTCCACCCCAAAAAACGATATAGTCCATTGTTGACATAGTCCCAAAATGTTTTTTGCTAGTCAGCAATCAAGTTTGCAAGATATTGTAACTTTTCAAAATACAGGAATCATCTCCGTATGATGGTACGTTTTGCTGGAGTACTGAAATTCCGAAGAACAACAGAAGAACCTTGTTTCTTAACATTCTTGGAAGAATTTTAGAACGTTTTAGAACCCAATGTCAAACCAATTAAATGTAACATGTTTGAACTTTTAGGAAAACCTTCTGTTAAAGGAATAAAATACCATGAAAATTACGTTTTTTTTTTTGTCAAGTTCCTTAAATGTGCTGAGAAGGTTCCATAGCCAATCAAGTTCCTTAAATGTGCTGAGAAGGTTCCATAGCCAATCAAGTTCCTTAAATGTGCTGAGAAGGTTCCATAGCCAATCAAGTTCCTTAAATGTGCTGAGAAGGTTCCATAGCCAATCAAGTTCCTTAAATGTTCTGAGAAGGTTCCATAGCCAATCAAGTTTTGGGAAGGTTTTAATTCAAAATGACCACAGGACAACCTCTCGCCGAAACATATGGTTCTCAGAACGTTATGTGCTAGCTGGGTTATTTTCTCCATCCTTGCCATTGATAACATACTTCACCACGACCAGTAATGGAGGGTCCTTCACTTAGTGGCCAGTTCACGGTTTAGCTCTCCATAGTCTTCCTCTGTCACCATGTAGTGTCTTTGGTGCTACAGACGAGTGTCACAGCAAGTTGCCAACACCGTCAACATCGAAGTGTGATATTTATCCGTGGTATATTACAGAGACGGCTTATTGGAGGCTAGAAGAGGTGCTAGAGGTGTTATAGAATAGACGTTTCTCGTTTCTGTTTAAGAGATCACATCAAAAGGAATCATCCAATGAAATATATGGTACTAATCGGCCAGAGTTACGCAGCTGCTCCCTCTCATCTGCCTTCACTCAAATCAAATGTGATTTGTTACATGCTTCCTAGAAAACAGGTGTAGAGTTAAAAGGCAAGATAAAACATGTAATACATTTTTTAAATAATGACAAGAAGAATAAATACACAGTGAATAACTCATTAAAAATTATGTGTATAAATAACCTTGCTATATACAGGGAACCCAGTACTGAGTCGATGTGCAGGGGTTACAGGTAATTGAGGTAGCTATGTACATATATTTATTTTCTTTATTTTTATTTAACCTTTATTTAGTTATGCAACAGGAAAGATAGACAGTCTGGACAAGTCAGTTAAAATTACACCCGACCCAATGGCATCAGATCCGACCCAACGATATCAGACCCAATGACATCAGATCCGAACCAATGACATCAGATCTGACCCAATGACATCAGATCCGACCCAGACATTATTTAGAATTCTGGATCAAGACGGGCTCGCGTCCCAGATGTAGTCTCAGGTAGTCTCAGGTGGTCTCAGGTGGTCTCAGGTGGTCTCAGGTAGTCTCCGGTGGTCTCCGGTAGTCTCCGGTAGTCTCCGGTGGTCTCCGGTGGTCTCCGATGGTCTCCGATGGTCTCAGGTGGTCTCAGGTCTTATTTATTTTTATTTAACCTTAATTTAGTTATCTTCTTGAGAATACAGGGGGTGCTGTTTTCGCATTAGCATAATTGCCTCTACAGATTAAACTGCCTCTTATTCAATTATTGCTGTTACTATATGCATATAACCATATACCATTGGATAGAAAACAAGCTATGGTTTCTAAATCCGTTTCAATTTTGTCTCTGAGTGAAACACAGGTCATTTGACAGCACTTTCCCTGAGCCAGAAGAAGATTGCAAGATCTGTATGCTCGCTTCAACGCTCTGCCTATATATGGTCACGCCACCTATGACCCGAAACACACTTCATTCTTCTTCCTCTGGGTGTCAGGAAGACGTCAGAGGAGAAATTTTTTGTTTATCTTGTACTGACGTGAAATAAGACCTATTTCTTTAGCGTGACCGACAACTTCCGGTTTTCTGAAACGCGCGTTTTAGAGGTGCAATTGTCTTTTGTTATGCTGACGTTACGGATGAAAACTATCTCCGTCTCGAAGTTTGTTTGATACATGTGACCATATCATCCTAATGTATGTTTTTTCAATATAGTTTAATCAGATTATTTGAATTTTTTCGGGAGTTTTGCCGTGTTCCGTTCTGTGAGTTTTTTAACTTTGGACAGGGACCGTGCCAGTCGACCAGTACCCAGGCTAAATGAAGAGGGGAAGTTGCCATTGTGAATGGATTGAACGACTCATCAGGACTAAGGACACCTTGATCAACATTCTGATGAAAGATCAGCAATAGTAAGACCCAATTTACGATGTTATTTCATATATCTGTCGTGCATGTGAACTGGTCGGGCGCGCCCAGCTGGTTCTGGCTGGCCTGGTTATGCTAATTTAGCGCTACATTTTGTTTTCGCTATAAAACATTTAATAAATCTGAAATATTGTTTGGATTCACCAGATGTTGGGCTTTCAATATATGTACGCTGTGTATTTTTTCTGAAATGTTTTAACCTGTCTAGGATCAGCGTGGCGCTAGCGGCACACCCCCCCCCCCCCCACTGAAAAACCAGTGCCGCGAAATTCAAAAAAAATATTTTTTTAAAATATTTAACTTTCACACATTAAAGTCCAATACAGCTAATGAAAGACACAGATCTTGTGAATCCAGTCAACATTTCCGATTTTTAAAATGTTTTACAGGGAAGACACAATATGTAAAGATGTACATCTATTACCTAAAAACACATTAGCATAATCCACCATCTTTTATTTGTCCACCAACACCAGTAGCCATCACCAATTCGGCTAAACTAAGATATTTATAGCCCCTAACCAACAAAAAAACTCATTAGATGACAGTCTGATAACATATTTATGGTATGGGATAGGTTTTGTTAGAAAAAAGTGCATATTTCAGGTAGATGGCATAGTTTACAATTGCACCCACCATCACAAATGGACTAGAATAATTACAATGAGCAACGTGTTTACCTAACTACTAATCATCAAACATTTCGTAAAAATACACAGCATACACGAATCGAAAGACACAGATCCTGTGAATACAGACAATATTTCAGATTTTCTAAGTGTCTTACAGCGAAAACACAATAAATCGTTATATTAGCTTAGCACATAGCAATTAGCAGCCCAGCATTGATTCTAGCCAAAGTGAGCGATAAAAGTCAACATCGCCAAAAGATATTAATTTTTTCACTAACCTTCTCAGAATTCTTCCGATGACACTCCTGTAACATCACATTACAACATGCATATACAGTTTGATCGAAAATGTTTATATTTAGCCACCAAAATCATGGTTAGACAATGTGAAATGTAACTCAGCTGGTCAGAATTTGTCCTTGCGCCACTTAGACAGTGATCTACTCTTATACATAAATACTCATAAACGTGACTAAAAAATATAGGGTGGACAGGGATTGATAGACAATTTAATTCTTAATACAATTGCGTTATTACATTTTTTAATTTATCCTTACTTTTCAATACAGTTTGCGCCAAGCGAAGCTACGTCAAAAAACATGGCGTCCTAAGCCACTAAAATGTTTCGACAGAAACACGATTTATCATAATAAAAATGTCCTACCTTGAGCTGTTCTTCCATCAGTATCTTGGGCAAAGGATCCTTTCTTGGGAGAAATCGTCTTTTGGTGGAAAGCTGTCCTCTTGCCATGTGGAAATGTCAACTGCGTTCGGGATGAACTGAAAAGCGTGCCCAACTTTTCACATCGTTGCAAAAATAAATGTCCCAAAATCGCACTAAACGGATATAAATTGCTATAAAACGCTTTAAATTAACTACTTTATGATGTTTGTAACTCCTATAACGAGTGAAAAGATGACCGGAGAAATATAACAGGCTAAACTAACGCTTGGAACAGGAGAGGGTTGGTGTCTTCCACGCGCGTTACGCAGCAAGAAAAGACTTGCTAGCTAGTTTTTTTCATTTGTAGGGCCTGTGAACGCGCAATCGACCCCGTTGGAATCGTCATCACGTAAAGGCATCCAGGGGAAGACGTAAGAAGTGTCCGTATAGTCATAGCAACGACAGTGCCCTTTTAACTGACTTCAGAAAAGTGGCCAACATTTCTCAAATCTGACTCCATGTCAGGGAAATTGCTGTAGAATGGGCTCTGTTCCACTTAGAGACAAAATTTCAACTCCTATAGAAACTATAGACTGTTTTCTATCCAATAATAATAATAATATGCATATTGTACGATCAAGGATTTTGTGGGAAGCCGTTTAAAAAATTTGCCAAATTAGCATAAATAGTCTAAACAGCGCCCCCATCCCCAACAGGTTAAGACAAGTAATTAGTTATATAACGTTGGTCTCTGTAATTGTTCTAGCTGCATCAGCACTATATCAGATTGCAGCTGCAATGTAGAACTGTGATTTATACCTGAAAAATGCACATTTAAAAAAAAAAAACTATGCTATACCATAAATATGTTATCAGACTGTCATCTTATGAATTTGTTTGTTGGTTAGTGGCTATCAATATCTTAGTTTAGCCGAATTGGTGATAGCACCTGATGGAGTAAGAAACTGTTGGAGTAAGAAAATGGTGTCTTTTGCTAACGTGTTTAGCTAATAGATTTACATATTGTGTCTTCCCTGTAAAACATTTAAAAAATCTGAAATGGTGGTTTTATTCACAAGATCTGTGTCTTTCATTGGGTGTCTTGGACTTGTGATTTAATAATATTTAGATGCTACTATTTAATTGTGACGCTATGCTAGCGATGCTAATCAGTGTGGGGGGGGGTGGGGGGTGCTCCCGGATCCGGGTTAGGTACTCTGTAGAGGATTTATGCAACAGGAAAGATAGACAGTCTGGACAAGTCAGTTAAAATTACACCCGACCGAATGGCATCAGATCCGACCCAACGATATCAGATCCGACCCAATGACATCAGATCTGACCCAATGACATCAGATCCGACCCAACGATATCAGACCCAATGACATCAGATCCGACCCAATGACATCAGATCTGACCCAATGACATCAGATCCGACCCAACGATATCAGACCCAATGACATCAGATCCGACCCAATGACATCAGGTAGTCTCAGGTAGTCTCAGGTAGTCTCAGGTAGTCTCCGATGGTCCCAGGTAGTCTCAGGTAGTCTCAGGTAGTCTCAAGTATTCTCAAGTAGTCTCAAGTAGTCTTTATATACCGTATAATGTATGGGTACCTTTATATACCTGAGGTAGTCTCAGGTAGTCTCAGGTAGTCTCCGTTTATCTCCGGTGGTCTCCGATGGTCCCTTGTAGTCTCAGGTAGTCTCAGGTAGTCTCAAGTAGTCTCAAGTAGTCTTTATATACCATATAATGTATGGGTATCTTTATATACCATATAATGTATGGGTATCTTTATATACCATAGAATGTATGGGTATCTTTATATACCATAGAATGTATGGGTATCTTTATATACCATAGAATGTATGGGTATCTTTATATACCATAGAATGTATGGGTATCTTTATATACCATAGAATGTATGGGTATCTTTGTATACCATAGAATGTATGGGTATCTTTGTATACCATAGAATGTATGGGTATCTTTATATACCATAGAATGTATGGGTATCTTTATATACCATAGAATGTATGGGTATCTTTATATACCATAGAATGTATGGGTATCTTTATATACCATAGAATGTATGGGTATCTTTATATACCATAGAATGTATGGGTATCTTTATATACCATAGAATGTATGGGTATCTTTATATACCATAGAATGTATGGGTATCTTTATATACCATAGAATGTATGGGTATCTTTATATACCATAGAATGTATGGGTATCTTTATATACCATAGAATGTATGGGTATCTTTATATACCATAGAATGTATGGGTATCTTTATATACCATAGAATGTATGGGTATCTTTATATACCATAGAATGTATGGGTATCTTTATATACCATAGAATGTATGGGTATCTTTATATACCATAGAATGTATGGGTATCTTTATATACCATCAAGGTGGAGTTTCCTTTTTCTCAGTGTGAAAATGTTCATAGAAGGTCCTCATAATGTCCCAGAGCCTACGTCCTAACTGACACCCTCCGTAGTGCACTACTGTTGTCCAGGTCCTCATAATGTCCCAGAGCCTACATCCTAACTGACACTCTCCGTAGTGCACTACTGTTGTCCAGGTTCTCATAATGTCCCAGAGCCTACGTCCTAACTGACACCCTCCGTAGTGCACTACTGTTGTCCAGGTCCTCATAATGTCCCAGAGCCTACGTCCTAACTGACACCCTCCGTAGTGCACTACTGTTGTCCAGGTCCTCATAATGTCCCAGAGGGTACGTCCTAGCTGACACCCTGCGTAGTGCACTACTGTTGTCCAGGTCCTCATAATGTCCCAGAGCCTACGTCCTAACTGACACCCTCCGTAGTGCACTACTGTTGTCCAGGTCCTCATAATGTCCCAGAGCCTACGTCCTAACTGACACCCTGCGTAGTGCACTACTGTTGTCCAGGTCCTCATAATGTCCCAGAGCCTACGTCCTAACTGACACCCTCCGTAGTGCACTACTGTTGTCCAGGTCCTCATAATGTCCCAGAGCCTACGTTCTAACTGACACCCTCCGTAGTGCACTACTGTTGTCCAGGTCCTCATAATGTCCCAGAGGGTACGTCCTAGCTGACACCCTGCGTAGTGCACTACTGTTGTCCAGGTCCTCATAATGTCCCAGAGCCTACGTCCTAACTGACACCCTCCGTAGTGCACTACTGTTGTCCAGGTCCTCATAATGTCCCAGAGCCTACGTCCTAACTGACACCCTGCGTAGTGCACTACTGTTGTCCAGGTCCTCATAATGTCCCAGAGCCTACGTCCTAACTGACACCCTCCGTAGTGCACTACTGTTGTCTAGGTCCTCATAATGTCCCAGAGCCTACGTTCTAACTGACACCCTCCGTAGTGCACTACTGTTGTCCAGGTCCTCATAATGTCCCAGAGCCTACGTCCTAACTGACACCCTCCGTAGTGCACTACTGTTGTCCAGGTCCTCATAATGTCCCAGAGCCTACGTCCTAACTGACACCCTGCGTAGTGCACTACTGTTGTCCAGGTCTTCCTAATGTCCCAGAGGCTACGTCCTAACTGACACCCTCCGTAGTGCACTACTGTTGTCCAGGTCCTCATAATGTCCCAGAGGCTACGTTCTAATTGACACCCTGCGTAGTGCACTACTGTTGTCCAGGTCCTCATAATGTCCCAGAGCCTACGTTCTAACTGACACCCTCCGTAGTGCACTACTGTTGTCCAGGTCCTCATAATGTCCCAGATGCTACGTTCTAACTGACACCCTGCGTAGTGCACTACTGTTGTCCAGGTCCTCATAATGTCCCAGAGCCTACGTCCTAACTGACACCCTCCGTAGTGCACTACTGTTGTCCAGGTCCTCATAATGTCCCAGAGCCTACGTCCTAACTGACACCCTCCGTAGTGCACTACTGTTGTCCAGGTCCTCATAATGTCCCAGAGCCTACGTTCTAACTGACACCCTCCGTAGTGCACTACTGTTGTCCAGGTCCTCATAATGTCCCAGAGCCTACGTTCTAACTGACACCCTCCGTAGTGCACTACTGTTGTCCAGGTCCTCATAATGTCCCAGAGCCTACGTCCTAACTGACACCCTCCGTAGTGCACTACTGTTGTCCAGGTCCTCATAATGTCCCAGAGCCTACGTTATAACTGACACCCTGCGTAGTGCACTACTGTTGTCCAGGTCCTCCTAATGTCCCAGAGGCTACGTCCTAACTGACACCCTCCGTAGTGCACTACTGTTGTCCAGGTCCTCATAATGTCCCAGAGCCTACGTCCTAACTGACACCCTCCGTAGTGCACTACTGTTGTCCAGGTCCTCATAATGTCCCAGAGCCTACGTCCTAACTGACACCCTGCGTAGTGCACTACTGTTGTCCAGGTCCTCATAATGTCCCAGAGCCTACGTCCTAACTGACACCCTCCGTAGTGCACTACTGTTGTCCAGGTCCTCATAATGTCCCAGAGCCTACGTCCTAACTGACACCCTCCGTAGTGCACTACTGCTGTCCAGGTCCTCATAATGTCCCAGAGCCTACATCCTAACTGACACCCTGCGTAGTGCACTACTGTTGTCCAGGTCCTCATAATGTCCCAGAGGGTACGTCCTAGCTGACACCCTGCGTAGTGCACTACTGTTGTCCAGGTCCTCATAATGTCCCAGAGCCTACGTCCTAACTGACACCCTGCGTAGTGCACTACTGTTGTCCAGGTCCTCATATTGTCCCAGAGCCTACGTTCTAACTGACACCCCGCGTAGTGCACTACTGTTGTCCAGGGCCCATAGGGGATAGTGTGCCGGTGAGGACACATCCATGGTACAGAGTGCCTCTCAGTCTTCCTGGTTGACGGTTGAGGAAAGCCAGAGCTCAGAAACCGACAGCTGCAAACCCGTCGACCCACAGACATCTACACTGAGACACCTTCCAGCTTTCACCGGAATGTTAAAAACTCGATTACACACAACCTCTGTCATAATAACACTGTAGTGATGAAAGACACAAGCCCCTAAGGATAAACTTTCCACTTTGTGTCGTCATCTTGCCCCGTTTCACAGAGAAGTTTCTAGAAGCTAGCGGTTGCTATAGTCTGGTCCAATCATTAATGTAAACACATACACAGAACTCACAGCGATTAAAGTTAAGCAGCTCCATTTCAACCTATTATGGTCACAGGTTTGTGCTTTCCCAGATTTAAAACGCTGAAGCTTTACGGTCTGTTGCCTTCGACGTTGTTGAGAACTTTTTAAGAGAAAAGAAAACTAAATCTACTCTGTGGTTGAATTTCAACACAAGATGCCCAAACACATCTCTCCCTATTATAAAACATAAATAATCTGTTTTGTTATATATTAAATTGTAATATTGGAAAGTAAACTCAAAATGTAATAAATGCCAACTCTATATCTGACGTGGTTCAGGTGGCTTCCTTATTCATGTCCATAACCATGTGTGTGAGGCGTAAACTTTTGTTTCAAATTAGATTTGTTTAAGACTACCAAGAAACTCTGTGTGACCCTGATTTAGTCCACTACACCACTAAATCAAAAGGTTAAACATGTCCACACACACCAGGCGCCAGATCATTCTGTACTCTCAATCATAAAGTGTCAAACAGGACAGAGAGCACATAGAGGACAGAGAGTATATAGAGGACAGAGAGTATATAGAGGACAGAGAGTATATAGAGGACAGAAAGTATATAGAGGACAGAGAGTGTATAGAGGACAGAGAGTATATAGAGGACAGAGAGTGTATAGAGGACAGAGAGTATATAGAGGACAGAGAGTATATAGAGGACAGAGAGTATATAGAGGACAGAGAGTGTATAGAGGACAGAGAGTGTATAGAGGACAGAGAGTGTATAGAGGACAGAGAGTATATAGAGGACAGAGAGTGTATAGAGGACAGAGAGTGTATAGAGGACAGAGAGTATATAGAGGACAGAGAGTATATAGAGGACAGAGAGTATATAGAGGACAGAGAGTATATAGAGGACAGAGAGTATATAGAGGACAGAGAGTGTATAGAGGACAGAGAGTATATAGAGGACAGAGAGTATATAGAGGACAGAGAGTATATATAGGACAGAGAGTATATAGAGGACAGAGAGTATATAGAGGACAGAGAGTATATAGAGGACAGAGAGTATATAGAGGACAGAGAGTGTATAGAGGACAGAGAGTATATAGAGGACAGAGAGTATATAGAGGACAGAGAGTATATAGAGGACAGAGAGTATATAGAGGACAGAGAGTATATAGAGGACAGAGAGTGTATAGAAGACAGAGAGTAGCCATAGAGGACAGAGAGTATATAGAGGACAGAGAGTGTATAGAGGACAGAGAGTATATAGAGGACAGAGAGTATATAGAGGACAGAGAGTATATAGAGGACAGAGAGTATATAGAGGACAGAGAGTGTATAGAGGACAGAGAGTATATAGAGGACAGAGAGTATATAGAGGACAGAGAGTATATAGAGGACAGAGAGTATATAGAGGACAGAGAGTATATAGAGGACAGAGAGTATATAGAGGACAGAGTATATAGAGGACAGAGAGTATATAGAGGACAGAGAGTATATAGAGGACAGTTAGCACATAGAGGACAGAGAGCATATAGAGGACAGAGAGTATATAGAGGACAGAGAGTATATAGATTACAGAGAGTATATAGAGGACAGAGAGTATATAGAGGACAGAGAGTATATAGAGGACAGAGAGTGTATAGAGGACAGAGAGTATATAGAGGACAGAGAGTATATAGAGGACAGAGAGTATATAGAGGACAGAGAGTATATAGAGGACAGAGAGTGTATAGAGGACAGAGAGTATATAGAGGACAGAGAGTATATAGAGGACAGAGAGTATATAGAGGACAGAGAGTGTATAGAGGACAAAGAGTATATAGAGGACAGAGAGTATATAGAGGACAGAGAGTGTATAGAGGACAGAGAGTATATAGAGGACAGAGAGTATATAGAGGACAGAGAGTATATAGAGGACAGAGAGTATATAGAGGACAGAGAGTATATAGAGGACAGAGAGTTTATAGAGGACAGAGAGTATATAGAGGACAGAGAGTATATAGAGGACAGAGAGTATATAGAGGACAGAGAGCGTATAGAGGACAGAGAGCGTATAGAGGACAGAGAGCGTATAGAGGACAGAGAGCGTATAGAGGACAGAGAGCGTATAGAGGACAGAGAGCGTATAGAGGACAGAGAGCGTATAGAGGACAGAGAGCGTATAGAGGACAGAGAGCGTATAGAGGACAGAGAGCATATAGAGGACAGAGAGTATATAGAGGACAGAGAGTATATAGAGGACAGAGAGTATATAGAGGACAGAGAGTATATAAAGGACAGAGAGTATATAGAGGACAGAGAGTATATAGAGGACAGAGAGTATATAGAGGACAGAGAGTATATAGAGGACAGAGAGTATATAGAGGACAGAGAGTATATAGAGGACAGAGAGTATATAGAGGACAGAGAGTATATAGAGGACATAGAGTGTATAGAGGACAGAGAGTATATAGAGGACAGAGAGTATATAGAGGACAGAGAGTATATAGAGGACAGAGAGTGTATAGAGGACAGAGAGTATATAGAGGACAGATGGACTTCCTTCTCTCTTTGTCAATGAAAGTGAAAATATCAGATGAGGCCATTCAGCTTTGTTGAAAGTTTAAGTATAAATAGAGGCCATGCAGCTTTGATGAAAGTTTAAGTATAAATAGAGGCCATGCAGCTTTGTTGAAAGTTTAATTATAAATAGAGGCCATGCAGCTTTGATGAAAGTTTAAGTATAAATAGAGGCCATGCAGCTTTGATGAAAGTTTAAGTATAAATAGAGGCCATGCAGCTTTGATGAAAGTTTAAGTATAAATAGAGGCCATGCAGCTTTGTCATCGTTTGCAGCCAAGTGTTGATTGAGGCTCATAAAGCTTTTGAATTCCATCGTAAATCTTTAAATAGTGACTGAAGCTGTTTGATGTGATGTGAGCCACACGTTAAATGTTTCAGAGTGGGAAGACTTAATTTAGTGTCTCCCTGGCCCAGTTCAGTTTCCAGAATTGTGAACAGTTAGATGCTTATCCTGTAACACACAGCGTTTACAGACAGATTTAATCCATTCCTTTGAAAGAGGTGGAAGAATATAGAAATGGCAGTGATAAGCTTACATTGTTATTTTGGGCCAAAGCCCTAGGCTACTTAACTACCAAAGACACTGATTGCATCATGTCCAATGTAATAAAATGTGCCAAATGAAAGCCCTTTTTCAGAGAGATGTTTTGTTCTGTAGCTGGCCTGTAAAAGTGTCTATCGGAGGGTCTAATTAGCACCCCGCCCCCTTAACCATAAGCAGAGGGAGAGGGGCTACGACATAAATGGCTTAGTGTGTGTGAGAGAAAGGGCTTTTGGGGGCTGTAGTTTCCCTCGACCTCACAACACCACTGTACTGTTAGGTAGTAACACTAGTTAACATCTAAGCATACAGCTGTCATGATGCAGAGTCTCACAACACGTATGGCTACAGTTTCTGGGCTGAGAGGCCCTGTGTTTCTGGGCTGAGAGGCCCTGTGTTTCTGGGCTGAGAGGCCCTGTGTTTCTGGGCTGAGAGGCCCTGTGTTTCTGGGCTGAGAGGCCCTGTGTTTATGGGCTGAGAGGCCCTGTGTTTCTGGGCTGAGAGGCCCTGTGTTTCTAAGCAGTTGTGTTTTACTGAGATTATTTCCGAGTAACCGACAGAGCAATTTAGTGACACGTGCATGTGTACCGACGAAGGAGTTTTTCAGACAAGTACATTAAGTTATAGCCCTTCTGAGGAGGTTTCCTTTAGTCTACTATACCTAAATATACCCCAGTCTAATATACCCCAGTCTCTGAACAGCTGAGCTGTGAGGTCCTAACTTCTGTATGTATCAGGTGGTACTTGACTGGGGTCCATGTTTTTTAGGCCTAATTCTAAAACGGGTTGGTCAAAACAAGCGTTGAGATACAAAAAAAATAAACAATTGTTCATCACAGGTAAATCTATGATGCAAAAAAACAATGGCCATTTGTTTTCTGTTCCATTTGCTAAATTCATGCGCATCAGGACCAGCCTCCTCCGTACCGCAGACCAGCCACCTCGTACCGCAGACCAGCCACCTCGTACCACAGACCAGCCTCCTCCGTACCGCAGACCAGCCGCCTCGTACCGCAGACCAGCCACCTCGTACCACAGACCAGCCGCCCCGTATCGCAGTCCAGCCGCCCCGTATCGCAGACCAGCCGCCTCGTATCGCAGACCAGCCGCCTCGTATCGCAGACCTGCCGCCCCGTATCGCAGACCAGCCGCCCCGTATCGCAGACCAGCCGCCTCGTATCGCAGACCAGCCGCCTCGTATCGCAGACCAGCCGCCTCGTACCGCAGACCAGCCGCCCCGTATCGCAGACCAGCCGCCCCGTATCGCAGACCAGCCGCCTCGTATCGCAGACCAGCCTCCTCGTATCGCAGACCAGCCGCCCCGTATCGCAGACCAGCCGCCTCCGTACCGCAGACCAGCCGCCCCGTATCGCAGACCAGCCATGCTAAGAAAGTGATCTAGCACGCCTTCTCTGTACAATTTCTTTATTATGCAGTGTTGACTGGTGTATTGTGAGGCCACTTAGAGTAGCCTGCTGTAGATGCTATATGATCAAACGATTAGGATGGAGCGATGGGTGGATGGTATCAGGGTTGGCGTCCTCGTCCTCAGCCTCAATTGCTACCCGGCTGGTGGACGAGATTAGGGGCAGCTGGAGTAGGGATTTAACCAGTAATTACTGTGGTGGTAGGGCAAATGGAAAAGACACTATCACCTGTGCCATAAGGGTCCAGACCTCTAGGCAGAAGGCTGTGGTGCGCTCACATACAGAGAGGATTCAGTTGAATTAGTACTATCGTAATAATTCCAACAGGGTGGCCTTCTCATTCAGTTTGCAGCATAGCATTGTAGCAAACCCGTGAGTCTACACATTCATTCAAGATAGACAAGCTCATGAGAAAACACACTGAAACTAATACAGGTTTGTGGATAAGTTTAAAAGTTTGTTGGTAACTACAGAATACTTCTACAGAAGACTGGTCAAGTGTTACGTTCTACATCTTAATATTAGATTACAATTATTATTTGGATTTGGATTAGAAAACATTACCTATAGGGAGATAAAAGTTGCGCTCCACTATAAATTAAACCAGAACATGCATTTAAGGCTGAAAATGTGAGAAACTGCAGACGTTTATTTTTTTCCCTTTGAGAGAAAGTCCTAGAACTCTGTCGTGTAAATTTGACATCACCATGTTCCACTTCGCAACCACAGCAGACGTGTAATTTTCCCACACCAAGCGCAGTCACCGTGAACCTGCGCTTCCTCACGTAACATGATGTATTTTGTGAATACAACATCTCTTAACATTGATCACAGATCAGTGGATAGACATCGTTCACAATAGCAAGATAATAAAGTAATATTTTAGAAAATAAGCACATTTATTAGGAGACAAACTAATAATAAGTAGAGAAAGTGTCAAAAACAAGACAACACGACTTCAATTCAGTATTATGTAAAAAAAAATGTTGGCTATAAGATAATAATAATAGCCTAAAGCCGCTTACCTGTTGGAAATGGCTGTTGACTGCTGTCGGCTGAGTGGGCATTGGAAATAAACGGTGCACAGGAAAACCATACTAAAACAACAAACTTCAGATACTCCATGTCTTCGGTGGGTTTTCAGGCAGTCCCTTGTTGCAGAGCGGGGGTTAGGGGACTGACCGATCCGTTGCTTCTCCTCCGCTAGTCTGCTGTGCGCTAGTGGTCAGGACGCCCACCTTGGGGTCGACGACTTACTGGCTTTCCTCTCGCGATAATACAATTCCGTTTTTAAAAGTCCTTCAGCCAAACTTTGAGAGAGAGAGAGAGAGAGAAAGAGAGAGGTGGGTGAGAGTGAGGCAACCGTTGGTTATTAAGCCCCCAGGGACTGCTAGAATAAATACTGTTATTCAGAGAGAGAACAGACCGCTAAAGGTGGGGTTCCTTAATTGCAACTGTAGCCACTTGGCTACTTCTTCCAGTAGCGTTGCGTGTTGGTCTAACAGAGAGTTAGAGAGAGAGAGAGGGAGAGAGAGGGAGAGAGACAGAGAGAGAGGGAGAGTTAGAGAAAGTTAGAGAGAGAGAGAGAGAGAGAGAGCGAGAGAAAGAGAGAGACTTCTGTATGTGGAATGTTTACTGTTAATTTGTATTGTTTGTTTCACTTTTGTGTATTGTCTACCTCACTTGCTTTGGCAATGTTAACACATGTTTCCCATGCCAATAAAGCCCCTTGAATTGAATTGAATTGAATTGAGAGAGTGAGAGTGTGCCATCACAGCAGCAAGATTTGTGACCTGTTGTCACAAGAAAAGGGCAACCAGTGAAGACCAAACACCATTGTAAATACAACCCATATTTATGCTTATTTATTTTAACTTGTGTGCTTTAACAATTTGTACATTGTTACAACACTGTATATATATAATATGACATTTGTAATGTCTTTATTGTTTTGAAACTTCTGTATGTGTAATGTTTACTGTTCATTTTTATTGTTTATTTCACTTTTGTATGTTATCTACCTCACTTGCTTTGGCAATGTTAACACATGTTTCCCATGCCAATAAAGCCCCTTGAATTGAATTGAATTGAAATGATAGATAGATAGATAGATAGATAGATAGATAGATAGATAGATAGATAGATAGATAGATAGATAGATAGATAGATTAGAGACATATTTCTCTCAGATTACACAGACCCACAAAGAATTGGAAAACAATCCCAATTTTTGATAATCTCCCATATCTACTGGGTGAAATTCCACAGTGTGCCATCACAGCAGCAAGATGTGTGACCTGTTGCCACAAGAAAAGGGCAACCAGTGAAGAACAAACACCACTGTAAATACAACCCATATTTATGATTATTTATTTTCCCTTTTGTACTTTAAACAATTTGCATACCGTTACAACACTATATACAGCCAATAATATAACATTTGGAATGTCTCTATTCATTTGAAACTTTTGTTTGTGATGTTAAATCCTGGTTAATTTCACTTTTGTTTTTGGTAGATGTAAACACGTGTTTCCCATGCAAAAAAAGCCCCTTCAAATGTAATTGAATTATGCAGAGAGAGAGAGAAGTTTGGTGTGAAAGTGTGATTGAACAAATACAGCTGTATTTGACAAACCCCCTACCGCCCTAAAGTAAGTAGCCTACCCCTTCGTCCCTGTCCCCTTCCACCCTCACCACAAGTGATTGAAATACATGAGGCCTGTGTGGTTAACAGTCATTCTCTTCTCTCCTCAGGTCTTCTAACAGTTCTGACTCAAATGGCTGGAAAAAAGGGAAATAATATTTCAATGACAGCTGTGAGAAACTTTTTTTCAGAAAACAATATAATAAAAAACTGGTGGGATCCACACACAGTTAATTGTGATTTATTTAACCTTTATTTACCTAGGCAAGTCAGTTAAGAACAAATTATTGTTTACAATGACGGCCGACCACGGCCAAACTCTAAGCCAGACGACGCTGGGCTAATTGTGCGCCGCCCTCCCAATCACCGCCGGTTGTGATACAGCCTGGAATCGAACCAGGGTCTGTAGTGACGCCTCTAGCACTGATATAAGGTGCTTTAGACCGCTGCACCACTCGGGAGCCCAAATGTTAGGCTAGATCAGGACGCAGGAAGACTTTTACAAACTGGCTGGTGGGAACCAAACACAGTTAGCCTAGATCAGGACGCGGTAAGACTTTTAGAAACTGGCTGGTGGGAACCAAACACAGTTAGCCTAGATCAGGAAGCGGTAAGACTTTTAGAAACTGGCTGGTGGGAACCAAACACAGTTAGCCTAGATCAGGAAGCGGTAAGACTTTTAGAAACTGGCTGGTGGGAACCAAACACAGTTAGCCTAGATCAGGACGCGGTAAGACTTTTAGAAACTGGCTGGTGGGAACAGTAGATGCAGTAGAGTAGTCTATATGACTATAGGAGACAGCTAAATGCAGTATAGTAGTCTATATGACTATAGGAGACAGCTAAATGCAGTAGAGTAGTCTATATGACTATAGGAGACAGCTAGGTGCAGTAGTCTATATGACTATAGGAGACAGCTAGGTGCAGTAGTCTATATGACTATAGGAGACAGCTAGATGCAGTAGAGTAGTCTATATGACTATAGGAGACAGCTAGGTGCAGTAGAGTAGTCTATATGACTGTGGGAGACATCTATATGAAGTAGAGTAGTCTATATGACTATAGGAGACAGGTAGATGCAATAGAGTAGTCTATATGACTATAGGAGACAGGTAGATGCAGTATAGTAGTCTATATGACTGTGGGAGACATCTATATGAAGTAGAGTAGTCTATATGACTATAGGAGACAGGTAGATGCAGTATAGTAGTCTACATGACTATGGGAGACATCTATATGAAGTAGAGTAGTCTATATGACTATAGGAGACAGCTATATGCAGTAGAGTAGTCTATATGACTATAGGAGACAGCTAGGTGCAGTAGTCTATATGACTATAGGAGACAGCTAGATGCAATAGAGTAGTCTATATGACTATAGGAGACAGGTAGATGCAGTATAGTAGTCTATATGACTGTGGGAGACATCTATATGAAGTAGAGTAGTCTATATGACTATAGGAGACAGGTAGATGCAGTATAGTAGTCTACATGACTATGGGAGACATCTATATGAAGTAGAGTAGTCTATATGACTATAGGAGACAGCTATATGCAGTAGAGTAGTCTATATGACTATAGGAGACAGCTAGGTGCAGTAGAGTAGTCTATATGACTATAGGAGACAGCTAGATGAAGTAGAGTAGCCTATATGAGTAGTCTATATGACTAAAGGAGACGACAGTGCCCTCGGAAAGTATTCAGACCCTTTGACCTTTTCCACACTTTGTTACGTTATAGCCTTATTCTAAAATTGATTACATTTTTAAAAAAAAATTCTAATCAATCCACACATAATGCCCCATAATGACAAAGCGAAAACAAGTTGTTTGGATTTATAAATATAAAGAACGGAAATACCTTATTTACATAATATTCATGATGAATGGATATGTATGAACTTTCCAATTTGTAAGTCGCTCTGGATAAGAGCGTCTGCTAAATGACTTAAATGTAAATGTAAATATTCAGACTCTTTGCTATGAGACTCAAAATTGAGATCAGTCGCATCCTGTTTCCATTGATCATCCTTGAGATGTTTTTACATCTTGATTGGAGTCCACTTGTTGTAAATTAAATTGATTGGACATGATTTGGAAAGACACACACCTGTCAATATATGGTCCCACTGTTGACAATGCATGTCAGCGCAACAACCAAGCCATGAGGTCGAAGGAATTGTCTGTAGAGCTCTGAGACAGGATGATGTCGCGGCACAGATCTGCGGAAGAGTAGCCAAGAAATGTCAGCAAAATTTAAGATCCACAAGAACATAGTGGCCTCCATCAATCTTAAATGGAAAGTATGGAATCACCAAGACTTCTCCTAGAGCTGGGCTCCTGTTCAAACGGAGCAATCGCGGGAAACAGACCTTGGTCAGGGAGGTGACCAAGAACCCGATGGTCAATCAATCAATCAAGTTTATTTTATATAGCCCTTCGTACATCAGCTAATATCTCGAAGTGCTGTACAGAGACCCAGCCTAAAACCCCAAACAGCTAGAATGCAGGTGAAGAAGCACGGTAGCTAGGAAAAACTCCCTAGAAAGGCCAAAACCTAGGAAGAAACCTAGAGAGGAACCAGGCTATGAGGGGTGGCCAGTCCTCTTCTGGCTGTGCCGGGTGGAGATTATAACAGAACTATGCCAAGATGTTAAAAAATGTTCATAAGTGACAAGCATGGTCAAATAATAATCATGGATAATTTTCAGTTGACTTTTCATAGCTGATCATTAAGAGTTGAAAAACAACAGGTCTGGGACAGGTAGGGGTTCCATAACCGCAGGCAGAACAGCTGAAACCGGAACAGCAGCAAGGCCAGGCGGACTGAGGACAGCAAGGAGCCACCACGCCCGGCAGTCCCGACGTATGGTCCCAGGGCTCAGGTCCTCCGAGAGAAAGAAAGAGAGAAGGAGAAAATTAGAGAGAGCCAAGATTTTCAAAATGTTCATAAATGACAAGCATGGTCAAATAATAATCAGGAATAAATCTGTTGGCTTTTCATAGCCGATCATTAAGAGTTGAAAACAGCAGGTCTGGGACAGGTAGGGGTTCCGTAACTGCAGGCAGAACAGATGATCAGTCAGATAGAGCTCCACAGTTCCTCTGTGGAGATGGGAGAACCTTCTAGAAGGACAACCATCTCTGCAGCACTCCACCAATCAGGCCTTTATGATAGAGTGGCCAGACGGAAGCCACTCCTCAGTAAAAGGCACATGACAGCCAACTTACAGTTTGCCAAAATGCACTGAAAGACTCTCAGATCATGATAAACGAGATTCCGTGGTCTGATAAAACTAAGATTGAACTCTTTGGCCTGAATACCAAGTGTCACCCTTGGAGCAAACCTGGCACCATCCCTACAGTGAAGCATGGTGGTGGCAGCTTCGTGCTGTGGGGATGTTTTTCAGCGGCAGGGACTGGAGACTACGTAGTCAGGACAGAGGAAAAGATGAATGGAGCAAAGTACAGAGAGATCCTTGATGAAAACCTCCTACGGAGTGCTCAGGACATCAGACTGGGGCGAAAGTTCTCCTTCCAACAGGACAACGACCCTAAGTATACAGCCAAGACAATGCAGGCATGGCTTCCGGACAAGTCTCTGAATGTCCTTGAGTGGCCCAGCCAGAGCCCGGACTTGATCCCAATTGAACATTTCTGGAGAGACCTGAAAACAGCTGTGCAGTGACGCTCCCCTTCCAACCTGACAGAGCTTGAGAGGATCTGCAGAAAAGAATGGGAGAAAATCCACAAATACAGGTGTGCCAAGCCTGTATCGTCATACCCAAGAAGACTTCAGGCTGGTCTGAATACTTATGTAAATGTGAAATTTCCGTTTATTATTTTATTACGTTTGCAAAAAAGTCTAAAACCTGTTTTTGCTTCATCATTATTGGGTATTGTGATGTCATTATGGGGTATTGTGATATCATTATGGGGTATTGTGATGTCATTATGGGGTATTGGGTGTCGATTGATGACTAAAAAACACAATTTAATCAATTTTAGAATAAGGCTGTCACCTAAAAAATTGTGGAAAAAGTCACGGGGTGAGAAAACTTTCCGAATGCACTGTATATGTCCATAGGAGACAGCTAGCTGCAGTAAATTAATGTTTTAATGAAGTTCAGCTGTCTCAGTGTGGGTAGGCTATTTCCCACATGTGTTCTCTTATTCGGGTCTATGGTGTGTTAAGTGTAGTAGATCATGTGCCCAGGGCCCCAGGCCGTATCCCATGTCTGGAAATTGAAGTATGGATGACTTTTAGGCTTTCCATAGTCAATGACATCATTCAGCTACTCCTGCAGAGGTAGCCCAGACAGAGAGGGAGGGAGAGAAACAGTTTATGAGTGAACTAGTTTTGCCTCCAAGGTGCCTGGTAACACAGAGCTAAAGGGCAATGACATGAAATCCATGTTTCACTTGGACTGGGATCAAGAAAGGTTTTAAATCTAGTTTTATTGTAAGAGTCAGGAAAAATGTTAGAGGAGGTGTTGTCAAGGCTAGAGGTGGTGTTGTTATTAAGGCTCGAGGAGGTGATGTCAAGGCTAGAGGAGGTGTTGTCAAGGCTAGAGGAGGTGATGTCAAGGCTAGAGGAGGTGTTGTCAAGGCTAGAGGAGGTGATGTCAAGGCTAGAGGAGGTGTTGTCAAGGCTAGAGGAGGTGTTGTCAAGACTAGAGGAGGTGTTGTCAAGACTAGAGGAGGTGTTGTCAAGGCTAGAGGAGGTGTTGTCAAGGCTAGAGGAGGTGTTGTCAAGACTAGAGGAGGTGTTGTCAAGGCTAGAGGAGGTGTTGTCAAGGCTAGAGGAGGTGATGTCAAGGCTAGAGGAGGTGTTGTCAAGGTTAGAGGAGGTGTTGTCAAGGCTAGAGGAGGTGTTGTCAAGGCTAGGGGAGGTGTTGTCAAGGTTAGAGGAGGTGTTTTTCAAGGCTAGAGGAGGTGTTGTCAAGACTAGAGGAGGTGTTGTCAAGACTAGAGGAGGTGTTGTCAAGGCTAGAGGAGGTGTTGTCAAGGCCAGAGGAGGTGTTGTCAAGGTTAGAGGAGGTGTTGTCAAGGTTAGAGGATGTGTTGTCAATGTTACAGGAGGTGTTGTCAAGACTAGAGGAGGTGTTGTCAAGGCTAGAGGAGGTGTTGTCAAGGCTAGAGGAGGTGTTGTCAAGGCTAGAGGAGGTGTTGTCAAGGCTAGAGGAGGTGATGTCAAGGCTAGAGGAGGTGTTGTCAAGGCTAGAGGAGGTGTTGTCAAGGCTAGAGGAGGTGATGTCAAGGCTAGAGGAGGTGTTGTCAAGGCTAGAGGAGGTGTTGTCAAGGCTAGAGGAGGTGTTGTCAAGGCTAGAGGAGGTGTTGTCAAGGCTAGAGGAGGTGTTGTCAAGGCTAGAGGAGGTGTTGTCAAGGCTAGAGGAGGTGTTGTCAAGGCTATAGGAGGTGATGTCAAGGCTAGAGGAGGTGTTGTCAAGGCTAGAGGAGGTGATGTCAAGGCTAGAGGAGGTGTTGTCAAGGCTAGAGGAGGTGATGTCAAGGCTAGAGGAGGTATTGTCAAGGCTAGAGGAGGTGTTGTCAAGGCTAGAGGAGGTGTTGTCAAGGCTAGAGGAGGTGTTGTCAAGGCTAGAGGAGGTGTTGTCAAGGCTAGAGGAGGTGTAGTCAAGGCCAGAGGATGTGTTGTCAAGGCTAGAGGAGGTTTTGTCAAGGCCAGAGGAGTTGTAGTCAAGGCCAGAGGAGGTGTTGTCAAGGCTAGAGGAGGTGTTGTCAAGGCTAGAGGAGGTGTTGTCAAGGCTAGAGGAGGTGTTGTCAAGGCTAGAGGAGGTGTTGTCAAGGCTAGAGGAGGTGTTGTCAAGGCTAGAGGAGGTGTTGTCAAGGCTAGAGGAGGTGTTGTCAAGGCTAGAGGAGGTGTTGTCAAGGCTAGAGGAGGTGTTGTCAAGGCTAGAGGAGGTGTTGTCAAGGCTAGAGGAGGTGTTGTCAAGGCTAGAGGAGGTGTTGTCAAGGCCAGAGGAGGTGTTGTCAAGGCTAGAGGAGGTTTGTGTTGTCGAGTCTAGACGACTTGTTTTGGAATGGATCACTCTGCTGGCCAACTGTTGGATGAAATAAAATACAAAATCATGCATTCTTGATTACATGCTGTCTCTGAACGTCAAACCGATGGACAGACAGACGGGTGGACAGACAGTAGCAGTAGTGCTTCCTCATTATGCCTTAGGGGGCCAGTCTAACAGGCCTCTGGCTGGTACAGTAGGAAACACCAGTCTAACAGGCCTCTGGCTGGAGGTAGGAGGGAGAACAGGGAGGTAGGGGGGAGAACAGGGAGGTAGGACGGAGAACAGGGAGGTAGGAGGGGAGAACAGGGAGGTAGGAGGGGAGAACAGGGAGGTAGGGGGGAGAACAGAGAGATAGGAGGGGAGAACAGGGAGGTAGGAGGGAGAACAGGGAGGTTGGGGGGAGAACAGGGAGGTAGGAGGGGAGAACAGGGAGGTAGGAGGGGTGAACAGGGAGATAGGAGGGGAGAATAGGGAGGTAGGAGGGGAGAACAGGGAGGTAGGGGGGAGAACAGGGAGATAGGAGGGGAGAACAGGGAGGTAGGAGGGAGAACAGGGAGGTAGGGGGGAGAACAGGGAGATAGGAGGGGAGAACAGGGAGGTAGGAGGGAGAACAGGGAGGTAGGAGGAGAGAACAGGGAGGTAGGAGGGGAGAACAGGGAGGTAGGAGGGGAGAACAGGGAGGTAGGAGGGGAGAACAGGGAGGTAGGAGGGGAGAACAGGGAGGTAGGAGGGGAGAACAGGGAGGTAGGAGGGGAGAACAGGGAGGTAGGAGGGGAGAACAGGGAGGTAGGAGGGGAGAACAGGGAGGTAGGACGGAGAACAGGGAGGTAGGAGGGGAGAACAGGGAGGTAGGAGGGGAGAACAGGGAGGTAGGGGGGAGAACAGAGAGATAGGAGGGGAGAACAGGGAGGTAGGAGGGAGAACAGGGAGGTTGGGGGGAGAACAGGGAGGTAGGAGGGGAGAACAGGGAGGTAGGAGGGGTGAACAGGGAGATAGGAGGGGAGAATAGGGAGGTAGGAGGGGAGAACAGGGAGGTAGGGGGGAGAACAGGGAGATAGGAGGGGAGAACAGGGAGGTAGGAGGGAGAACAGGGAGGTAGGGGGGAGAACAGGGAGATAGGAGGGGAGAACAGGGAGGTAGGAGGGAGAACAGGGAGGTAGGAGGAGAGAACAGGGAGGTAGGAGGGGAGAACAGGGAGGTAGGAGGGGAGAACAGGGAGGTAGGAGGGGAGAACAGGGAGGTAGGAGGGGAGAACAGGGAGGTAGGAGGGGAGAACAGGGAGGTAGGAGGGGAGAACAGGGAGGTAGGGGGGAGAACAGGGAGGTAGGAGGGGAGAACAGGGAGGTAGGAGGGGAGAACAGGGAGGTAGGAGGAAGAACAGGGAGGTAGGAGGGGAGAATAGGGAGGTAGGAGGGGAGAACAGGGAGGTAGGAGGTAGGAGGGGAGAACAGGGAGGTAGGGGGGAGAACAGGGAGGTAGGAGGGGAGAACAGGGAGGTAGGAGGAAGAACAGGGAGGTAGGAGGGGAGAACAGGGAGGTAGGAGGGAGAAAAGGGAGGTAGGAGGGGAGAACAGGGAGGTAGGAAGGGAGAACAGGGAGGTAGGAGGGGAGAACAGGGAGGTAGGATAGGAGAACAGGGAGGTAGGAGGGACAATAGAGAGGTAGGAGGGGAGAACAGGGAGGTAGGAGGGGAGAATAGAGAGGTAGGAGGGGAGAACAGGGAGGTAGGAGGTGAGAACAGGGAGGTAGGAGGGGAGAACAGGGAGGTAGGAGGGGAGAACAGGGAGGTAGGAGGGGAGAACAGGGAGGTAGGAGGGGAGAATAGGGAGGTAGGAGGGGAGAACAGGGAGGTAGGAGGGGAGAATAGAGAGGTAGGAGGGGAGAACAGGGAGGTAGGAGGGGAGAACAGGGAGGTAGGAGGGAGAACAGGGAGGTAGGAGGGGAGAGAAGGGAGGTAGGAGGGGAGAACAGGGAGGTAGGAGGGGAGAACGGGGAGGTAGGAAGGGAGAATAGGGAGGTAGGAGGGGAGAATAGGGAGGTAGGAGGGGAGAACAGGGAGATAGGAGGGAGAACAGGGAGGTAGGAGGGGAGAATAGGGAGGTAGGAGGGGAGAATAGGGAGGTAGGAGGGGAGAACAGGGAGGTAGGAGGGGAGAACAGGGAGGTAGGAGGGGAGAATAGGGAGGTAGAAGGGGAGAACAGGGAGGTAGGAGGGGAGAACAGGGAGATAGGAGGTAGGAGGGGAGAACAGGGAGGTAGGAGGGGAAAATAGGGAGGTAGGAGGGGAGAACAGGGAGATAGGAGGTAGGAGGGGAGAACAGGGAGGTAGGAGGGGAGAATAGGGAGGTAGGAGGGGAGAACAGGGAGGTAGGAGGGGAGAATAGGGAGATAGGGGGGAGAACAGGGAGGTAGGAGGGGAGAACAGGGAGGTAGGAGGGGAGAACAGGGAGGTAGGAGGAAGAACAGGGAGGTAGGAGGGGAGAACAGGGAGGTAGGAGGGAGAAAAGGGAGGTAGGAGGGGAGAACAGGGAGGTAGGAGGGGAGAACAAGGAGGTAGGAGGGGAGAACAGGGAGGTAGGATAGGAGAACAGGGAGGTAGGAGGGAGAATAGAGAGGTAGGAGGGGAGAACAGGGAGGTAGGAGGGGAGAATAGAGAGGTAGGAGGGGAGAACAGGGAGGTAGGAGGTGAGAACAGGGAGGTAGGAGGGGAGAACAGGGAGGTAGGAGGGGAGAACAGGGAGGTAGGAGGGGAGAACAGGGAGGTAGGAGGGGAGAATAGGGAGGTAGGAGGGGAGAATAGGGAGGTAGGAGGGGAGAACAGGGAGGTAGGAGGAGAGAACAGGGAGATAGGAGGGGAGAACGGGTGGGTAGGAGGGGAGAACAGGGAGGTAGGAAGGGAGAACAGGGAGGTAGGAGGGGAGAACAGGGAGATAGGAGGGGAGAACAGGGAGATAGGAAGGGAGAACAGGGAGGTAGGAGGGGAGAACAGGGAGGTAGGAGGGGAGAACAGGGAGGTAGGAGGGGAGAACAGGGAGATAGGAGGGGAGAACAGGGAGGTAGGAGGGGAGAACGGGGAGATAGGAAGGGAGAACAGGGAGGTAGGACGGGAGAACAGGGAGGTAGGAGGGGAGAACAGGGAGATAGGAGGGGAGAACAGGGAGGTAGGAGGGGAGACCAGGGAGGTAGGAGGGGAGAACAGGGAGGTAGGAGGGGAGACCAGGGAGGTAGGAGGGGAGACCAGGGAGGTAGGAGGGAGAACAGGGAGATAGGAGGGGAAAACAGGGAGATAGGAGGGGAGAACAGGGAGGTAGGAGGGGAGAACAGGGAGGTAGGAGGGGAGAATAGGGAGGTAGGAGGGGAGAACAGGGAGGTAGGAGGGGAGAACAGGGAGGTAGGAGGGGAGAATAGGGAGGTAGGAGGGGAGAACAGGGAGGTAGGAGGGGAGAATAGGGAGGTAGGATGGGAGAACAGGGAGGTAGGAGGAGAGAACAGGGAGGTAGGAGGGGAGAACAGGGAGGTAGGAGGGGAGAATAGGGAGGTAGGAGGGGATAACAGGGAGATAGGAGGGGAGAACGGGGAGGTAGGAAGGGAGAATAGGGAGGTAGGAGGGGAGAATAGGGAGGTAGGAGGGAAGAACAGGGAGGTAGGAGGGGAGAACGAGGAGGTAGGAAGGGAGAATAGGGAGGTAGGAGGGGAGAATAGGGAGGTAGGAGGGGAGAACAGGGAGATAGGAGGGAGAACAGGGAGGTAGGAGGGGAGAATAGGGAGGTAGGAGGGGAGAACAGGGAGGTAGGAGGGGAGAACGGGGAGGTAGGAAGGGAGAATAGGGAGGTAGGAGGGGAGAACAGGGAGATAGGAGGGGAGAACAGGGAGGTAGGAGGGGAGAATAGGGAGGTAGGAGGGGAGAACAGGGAGGTAGGAGGGGAGAACAGGGAGATAGGAGGTAGGAGGGGAGAACAGGGAGGTAGGAGGGGAGAATAGGGAGGTAGGAGGGGAGAACAGGGAGGTAGGAGGGGAGAACAGGGAGGTAGGAGGGGAGAACAGGGAGATAGGAGGGGAGAACAGGGAGGTAGGGGGGGAGAACAGGGAGGTAGGAGGGGAGAACAGGGAGGTAGGAGGGGAGAAAAGGGAGGTAGGAGGGGATAAAAGGGAGGTAGGAGGGAGAATATGGAGGTAGGAGGGGAGAACAGGGAGGTAGGAGGGGAAAATAGGGAGGTAGGAGGGGAGAACAGGGAGGTAGGAGGGGAGAACAGGGAGGTAGGAGGGGAGAACAGGGAGACAGGAGGTAGGAGGGGAGAAAAGGGAGGTAGGAGGGGAGAAAAGGGAGGTAGGAGGGAGAATATGGAGGTAGGAGGGGAGAACAGGGAGGTAGGAGGGGAGAACAGGGAGGTAGGAGGGGAGAACAGGGAGGTAGGAGGGGAGAAAAGGGAGGTAGGAGGGGAGAAAAGGGAGGTAGGAGGGGAGAAAAGGGAGGTAGGAGGGAGAATATGGAGGTAGGAGGGGAGAACAGGGAGGTAGGAGGGGAAAATAGGGAGGTAGGAGGGAGAATAGGGAGGTAGGAGGGGAGAATAGGGAGGTAGGAGTGGAGAACGGGGACATAGGAGGGGAGAACGGGGAGGTAGGAGGGGAGAACAGGGAGATAGGAGGGGAGAAAAGGGAGGTAGAAGGGGAGAAAAGGGAGGTAGGAGGGAGAACAGGGAGATAGGAGGTAGGTGGGGAGAACAGGGAGGTAGGAGGGGAGAACAGGGAGGTAGGAGGGGAGAACAGGGAGGTAGGAGGGGAGAACAGGGAGGTAGGAGGGGAGAATAGGGAGGTAGGAGGGGAGAACAGGGAGATAGGAGGGGAGAACAGGGAGGTAGGAGGGGAGAACAGGGAGGTAGGAGGGGAGAATAGGGAGGTAGGAGGGGAGAACAGGGAGATAGGAGGGGAGAACAGGGAGGTAGGAGGGGAGAACAGGGAGGTAGGAGGGGAAAATAGGGAGGTAGGAGGGAGAACAGGGAGGTAGGAGGGGAGAATAGGGAGGTAGGAGGGAGAACAGGAAGGTAGGAGGGGAGAACAGGGAGGTAGGAGGAGAGAACAGGGAGATAGGAAGGGAGAACAGGGAGGTAGGAGGGGAGAACAGGGAGGTAGGAGGGGAGAACAGGGAGATAGGAGGGGAGAACAGGGAGGTAGGAGGGGAGAACGGGTGGGTAGGAGGGGAGAACAGGGAGGTAGGAGGGGAGAACAGGGAGGTAGGAGGGAGAACAGGGAGGTAGGAGGGGAGAACAGGGAGGTAGGAGGAGAGAACAGGGAGGTAGGAGGGGAGAACAGGGAGATAGGAAGGGAGAACAGGGAGGTAGGAGGGGAGAAAAGGGAGGTAGGAGGGGAGAACAGGGAGATAGGAGGGGAGAACAGGGAGGTAGGAGGTGAGAACAGGGAGGTAGGAGGGGAGAACGGGGAGATAGGAGGGGAGAACGGGGAGGTAGGAAGGGAGAATAGGGAGGTAGGAGGGGAGAATAGGGAGGTAGGAGGGGAGAACGGGGAGGTAGGAGGGGAGAACGGGGAGGTAGGAGGGGAGAACAGGGAGGTAGGAGGGGAGAACAGGAAGGTAGGAGGGGAGAAAAGGGAGGTAGGAGGGAGAATATGGAGGTAGGAGGGGAGAACAGGGAGGTACGAGGGGAGAACAGGGAGATAGGAGGTAGGAGGGGAGAACAGGGAGGTAGGAGGGGAGAATAGGGAGGTAGGAGGGGAGAACAGGGAGATAGGAGGTAGGAGGGGAGAACAGGGAGGTAGGAGGGGAGAATAGGGAGGTAGGAGGGGAGAACATGGAGATAGGAGGTAGGAGGGGAGAACAGGGAGGTAGGAGGGGAGAATAGGGAGGTAGGAGGGGAGAACAGGGAGATAGGAGGTAGGAGGGGAGAACAGGGAGGTAGGAGGGGAGAACAGGGAGGTAGGAGGGGAGAACAGGGAGGTAGGAGGGGAGAACAGGGAGGTAGGAGGGGAGAACAGGGAGATAGGAGGGGAGAACAGGGAGGTAGGGGGGAGAACAGGGAGGTAGGAGGGGAGAAAAGGGAGGTAGGAGGGGAGAAAAGGGAGGTAGGAGGGAGAATATGGAGGTAGGAGGGGAGAACAGGGAGGTAGGAGGGGAAAATAGGGAGGTAGGAGGGGAGAACAGGGAGGTAGGAGGGGAGAACAGGGAGGTAGGAGGGGAGAACAGGGAGGTAGGAGGAGAGAACAGGGAGGTAGGAGGAGAGAACAGGGAGGTAGGAGGGGAGAATAGGGAGGTAGGATGGGAGAACAGGGAGGTAGGAGGAGAGAACAGGGAGGTAGGAGGGGAGAAAAGGGAGGTAGGAGGGGAGAATAGGGAGGTAGGAGGGGAGAACAGGGAGATAGGAGGGGAGAACGGGGAGGTAGGAAGGGAGAATAGGGAGGTAGGAGGGGAGAATAGGGAGGTAGGAGGGGAGAACAGGGAGGTAGGAGGGGAGAACGGGGAGGTAGGAAGGGAGAATAGGGAGGTAGGAGGGGAGAACAGGGAGGTAGGAGGGGAGAACAGGGAGATAGGAGGGGAGAACAGGGAGGTAGGAGGGGAGAATAGGGAGGTAGGAGGGGAGAACAGGGAGGTAGGAGGGGAGAACAGGGAGATAGGAGGTAGGAGGGGAGAACAGGGAGGTAGGAGGGGAGAATAGGGAGGTAGGAGGGGAGAACATGGAGATAGGAGGTAGGAGGGGAGAACAGGGTTGTAGGAGGGGAGAACAGGGAGGTAGGAGGGGAGAACAGGGAGGTAGGAGGGGAGAACAGGGAGATAGGAGGGGAGAACAGGGAGGTAGGGGGGGAGAACAGGGAGGTAGGAGGGGAGAAAAGGGAGGTAGGAGGGGAGAAAAGGGAGGTAGGAGGGAGAATATGGAGGTAGGAGGGGAGAACAGGGAGGTAGGAGGGGAAAATAGGGAGGTAGGAGGGGAGAACAGGGAGGTAGGAGGGGAGAACAGGGAGGTAGGAGGGGAGAACAGGGAGACAGGAGGTAGGAGGGGAGAAAAGGGAGGTAGGAGGGGAGAAAAGGGAGGTAGGAGGGAGAATATGGAGGTAGGAGGGGAGAACAGGGAGGTAGGATGGGAGAACAGGGAGGTAGGAGGGGAGAACAGGGAGGTAGGAGGGGAGAAAAGGGAGGTAGGAGGGGAGAAAGGGGAGGTAGGAGGGGAGAAAAGGGAGGTAGGAGGGAGAATATGGAGGTAGGAGGGGAGAACAGGGAGGTAGGAGGGGAAAATAGGGAGGTAGGAGGGAGAATAGGGAGGTAGGAGGGGAGAATAGGGAGGTAGGAGGGGAGAACGGGGACATAGGAGGGGAGAACGGGGAGGTAGGAGGGGAGAACAGGGAGATAGGAGGGGAGAAAAGGGAGGTAGAAGGGGAGAAAAGGGAGGTAGGAGGGAGAACAGGGAGATAGGAGGTAGGAGGGGAGAACAGGGAGGTAGGAGGGGAGAACAGGGAGGTAGGAGGGGAGAACAGGGAGGTAGGAGGGGAGAACAGGGAGGTAGGAGGGGAGAATAGGGAGGTAGGAGGGGAGAACAGGGAGATAGGAGGGGAGAACAGGGAGGTAGGAGGGGAGAACAGGGAGGTAGGAGGGGAGAATAGGGAGGTAGGAGGGGAGAACAGGGAGATAGGAGGGGAGAACAGGGAGGTAGGAGGGGAGAACAGGGAGGTAGGAGGGGAAAATAGGGAGGTAGGAGGGGAGAATAGGGAGATAGGAGGGGAGAACAGGGAGGTAGGAGGGAGAACAGCGAGATAGGAGGGGAGAACAGGGAGGTAGGAGGGAGAACAGGGAGGTAGGAGGGGAGAACAGGGAGGTAGGAGGGGAGAACAGGGAGGTAGGAGAGGAGAATAGGGAGGTAGGAGGGGAGAACAGGGAGGTAGGAGGGGAGAAAAGGGAGGTAGAAGGGGAGAAAAGGGAGGTAGGAGGGAGAACAGGGAGATAGGAGGTAGGAGGGGAGAACAGGGAGGTAGGAGGGGAGAACAGGGAGGTAGGAGGGGAGAACAGGGAGGTAGGAGGGGAGAACAGGGAGGTAGGAGGGGAGAATAGGGAGGTAGGAGGGGAGAACAGGGAGATAGGAGGGGAGAAGAGGGAGGTAGGAGGGGAGAATAGGGAGGTAGGAGAGGAGAACAGGGAGATAGGAGGGGAGAACAGGGAGGTAGGAGGGGAGAACAGGGAGGTAGGAGGGGAAAATAGGGAGGTAGGAGGGGAGAATAGGGAGATAGGAGGGGAGAACAGGGAGGTAGGAGGGAGAACAGCGAGATAGGAGGGGAGAACAGGGAGGTAGGAGGGAGAACAGGGAGGTAGGAGGGGAGAATAGGGAGGTAGGAGGGAGAACAGGGAGGTAGGAGGGGAGAACAGGGAGGTAGGAGGGGAGAACAGGGAGGTAGGAGGGGAGAACAGGGAGGTAGGAGGGGAGAACAGGGAGGTAGGAGGGGAGAACAGGGAGGTAGGAGGGGAGAATAGGGAGATAAGAGGGGAGAATAGGGAGGTAGGAGGGGAGAACAGGGAGGTAGGAGGGAGAATAGGGAGTTAGGAATGGAGAATAGGGAGATAGGAGGGGAGAACAGGGAGATAGGAGGGGAGAACAGGGAGGTAGGAGGGGAGAATAGGGAGGTAGGAGGGGAGAATAGGGAGGTAGGAGGGAGAACAGGGAGGTAGGAGGGGAGAACAGGGAGGTAGGAGGGGAGAATAGGGAGGTAGGAGGGAGAACAGGGAGATAGGAGGTAGGAGGGGAGAACAGGGAGGTAGGAGGGGAGAACAGGGAGGTAGGAATTGAGAATAGGGAGGTAGGAGGAGAGAACAGGGAGGTAGGAGGAGAGAACAGCGAGGTAGGATGGAAGAACAGGGAGGTAGGAGGGGAGAAAAGGGAGGTAGGAGGGGAGAACGGGGACATAGGAGGCGAAAACAGGGAGGTAGGAGGGGAGAACAGGGAGGTAGGGGGGGAGAACAGGGAGGTAGGAGGGGAGAACAGGGAGGTAGGAGGGGAAAATAGGGAGGTAGGAGGGGAGAATAGGGAGATAGGAGGGGAGAACAGGGAGGTAGGAGGGAGAACAGCGAGATAGGAGGGGAGAACAGGGAGGTAGGAGGGGAGAACAGGGAGGTAGGAGGGGAGAACAGGGAGGTAGGGGGGAGAACAGGGAGGTAGGAGGGGAGAACAGGGAGGTAGGAGGGAGAACAGGGAGGTAGGAGGGGAGAATAGGGAGGTAGGAGGGGAGAACAGGGAGGTAGGAGGGGAGAACAGGGAGGTAGGAGGGGAGAATAGGGAGGTAGGAGGGGAGAACAGGGAGGTAGGAGGGGAGAACAGGGAGGTAGGAGGGGAGAACAGGGAGGTAGGAGGGGAGAACAGGGAGGTAGGAGGGGAAAATAGGGAGGTAGGAGGGGAGAATAGGGAGGTAGGAGGGGAGAACAGGGAGGTAGGAGGGAGAATAGGGAGGTAGGAATGGAGAATAGGGAGATAGGAGGGGAGAACAGGGAGGTAGGAGGGGAGAATAGGGAGGTAGGAGGGAGAACAGGGAGGTAGGAGGGGAGAATAGGGAGGTAGGAGGGAGAACAGGGAGGTAGGAGGGGAGAACAGGGAGGTAGGAGGGGAAAATAGGGAGGTAGGAGGGGAGAATAGGGAGATAGGAGGGGAGAACAGGGAGGTAGGAGGGAGAACAGCGAGATAGGAGGGGAGAACAGGGAGGTAGGAGGGAGAACAGGGAGGTAGGAGGGGAGAATAGGGAGGTAGGAGGGGAGAACAGGGAGTTAGGAGGGGAGAACAGGGAGGTAGGAGGGGAGAATAGGGAGGTAGGAGGGGAGAACAGGGAGGTAGGAGGGGAGAACAGGGAGGTAGGAGGGGAGAACAGGGAGGTAGGAGGGGAGATCAGGGAGGTAGGAGGGGAGAATAGGGAGATAAGAGGGGAGAATAGGGAGGTAGGAGGGGAGAACAGGGAGGTAGGAGGGAGAATAGGGAGGTAGGAATGGAGAATAGGGAGATAGGAGGGGAGAACAGGGAGATAGGAGGGGAGAACAGGGAGGTAGGAGGGAGAACAGGGAGGTATGAGGGGAGAATAGGGAGGTAGGAGGGAGAACAGGGAGGTAGGAGGGGAGAACAGGGAGGTAGGAGGGGAGAATAGGGAGGTAGGAGGGAGAACAGGGAGATAGGAGGGGAGAACAGGGAGGTAGGAGGGGAGAATAGGGAGGTAGGAGGGAGAACAGGGAGGTAGGAGGGGAGAATAGGGAGGTAGGAGGGAGAACAGGGAGGTAGGAAGGGGAGAACAGGGAGGTAGGAGGGGAGAACAGGGAGGTAGGAGGGGAGAACAGGGAGGTAGGAGGGAGAACAGGGAGGTAGGAGGGAGAACAGGGAGATAGGAGGTAGAGGGGAGAACAAGGAGGTAGGAGGGGAGAACAGGGAGGTAGGAGGGGAGAATAGGGAGGTAGGAGGAGAGAACAGGGAGGTAGGAGGAGAGAACAGCGAGGTAGGATGGAAGAACAGGGAGGTAGGAGGGGAGAAAAGGGAGGTAGGAGGGGAGAACGGGGACATAGGAGGCGAAAACAGGGAGGTAGGAGGGGAGAACAGGGAGGTAGGAGGGGAGAAAAGGGAGGTAGAAGGGGAGAAAAGGGAGGTAGGAGGGGAGAAAATTGAGGTAGGAGGGGAGAACAGGGAGGTAGGAGGGTAGAACAGGGAGGTAGGAGGGGAGAACAGGGAGGTAGGAGGGAGAACAGGGAGGTAGGAGGGAAGAATAGGGAGGTAGGAGGGAGAACAGGGAGGTAGGAGGGGAGAACAGGGAGGTAGGAGGGAGAACAGGGATGTAGGAGGGGAGAATAGGGAGGTAGGAGGGGAGAATAGGGAGGTAGGAGGGGAGAAAGGGGAGGTAGGAGGGGAGAATAGGGAGGTAGGAGGGGAGAACAGGGAGGTAGGAGGGGAGAACAGGGAGGTAGGAGGGGAGAACAGGGAGGTAGGAGGGGAGAACAGGGAGGTAGGAGGGGAGAACAGGGAGGTAGAGGGGAGAAAAGGGAGGTAGGAGGGGAGAAAAGGGAGGTAGGAGGGGAGAACAGGGACAAAGGGGGAGAGAACAGGGAGGTAGGAGGGGAGAACAGGGAGGTAGGAGGGGAGAACAGGGAGGTAGGAGGGGAGAAAAGGGAGGTAGGAGGGGAGAAAAGGGAGGTAGGAGGGGAGAAAATGGAGGTAGGAGGGGAGAACAGGGAGGTAGGAGGGGAGAATAGGGAGGTAGGAGGGGAGAACAGGGAGGTAGGAGGGGAGAACAGGGAGGTAGGAGGGGAGAACAGGGAGGTAGGAGGGGAGAACAGGGAGGTAGGAGGGAGAACAGGGAGGTAGGAGGAGAGACCAGGGAGGTAGGAGGGGAGAATAGGGAGGTAGGAGGGAGAACAGGGAGATAGGAGGGGAGAACAGGGAGGTAGGAGGGGAGAATAGGGAGGTAGGAGGGAGAACAGGGAGGTAGGAGGGGAGAATAGGGAGGTAGGAGGGAGAACAGGGAGGTAGGAGGGGAGAACAGGGAGGTAGGAGGGGAGAACAGGGAGGTAGGAGGGGAGAACAGGGAGGTAGGAGGGAGAACAGGGAGGTAGGAGGGAGAACAGGGAGATAGGAGGTAGGAGGGGAGAACAGGGAGGTAGGAGGGGAGAACAGGGAGGTAGGAGGGGAGAAAAGGGAGGTAGGAGGAGAGAACAGGGAGGTAGGAGGAGAGAACAGCGAGGTAGGATGGAAGAACAGGGAGGTAGGAGGGGAGAAAAGGGAGGTAGGAGGGGAGAACGGGGACATAGGAGGCGAAAACAGGGAGGTAGGAGGGGAGAACAGGGAGGTAGGAGGGGAGAAAAGGGAGGTAGAAGGGGAGAAAAGGGAGGTAGGAGGGGAGAAAATTGAGGTAGGAGGGGAGAACAGGGAGGTAGGAGGGTAGAACAGGGAGGTAGGAGGGGAGAACAGGGAGGTAGGAGGGAGAACAGGGAGGTAGGAGGGGAGAATAGGGAGGTAGGAGGGGAGAAAGGGGAGGTAGGAGGGGAGAATAGGGAGGTAGGAGGGGAGAACAGGGAGGTAGGAGGGGAGAACAGGGAGGTAGGAGGGGAGAACAGGGAGGTAGGAGGGGAGAACAGGGAGGTAGGAGGGGAGAACAGGGAGGTAGAGGGGAGAAAAGGGAGGTAGGAGGGGAGAAAAGGGAGGTAGGAGGGGAGAACAGGGACAAAGGGGGAGAGAACAGGGAGGTAGGAGGGAGAACAGGGAGGTAGGAGGGGAGAACAGGGAGGTAGGAGGGAGAACAGGGATGTAGGAGGGGAGAACAGGGAGGTAGGAGGGGAGAATAGGGAGGTAGGAGGGGAGAAAGGGGAGGTAGGAGGGGAGAATAGGGAGGTAGGAGGGGAGAACAGGGAGGTAGGAGGGGAGAACAGGGAGGTAGGAGGGGAGAACAGGGAGGTAGGAGGGGAGAACAGGGAGGTAGGAGGGGAGAACAGGGAGGTAAGAGGGGAGAACAGGGAGGTAGAGGGGAGAAAAGGGAGGTAGGAGGGGAGAAAAGGGAGGTAGGAGGGGAGAACAGGGACAAAGGGGGAGAGAACAGGGAGGTAGGAGGGGAGAACAGGGAGGTAGGAGGGGAGAACAGGGAGGTAGGAGGGGAGAAAAGGGAGGTAGGAGGGGAGAAAAGGGAGGTAGGAGGGGAGAAAATGGAGGTAGGAGGGGAGAACAGGGAGGTAGGAGGGGAGAATAGGGAGATAGGAGGGGAGAACAGGGAGGTAGGAGGGAGAACAACGAGATAGGAGGGGAGAACAGGGAGGTAGGAGGGGAGAACAGGGAGGTAGGAGGGGAGAACAGGGAGGTAGGAGGGAGAACAGGGAGGTAGGAGGGGAGAATAGGGAGGTAGGAGGGGAGAACAGGGAGGTAGGAGGGGAGAACAGGGAGGTAGGAGGGGAGAATAGGGAGGTAGGAGGGAGAACAGGGAGGTAGGAGGGGAGAACAGGGAGGTAGGAGGGGAGAACAGGGAGGTAGGAGGGGAGAACAGGGAGGTAGGAGGGGAGAATAGGGAGATAGGAGGGGAGAATAAGGAGGTAGGAGGGGAGAACAGGGAGGTAGGAGGGAGAACAGGGAGATAGGAGGGGAGAACAGGGAGGTAGGAGGGAGAACAGGGAGGTAGGAGGGGAGAATAGGGACGTAGGAGGGAGAACAGGGAGGTAGGAGGGGAGAACAGGGAGGTAGGAGGGGAGAATAGGGAGGTAGGAGGGAGAACAGGGAGATAGGAGGGGAGAACAGGGAGGTAGGAGGGGAGAATAGGGAGGTAGGAGGAGAGAATAGGGAGGTAGGGGGGGAGAACAGGGAGATAGGAGGAGAGAACAGGGAGGTAGGAGGGGAGAACAGGGAGGTAGGAGGGGAGAACAGGGAGGTAGGAGGGGAGAACAGGGAGATAGGAGGGAGAACAGGGAGGTAGGAGGGGAGAACAGGGAGGTAGGAGGGAGAACAGGGAGGTAGGAGGGGAGAACAGGGAGATAGGAGGTAGGAGGGGAGAACAGGGAGGTAGGAGGGGAGAACAGGGAGGTAGGAGGGGAGAACAGGGAGGTAGGAGGGGAGAACAGGGAGATAGGAGGTAGGAGGGGAGAACAGGGAGGTAGGAGGGGAGAACAGGGAGATAGGAGGTAGGAGGGGAGAACAGGGAGGTAGGAGGGGAGAACAGGGAGGTAGGAGGGGAGAATAGGGAGGTAGGAGGAGAGAATAGGGAGGTAGGAGGGGAGAATAGGGAGGTGGTAGGGAGAACAGGGAGGTAGGAGGGGAGAACAGGGAGGTAGGAGGGAGAACAAGGAGGTAGGAGGGGAGAATAGGGAGGTAGGAGGGGAGAACAGGGAGGTAGGAGGGGAGAACAGGGAGGTAGGAGGGGAGAACAGACGGGTAGGAGGGGAGAACAGGGAGGTAGGAGGGGAGAACGGGGAGATAGGAGGGGAGAATAGGGAGGTAGGAGGGGAGAACAGGGAGGTAGGAGGGGAGAACAGGGAGGTAGGAGGGGAGAACAGGGAGGTAGGAGGGAGAACAGGGAGGTAGGAGTGGAGAATAGGGAGGTAGGAGGGGAGAAAAGGGAGGTAGGAGGGGAGAACAGGGAGGTAGGAGGGGAGAATAGGGAGGTAGGAGGGGAGAACAGGGAGGTAGGAGGGGAGAATAGGGAGATAGGAGGGGAGAATAGGGAGATAGGAGGGGAGAATATGGAGGTAGGGGGGGATAAATAGGGAGGTAGGAGGGGAGAACAGGGAGGTAAGAGGGAGAACAGGGAGGTAGGAGGGGAGAACAGGGAGGTAGGAGGTAGGTGGGGATAAATAGGGAGGTAGGAGGGGAGAACAGGGAGGTAAGAGGGAGAATAGGGAGATAGGAGGGGAGAATAGGGAGGTAGGAGGGGAGAATAGGGAGGTAGGAGGGGAGAACGGGGAGGTAGGAGGGGAGAATAGGGAGGTAGGAGGGGAGAATAGGGAGGTAGGAGGGGAGAATAGGGAGGTAGGAGGGGAGAACAGGGAGGTAAGAGGGGAGAACAGGGAGGTAGGAGGGGAGAACGGGGAGATAGGAGGGGAGAACAGGGAGGTAGGATGGGAGAATAGGGAGGTAGGAGGGGAGAACGGGGAGATAGGAGGGGAGAACAGGGAGGTAGGAGGGGAGAACAGGGAGGTAGGAGGGGAGAACAGGGAGGTAGGAGGGGAGAACAGGGAGGTAGGAGGGAGAACAGGGAGGTAGGAGGGGAGAACAGGGAGGTAGGAGGGGAGAACAGGGAGGTAGGAGGGGAGAACAGGGAGGTAGGAGGGAGAACAGGGAGGTAGGAGGGGAGAACAGGGAGGTAGGAGGGGAGAATAGGGAGGTAGGAAGGGAGAACAGGTAGGTAGGAGGGGAGAATAGGGAGGTAGGAGGGGAGAATAGGGAGGTAGGAGGGGAGAACAGGGAGGTAGGAGGGGAGAATAGGGAGGTAGGAGGGGAGAATAGGGAGGTAGGAGGGGAGAACAGGGAGGTAGGAGGGGAGAACAGGGAGGTAGGAGGGGAGAACAGGGAGATAGGAGGGGAGAACAGGGAGGTAGGAGGGGAGAACAGGGAGGTAGGAGGGGAGAACAGGGAGGTAGGAGGGGAGAACAGGGAGGTAGGAGGGGAGAACAGGGAGGTAGGAGGGGAGAACAGGGAGGTAGGAGGGGAGAATAGGGAGGTAGGAGGGGAGAACAGGGAGGTAGGAGGGGAGAATAGGGAGGTAGGAGGGGAGAATAGGGAGGTAGGAGGGGAGAACAGGGAGGTAGGAGGGGAGAACAGGGAGGTAGGAGGGGAGAATAATGCTCTGCTCTGGTCTAGTCTGGTCTGCTTTGGTCTGGTTTGGTCTGGTTTGGTCTGGTTTGTTCTGGTCTGCTTTGCTCTGTTCTAGTCTGGTCTAGTCTGGTCTAGTCTGGTCTGCTCTTGTCTGCTCTGGTCTGCTCTGGTCTGCTTTGGTCTGGTTTGGTCTGGTTTGTTCTGGTCTGCTTTGGTCTGGTCTACTCTGGTCTGCTTTGGTCTGGTTTTCTCTGGTTTGCTTTGATCTGGTCTGTCCTTTTGTGGTGTTTTGTTATCTGGTCTCCTCTGCTCTTCTCTGCTTTAGTCTGGTTTTGTGTTGTCTGCTGTGGTCTGGTGTATTCCAGTGTTTTCAGGTCTGCTGTGTTCTGGTGTGTTCTGGTGTGGTCTGCTCTGCTGTAGTTTGATGTGGTGTGGTCTGGTCTGCTTTTGTCTGGTCTGCTTTTGTCTGGCATGGTCTGGCCTGCTTTTGTCTGGTCTGGTCTGCTTTTGTCTGGTCTGGTCTGGTCTGGCTGGGTGGGGTGGAGTGGGGTGACAGAGGCATGGGTTATATCATTATGACAGCTCAAATAGTTTCATCTTGTTCATCGTGTTTTGTTTTATGTGTAGGGATCCCTAATAAATACAAATGAGAAAATGTTGGGGATTCGTCATCTACAGTATATCATTTGGAGATATAGGGATTATAGATATAGGGTCAGATATAGGGATGACAGATATAGGGATGAAAGATATAGGGTCAGATATAGGGATGATAGATATAGGGTCAGATATAGGGATGATAGATATAGGGTCAGATATAGGGATGATAGATATAGGGTCAGATATAGGGATGACAGATATAGTGATGATAGATATAGGGATGACAGATATAGGGATGATAGATATAGGGTCAGATATAGGGTCAGATGTAGGGATGACAGATATAGGGTCAGATATAGGGATGACAGATATAGGGTCAGATATAGGGATGACAGATATAGGGATGATAGATATAGGGTCAGATATAGGGTCAGATATAGGGTCAGATATAGGGATGATAGACATGGGGTCAGATATAGGGATGACAGATATAGGGTCAGATATAGTGATGATAGATATGGGGTCAGATATAGGGTCAGATATAGGGTCAGATATAGGGTCAGATATAGGGATGATAGATATAGTGTCAGATATAGGGATGATAGAAGTGGGGTCAGATATAGGGTCAGATATAGGGATGATAGACATGGGGTCAGATATAGGGTCAGATATAGGGTCAGATATAGGGATGATAGATATAGGGTCAGATATAGGGTCAGATATAGGGATGATAGATATAGTGTCAGATATAGGGATGATAGACATGGGGTCAGATATAGGGTGAGATATAGGGTCAGATATAGGGATGATAGACATGGGGTCAGATATAGGGTCAGATATAGGGATGATAGATATATGGTCAGATATAGGGTCAGATATAGGGATGATAGACATGGGGTCAGATATAGGGTCAGATATAGGGTCAGATATAGGGATGATTGATATAGTGTCAGATATAGGGTCAGATATAGGGTCAGATATAGGGATGATAGATATAGGGTCAGATATAGGGTCAGATATAGGGATGATAGATATAGTGTCAGATATAGGGATGATAGACATGGGGTCAGATATAGGGTGAGATATAGGGTCAGATATAGGGATGATAGACATGGGGTCAGATATAGGGTCAGATATAGGGTCAGATATAGGGTCAGATATAGGGATGATAGTTATAGTGTCAGATATAGGGTCAGATATAGGGTCAGATATAGGGTCAGATATAGGGTCAGATATAGGGATGATTGAAATAGAGTCAGATATAGGGTCAGATATAGGGTCAGATATAGGGATGATAGATATAGGGTCAGATATAGAGATGATAGACATGGGGTCAGATATAGGGATGATTGATATAGTGTCAGATATAGGGTCAGATATAGGGTCAGATATAGGGTCAGATATAGGGATGATAGATATAGGGTCAGATATAGGGATGATAGACATGGGGTCAGATATAGGGATGATTGATATAGTGTCAGATATAGGGTCAGATATAGGGTCAGATATAGGGTCAGATATAGGGTCAGATATAGGTATGATAGATATAGGGTCAGATATAGGGATGATAGATATTGGGTCAGATATAGGGTCAGATATAGGGATGACAGATATAGGGATGATAGATATAGGGTCAGATATAGGGATGATAGATATAGTGTCAGATATAGGGTAAGATATAGGGTCAGATATAGGGTCAGATATAGGGATGACAGATATATGGTCAGATATAGGGTCAGATATAGGGTCAGATATAGGGTCAGATATAGGGTCAGATATAGGGATGATAGATATAGGGTCAGATATAGGGATGATAGATATAGGGTCAGATATAGGGTCAGATATAGGGTCAGATATAGGGTAAGATATAGGGATGATAGATATAGGGTCAGATATAGGGATGATAGATATAGGGTCAGATATAGGGTCAGAAATAGGGTCAGATATAGGGTCGGATATAGGGTCAGATATAGGGATGATAGATATAGGGTCAGATATAGGGATGATAGATATAGGGTCAGATATAGGGATGATAGATATAGGGTCAGATAGAGAGTCAGATATAGGGTCAGATATAGGGATGACAGATATAGGAATGATAGACATGGGGTCAGATATAGGGTCAGATATAGGGATGACAGATATAGGGTCAGATATAGGGTCAGATATAGGGATGATAGATATAGGGTCAGATATAGGGTCAGATATAGGGTCAGATATAGGGATGATAGATATAGGGTCAGATATAGGGTCAGATATAGGGATGATAGATATAGTGTCAGATATAGGGATGATAGACATGGGGTCAGATATAGGGTGAGATATAGGGTCAGATATAGGGATGATAGACATGGGGTCAGATATAGGGTCAGATATAGGGTCAGATATAGGGATGATAGATATAGTGTCAGATATAGGGTCAGATATAGGGTCAGATATAGGGTCAGATATAGGGATGATTGATATAGAGTCAGATATAGGGTCAGATATAGGGACAGATATAGGGATGATAGATATAGGGTCAGATATAGAGATGATAGACATGGGGTCAGATATAGGGATGATTGATATAGTGTCAGATATAGGGTCAGATATAGGGTCAGATATAGGGTCAGATATAGGGATGATAGATATAGGGTCAGATATAGGGATGATAGACATGGGGTCAGATATAGGGATGATTGATATAGTGTCAGATATAGGGTCAGATATAGGGTCAGATATAGGGTCAGATATAGGGTCAGATATAGGGTCAGATATAGAGATGATAGATATAGGGTCAGATATAGGGATGATAGATATTGGGTCAGATATAGGGTCAGATATAGGTATGACAGATATAGGGATGATAGATATAGGGTCAGATATAGGGATGATAGATATAGTGTCAGATATAGGGTCAGATATAGGGTCAGATATAGGGTCAGATATAGGGATGACAGATATATGGTCAGATATAGGGTCAGATATAGGGTCAGATATAGGGTCAAATATAGGGTCAGATATAGGGATGATAGATATAGGGTCAGATATAGGGATGATAGATATAGGGTCAGATATAGGGTCAGATATAGGGTCAGATATAGGGTAAGATATAGGGATGATAGATATAGGGTCAGATATAGGGTCAGATATAGGGTCAGATATAGGGTCAGATATAGGGATGACAGATATAGGGTCAGATATAGGGTCAGATATAGGGATGACAGATATAGGGTCAGATACAGGGTCAGATATAGGGATGATAGATATAAGGATGATAGATATAGGGTCAGATATAGGGTCAGATATAGGGTCAGATATAGGGATGATAGATATAGGGTCAGATATAGGGTCAGATATAGTGTCAGATATAGTGTCAGATATAGGGATGATAGATATAGGGATGATAGATATAGGGTCAGATATAGGGTCAGATATAGGGTCAGATATAGGGATGATAGATATAGGGTCAGATATAGGGATGACAGATATAGGGATGACAGATATAGGGTCAGATATAGGGTCAGATAAAGGGATGATAGATATAGGGTCAGATATAGGGTCAGATATAGGGATGATAGATATAGGGTCAGATATAGGGTCAGATATAGGGATGACAGATTTAGGGTCAGATATAGGGTCAGATATAGGGTCAGATATAGGGTCAGATATAGGGTCAGATATAGGGTCAGATATAGGGATGATAGATATAGGGTCAGATATAGGGTCAGATATAGGGATGATAGATATAGGGTCAGATATAGGGTCAGATATTGGGTCAGATATAGGGTCAGATATAGGGATGATAGATATAGGGTCAGATATAGGGATGATAGATATAGGGTCAGATATAGGGATGATAGATATAGGGTCAGATATAGAGATGATAGATATAGGGTCAGATATAGGGATGATATATATAGGGTCAGATATAGGGATGATAGATATAGGGTCAGCTATAGGGATGACAGATATAGGGTCAGATATAGGATCAGATATAGGGTCAGATATAGGGTCAGATATAGGGATGATAGATATAGGGTCAGATATAGGGATGATAGATATAGGGTCAGATATAGGGATGATAGATATAGGGTCAGATATAGGGATGATAGAGATAGGGTCAGATATAGGGATGATAGATATGGGGTCAGATCTAGGGATGATAGATATAGGGTCAGACATAGGGATGATAGATATAGGGTCAGATATAGGGATGATAGATATGGGGTCAGATATAGGGATGATAGATATAGGGTCAGGTATAGGGATGACAGATATAGGGTCAGATATAGGGATGACAGATATAGGGTCAGATATAGGGATGACAGATATAGGGTCAGATATAGGGATGACAGATATAGGGATGATAGATATAGGGATGATAGATATAGGGTCAGATATAGGGTCAGATATAGGGTCAGATATAGGGTCAGATATAGGCATGAAACATATAGGGTCAGATATAGCGTCCAATATAGGGATGACAGATATTGGGATGATAGATATAGGGTCAGATATGGGGATGACAGATATTGGGATGATAGATATAGGGTCAGATATAAGGTCCAATATAGGGATGACAGATATTGGGATGATAGATATAGGGTCAGATATAGGGATGACAGATATAGGGATGATAGATATAGGGTCAGATATAGGGATGATAGATATAGGGTCAGATATAGGGTTCAATATAGGGATGATAGATATAGGGACAGATATAGGGATGATAGATATAGGGTCAGATATAGGGATGAAACATATAGGGTCAGATATAGGGTCCAATATAGGGATGACAGATATTGGGATGATAGATATAGGGTCAGATATGGGGATGACAGATATTGGGATGATAGATATAGGGTCAGATATGGGGATGACAGATATAGGGTCAGATATGGGAATGACAGATATAGGGATGATAGATATAGGGATGACAGATATAGGGATGATAGACATGGGGTCAGATATAGTGTCAGATATAGGGTCAGATATAGGGATGATAGATATAGGGTCAGATATGGGGATGACAGATATAGGGATGATAGATATAGGGTCAGATATAGGGTCAGATATAGGGATGATAGATATAGGGTCAGATATAGTGTCAGATATAGGGATGATAGATATATGGTCAGATATAGGGTCAGATATAGGGATGATAGATATAGGGTCAGATATAGTGTCAGATATAGGGATGATAGATATGGGATCAGATATAGGGTCAGATATAGGGATGATAGATATAGGGTCAGATATTGGGATTACAGATATAGGGATGATAGATATAGGGTCAGATATAGGGATGATAGATATAGGGTCAGATATAGGGATGATAGATATAGGGTCAGATATAGGGATGATAGATATAGGGTCAGATATAGGGATGATAGATATAGGGTCAGATATAGGGATGATAGATATAGGACATATCCAAACAGTTGAGTTCGCTAAATATAAGCTATAATAATGTATTATCAACAAAGACCTGGACTGACTTTACTGTTGCATTGCTGGGAATAACAGATTTAGTTCTTATTCAATATTCCTCAAAGCTAGCAGAGAAACCGAGGACCGGGGAAATATTCTGACTGCACAACGTGTATTCCTCTTTTCTCTGACCCTCCCCAGTGGTTTGTGGAGCTGCAAGGTGGAATGGTAATGGACAGGTTCTGCTAGACAGTTAGAGACAGTTTGACCATATGGGAATGCTTAACTGGACGATGCGTACAACAGCATGGGAGTGTCCCTGAGCCTTTAAATTACACAGGATGAGCTCTAGGACCGGCCTCTCATTAACGTACTGTAACACCGCATATCATCATTAGGAAAGCCATGCTAGTTTCCAGGCTAAGATCAGAGTCTCGTAAAACACCCAGCTATTTATACTCAGGTCGGCTCTGGGCTGGGCTGATCTGCTCTGGTCTGCTCTGGTCTGGTCTGCTCTGGTCTGCTGTAGTCTGATGTGGTGTGGTGTGGTCTGGTCTGATCTGGTCTGCTCTGCTTTTGTCTGGTCTGGTCTGCTTTTGTGTGGTCTGTTGTGGTCTGCTCTGCTCTGCTGTAGTCTGATGTGGTCAGCTCTGGGCTGATCTGGTCTGCTCTGGGCTGCTCTGGGCTGATCTGGGGTGATTTGATCTGGTCTGGTCTGCTCTGGACTGGACTGCTCTGGTCTGCTCTGGTCTGCTCTGATCTGCTCTGGGCTGGTCTGCTCTGGGCTGGTCTGCTCTGGTCACCGTCATATATCACCCATCATCCCTCCATCCCTGGATGGGTGGTGTTATATATTGGGTTAATACCTTTTGTACCTCCTACTTACTGTAGTTGTATGCACATGGCATCATGGGTAATGGAGGATACAAGATGAGCACGTTCCCGTCTCATCATATTTTAATTGTTATACAGACTTGCTAATGAAACCCACGAGACATAACAAAAGATTGCAGACGAGTAAGTCTGAACCTACAGGAACTTTTCTGTCCAGAATAAGTTGGTTTTTACAAGTTTAAAACCGTTATTTTCCATGATACAGTCTAGGCTAATGTTAGCACGTTGTATTGCTAGCAGAGGCAAGTGCATAGTCGAGTTAGCTAAGAGAGAGGGAAAAGGATTCCAGGCGGATGTTGGAGCGGGAAAATAACGTGATGAAAAGGAAGGAATATACCGTGTGTGAAGTAAATTACTTTTATTAAACTGTGAAGACACACTTTGGAATTGAAAACGACTAAATGATCAAACTTCAGGATGAAACGTCAGTGAGTGAAGTGAATGAAGATCACGTGACTAAGGAAACATTTGCTGTAGTTGAGGACCATTTTGAAGTGAGTGACAATCAGGAACCTACTGAGAAATGACAAATGGCTAGAATTGTTGGAAACATTAGACAGTTTGATGAAAGTGTTGATGAGTCTACACTGATTGTAGTGGATTTAACGAGTGACATTAATAAGGGATCAGAGCTTTCTCCTGGATTCACCTGGTCAGTCTATGTTATAGAAAGAGCAGGTGTTCCTATTGTTTTGTCCACTCAGTCTATACAGAATGGTTTGAAAATGTTGGTCTTGCAAAGGACATTGGTGAGGACGAAATTGGGCCTAGAATTTTGAGTGTCATGGGGCCAAATACATTAGCAGCATACCACCCTGCATACCACTGCTGGCTTGCTTCTGAAGCTAAGCAGGGTTGGTCCTGGTTGGTCCCTGGATGGGAGACCAGATGCTGCTGGAAGTGGTGTTGGAGGGCCAGTAGGAGGCACTCTTTCCTCTGGTCTAATAAAATATCCCAATGCCCCAGGGCAGTGATTGGGGACATTGCCCTGTATATGGTGCCGTCTTTCAGATCGGACGTTAAATGGGTGTCCTGACTCTCTGTGGACACTAAAGATCCCATGGCACTTATCATAAGAGTAGGGGTGTTAACCCCGGTGTCTTGGCTAAATTCCCGATCTGGCTCTCATACCATCACGGTCACCTAATCATCCCCAGCTTACAATTGGTTCATTCATCCCCCTTCATCACCCCTGTAACTTTTCCCCAGGTCGTTGCTGTAAATGAGAATGTGTTCTCAGTCAACTTAACTGGTAAAATTAGGGTTAAATAAAAATATATGTAATTGACTACGCATCCTGCTACAGCCAGACAGGCCAGGCAATACGACGTGTGGAAACACTGAATGGACACTTTTCAACAAAATCACTAGTTATTTCTGATAGGTTCCACAGAACCAATCAGGAAGAGGGAGAATCAATGACAACGTTTGCTTCTGCATTAGAGAAACTATCAGAGCACTGTGAGTTTACAGTGTTCTAAGTGACACCATTTAGAGACAGACAATTATGTGGGCTACGGAGTGAAGCTACCCAAAGAGACTTTTGACTCAACGCAATCTGACCTGGGCAAAGGCCATTGAAGTCAGTGTGTGCATGGAACTAGCTACTAAAGATACTCATCGGTTAAGGTCACCAGGAAAAGTGCACAGAGTTGTAAACTGAACATCTGAGACTGGGAAATAAAGGCACATGCTGTGGCAAAGCAAGACATCAGGTTTCTACATGCTGATGGAAGTATAGAGCCTGTGGTGGATTCTACATGCTAATGGAAGTATAGAGGCTGTGGTGGATTCTACATGCTAATGGAAGGACAGAGCCTGTGGTGGATGCTACATGCTAATGGAAGTATAGAGCCTGTGGTGGAGTCTACATGCTAATGGAAGGACAGAGCCTGTGGTGGATGCTACATGCTAATGGAAGTATAGAGCCTGTGGTGGATGCTACATGCTGATGGAAGTATAGAGCCTGTGGTGGATGTTACATGCTGATGGAAGTATAGAGCCTGTGGTGGATGTTACATGCTGATGGAAGTATAGAGGCTGTGGTGGATCCTACATGCTAATGGAAGGAAAGAGCCTGTGGTCAAACGGTATCGAACAAGCCTGCAGAAACAACAAGACTGAAAACAAGAAAGAGACATTCCAATAAAAGAAAAAGAGACGTGCTTTAGAGAACACCGAGGTGAGTCACTCATCAGCAAATGACACTGAATATATTGGCTGTTGCTGGGGGGGGGGTGTCGCATGGCTACGATGTCTCTCCCTTGGTAGAGGTTCAGGCGGTGGGTATAGGGACATAGGGGCAGCTATATCTCTGGTGTCAGGCTCTACGAAAAGACACTGAAAGACCTTCTACTTCGGCCTGTTGTCACGCCCTGACATTAGTTACACATCTTGTAGTCTAGGCATATGTAGGTCTATGGTGGCCTGAATTGGTTCCCAATCAGAGGCAGCTGTTTATCGTTGTATCTGATTGGGGATCCTATTTAGGTTGCCATTTTCCCTTTTGGTTTTGTGGATTCTTGTCTATGTGATGTTGCATGTCAGCACTCGTTCTATATAGATTCACGTTCGTTTTGTTACTTTGTTAGTTTGTTTAGTGTTTCTTTCTTCATTAAAAGAAGAATGTATGCATATCACGCTGCGCCTTGGTCTCCTCATTACAACGAACGTAACAGAAGAACCCACCACAAAAGGACCAAGCAGCGTGTGAATGAGGAGCGGACATCCTGGACCCGGGAGAAAGATGAGTGGAGGACATCCTGGACCTGGGGAGGAGGTAATGGCAGGGAACAAGACCTTGCCATGGAAGCAAGTGGAGATAGCACAAGAGGAACGTCGACGATACGAGGGGACACGGTTAGCAAGGAAGCCCGAAAGGCAGCCCCAATAATTGTTTTGGGGGGGGTACATGAGGAGATTGGCTGAGTTAGGTTGGAGACCTGAGCCAACTCCTCGTGCTTACCGTGGGGAGCATGTAACTGGTCAGGCACCGTGTTATGCAGAGATGCGGACGGTGTCTCCAGTTCGCGTTCTTAGCCCGGTGCGCTCTATTCCAGCTCCTCGCATTTGCCGGGCTAGAATGGGCATCCAGCCAGGACGGATGGTGCCGGCTCAGCGCTCCTGGTCTCCAGTATACCTCCTTGGACCAGGATATCCTGCGCCGGCTCTGCGTACTGTGTCTACGGTGCGTCTGCACAGCCCAGTGCGTCCTGTGCTAGTTCCCCGCACTTGCCGGGCTCAAGTGAGCATCCAGCCAGGACGCATTGTGCCAGCTCTACGATGCAGATCTCCAGTGCGTCTCCACAGTCCAGACGGCCTGTGCCTCCTCTCCGCACTCGCCCTGAGGTGCGTGTCCTCAGCCCGGTACCACCAGTTCTGGCACCACGCATCAGGCTTCCAGTGCGCTTCCATAGTCCAGAGCTTCCGGCGACAGTACCCAGTCCAGAGCTTCCGGCGACAGTTCCCAGTCCAGAGTTTCCGTCGACAGTACCATGGACAGTACCCAGTCCAGAGCTTCCGGCGACAGTTCCCAGTCCAGAGCTTCCAGCGACATTTCACAGTCCGGAACCTCCAACGACGTTTCACAGTCCGGAACCTCCTACGATGGGCCACAGTCCGGAACCTCCTACGACAGGCCACAGTCCGGAACCTCCTACAATGGGCCACAGTCCGGAACCTCCAACGGCAGGCCACAGTCCGGAGCCTCCAGCGATCCCCAGTCCGGGGTCTCCAGCGACGGTCCCCAGCCCGATGTCTCCAGCGACGGTCCCCAGCCCGGGGTCTCCAGCGACGGCCCCCGCCCGGTGTCTCCAGCGAGGGTCTCCTGTCCGGGGCCTCCGGCGATGAGAGCATCCTGTCAGGCAGTAGGTATCACCGCCTGGGATGGCAACTGCACCGCCCGCAACCGCAGGACACTCCAGAGGGTGGTACGGTCTGCCCAACGCATCACCGGGGACACACTACCTAACCTCCAGAACACCTACAATGTCACAGAAAGGCCAAAAAAAAAATCATCAAGAACATCAACCACCCAAGCCACGGTCTGTTCACCCCATTATCATCCAGAAGGAGAGGTGCTGTGTCAGAATCATGCTGTGGGAAACCTGGCACCATCTCTACGGTGAAGAATGGTGGTGGCAGCATCATAATGTGCGGGATGTTTTTCAGGAGCAGGGACTGGGAGACTAGTCAGGATCGAGGGAAAGATGAACGGAGCAAAGTACAGAGAGATCCTTGATGAAAACCTGCTCCAGAGCACTTAGGACCTCAGACTTGGGCAAAGGTTCACCTTCCAACAGGACAACAACTCAAAGTACACAGTGAAGACACAGCAGGAGTGGCTTCGGGACAAGTCTCTGAATGTCCTTGAGTGGCCCAGCCAAAGCCCGGATTTGAACCCGATCGAACATCTCTGGAGAGATCTGAAAATAGTTGTACAGCGACGTTCCCCATCCAACCTGACAGAGCTTGAGAGGATCTGCAGAGAAGAATGGGAGAAACTCCCCATATACAGGTGTGCGAAGGCTGTAGCATCATAGCCAAGAAGACTTGAGGCTGTAATCTCTGCCAAAGGTGCTTCACTAAAGTACTGAGTAAAGGGTCTGAATACTTATGTAAATGTGAATGTAAATGTGATATTTCAGTGTTTTATTTTTAATAAATTAGCAGACATTTCTTTGTCATTATAGGGTATTGTGTGTAGATTGATGAGGGGGAAAAAAGTATTTAGTACATTCTAGATTAAGGTATGTCTTTTAATTTGTAATAAATTAGCAAACATTTCTAAAAACCTGTTTTCACTTTGTCATTATGGGATGGTGTGTGTAGACTGAGGAAAACTGTAACGTAACAAAATGTGGAAAAAGTCATCTGAATACTTTCTGAATGCACATTTTCACGCTTCGGTTGGATTTCATTTAGTGGTTATCCCTTGTCCCAACAGTCGACACAAATCTTCGCCAGTCACACTTGCTTGACACACTTCCTACAAACATGTCGCTTTCATGTGACACGTGTGTCTTGGGTTTTGTTATTTGTGCATCTGGCGACCTGGCACTATCTCCTCCCTGGGAGCTGCGCTCAATTTGCCTCCAGCAAAGTCTTTCGTGGAATCTTTGATGCCTTGGCCCTCAAGTCTCTCATGTAGCCTGTATGCCTCATGAGGAAGTATCTCCTGGGCTTCATACATATATCTCCTCTTCATACGTGTGTGTTGATAACAGCCAAGTCAAACATGTTGTAGAACCTACGGAACAGAGTAGCGATGCTATTATATATAATAATAATATTAATATAGGTAATATTGACAAACACTATATATACCATTTATGTTATTTTATTTATTTATTTAATCTTTATTGAACTAGGCAAGTCGGTTAATACAAATTATTTTTTACAATGACGGCCTACTAAAAGGCAAAAGGCCTCCTGCGGGGACGGGGGCTGGGATAAAAGAAAAAAAAGAAAAAATATATATATAAATATAGGACAAAACAAACATCACGACAAAAAGATACCACAACACTACAGAAAGAGAGACCTCAGACAACAACACAGCATGGCAGCAACACATGACAACACAGCATGGTAGCAACACATGACAACACAGCATGGCAGCAACACATGACAACACAGCATGGCAGCAACACATGACAACACAGCATGGCAGCAACACATGACAACACAGCATGGTAGCAACACATGACAACACAGCATGGCAGCAACACATGACAACACAGCATGGCAGCAACACATGACAACACAGCATGGCAGCAACACATGACAACACAGCATGGTAGCAACACATGACAACACAACATGGTAGCAACACATGACAACACAGCATGGCAGCAACACATGACAACACAGCATGGCAGCAACACATGACAACACAGCATGGCAGCAACACATGACAACACAACATGGTAGCAACACATGACAACACAGCATGGTAGCAACACATGACAACACAGCATGGCAGCAACACATGACAACACAGCATGGCAGCAACACATGACAACACAGCATGGCAGCAACACATGACAACACAGCATGGCAGCAACACATGACAACAGAGCATGGCAGCAACACATGACAACACAGCATGGCAGCAACACATGACAACACAGCATGTCAGCAACACATGACAACACAGCATGGCAGCAACACATGACAACACAGCATGGTAGCAACACAACACATCAGCAGCACAAAACAGGGTACAAACGTTATTGGGCACAGACAACATCACAAAGGGCAAGAAGGTAGAGACAACAATACATCACGTAAAGCAGCCACAACTGTCAGTAAGAGTGTCCATGATTGAGTCTTTGAATGAAGAGATGGAGATAAAACTGTCTAGTTTGAGTGTTTTTTTGCAGCTCGTTCCAGTCGCTAGCTGCAGCAAACTGAAGAGAGGAGCGACCCAGGGATGTGTGTGCTTTGGGGACCTTTAACAGAATGTGACTGGCAGAACGGGTGTTGTATGTGGAGGATGAGGGCTGCAGTAGATATCTCAGATAGGGGGGAATGAGGTCTAAGAGGGTTTTATAAATAAGCATCAACCAGTGGTTCTTGCGACGGGTATACAGAGATGACCAGTTTACAGAGGAGTATAGTATTATTATTATTGTTCATTAGGATCCCCATTAGCTGTTGCTAAAGCAGCGGCTACACTTCCTGGGGTCCACACAGAACATGACCCATGACATAATACAGAACATCATTAGACAAGAACAGCTCAAGGACAGAACTACATACATGTTTTAAAAAGGCAAGTAGGTAGCCTCCATATCAATACACACTAACTATCTAGGTCACGTAGCCTCCATATCAATACATACTAACTATCTAGGTCACGTAGCCGACATATCAATACAGACACACAGACTATCTAGGTTCAATAGGGGAGAGGCGCGAGGTGTTGCTTCATCTGTTTTTTATCTGCCTAATCTATTAGATAGATAGCTCTGAATCAACGATATGGCAGAGGTTGCAAAGCCATACGTTTTTTCAGCAACAGGTTATGGTCAATAATATCAAAGGCTGCACTGAAATCTAACAGTACAACTCCCACAATCTTCTTATTATCAATTTCTTTCAACCAATCATCAGTCACTTGTGCCACTGCAGTACATGTTGAGTGCCCTTCTCTATAAGCATGCTGAAAGTCTGTTGTTAATTAGTTTACAGAGAAACGGCATTGTATTTGGTCAAACACAGTTTTTTGCAACAGTTTGCTAAGAGCTGGCAGCAAGCTGATAGGTCTGCTGTTAGAACCAGTAAAGACCTCTTTACCACTCTTGGGTAGAGGAATGACTTTGGCTTCCCTCCAGGCCTGAGGACAAAGACTTTCCTCTTGTCTCAGATTAAAGATATGACAGATAGGAGTGGCTATAGAGTCAGATTAAAGATATGACAGATAGGAGCGGCTATAGAGTTAGATTAAAGATATGACAGATAGGAGTGGCTATAGAGTCAGATTAAAGATATGACAGATAGGAGCGGCTATAGAGTTAGATTAAAGATATGACAGATAGGAGCGGCTATAGAGTCAGATTAAAGATATGACAGATAGGAGTGGCTATAGAGTCAGATTAAAGATATGACAGATAGGAGCGGCTATAGAGTCAGATTAAAGATATGACAGATAGGAGCGGCTATAGAGTTAGATTAAAGATATGACAGATAGGAGCGGCTATAGAGTCAGATTAAAGATATGACAGATAGGAGTGGCTATAGAGTCAGATTAAAGATATGACAGATAGGAGTGGCTATAGAGTCAGATTAAAGATATGACAGATAGGAGCGGCTATAGAGTCAGATTAAAGATATGACAGATAGGAGCGGCTATAGAGTCAGATTAAAGATATGACAGATAGGAGCGGCTATAGAGTCAGATTAAAGATATGACAGATAGGAGCGGCTATAGAGTTAGATTAAAGATATGACAGATAGGAGTGGCTATAGAGTCAGATTAAAGATATGACAGATAGGAGCGGCTATAGAGTTAGATTAAAGATATGACAGATAGGAGCGGCTATAGAGTTAGATTAAAGATATGACAGATAGGAGTGGCTATAGAGTCAGATTAAAGATATGACAGATAGGAGCGGCTATAGAGTCAGATTAAAGATATGACAGATAGGAGCAGCTATAGAGTTAGATTAAAGATATGACAGATAGGAGCGGCTATAGAGTCAGATTAAAGATATGACAGATAGGAGTGGCTATAGAGTCAGATTAAAGATATGACAGATAGGAGCGGCTATAGAGTCAGATTAAAGATATGACAGATAGGAGTGGCTATAGAGTCAGATTAAAGATATGACAGATAGGAGCGGCTATAGAGTCAGATTAAAGATATGACAGATAGGAGCGGCTATAGAGTCAGATTAAAGATATGACAGATAGGAGCGGCTATAGAGTCAGATTAAAGATATGACAGATAGGAGTGGCTATAGAGTCAGATTAAAGATATGACAGATAGGAGTGGCTATAGAGTCAGATTAAAGATATGACAGATAGGAGCGGCTATAAAGTCAGATTAAAGATATGAGAGATAGGAGTGGCTATAGAGTCAGATTAAAGATATGACAGATAGGAGTGGCTATAGAGTCAGATTAAAGATATGACAGATAGGAGTGGCTATAGAGTCAGATTAAAGATATGACAGATAGGAGCGGCTATAAAGTCAGATTAAAGATATGAGAGATAGGAGTGGCTATAGAGTCAGATTAAAGATATGACAGATAGGAGCGGCTATAGAGTCAGATTAAAGATATGACAGATAGGAGTGGCTATAGAGTCAGATTAAAGATATGACAGATAGGAGCGGCTATAAAGTCAGATTAAAGATATGAGAGATAGGAGTGGCTATAGAGTCAGATTAAAGATATGACAGATAGGAGCGGCTATAGAGTCAGATTAAAGATATGACAGATAGGAGCGGCTATAGAGTCAGATTAAAGATATGACAGATAGGAGCGGCTATAGAGTCAGATTAAAGATATGACAGATAGGAGTGGCTATAGAGTCAGATTAAAGATATGACAGATAGGAGCGGCTATAGAGTCAGATTAAAGATATGACAGATAGGAGCGGCTATAGAGTCAGATTAAAGATATGACAGATAGGAGCGGCTATAGAGTCAGATTAAAGATATGACAGATAGGAGTGGCTATAGAGTCAGATTAAAGATATGACAGATAGGAGCGGCTATAGAGTCAGATTAAAGATATGACAGATAGGAGTGGCTATAGAGTCAGATTAAAGATATGACAGATAGGAGCGGCTATAGAGTCAGATTAAAGATATGACAGATAGGAGTGGCTATAGAGTCAGATTAAAGATATGACAGATAGGAGCGGCTATAGAGTCAGATTAAAGATATGACAGATAGGAGTGGCTATAGAGTCAGCTACCATCCTCAGTAGCTTTCCATCTAAGTTGTCAATAACAATATGGTCACGAATCCCGCCGAAGATGGTGCCTCTTCCTGTTCGGGCGGCGCTCGGCGTTCGTCGTCGCCGGCCTACTGGCTGCTATCGATCCCCTTTTCTGTTTCAGTTAGTTCAACACTACTGTTGTGTTAAGTACATAACAATTAATGATGTGTTACCGGTCCAAAATGACATCCCCATTATAGCGGATTATAAATCCCTAATAATCCATATAATCCATAATACTTATAGTATCACCTAATGTTGTGTTGGATCTTTTTATCAACTAAATGTCTTGTGAACATTACAAGTTTTGAACTTCTATTTGCTATTTATGGCCTGTAGGCCTCATTGACCTGAGCTCATACAACTCATTTTTGAGTAAAAAAAGCATAATGTATGGATTATTTTGACAATAACTCAGATGAAACATATTGTGCTATTTATCACAGACTACTTTGTGTCAAAGTTTAACAAGGACTCTCTCCTCCTCACCAGTGTCATCATCAAAGATATGATCAAGAGCCTCACATACAGTATATCGTTTGGTCATTGTGCTGCCACAGAATGAATTGTGAGCAAGGCCTCAAAAAAGCTTTATATACCAGAGCTGTGACAAAAATTCTATATATTATTGAAACAATGTTGCGATTGTTTGTGAGAATTCCAACAGGTGATGGGGAAAGATTCTATTGGGGAAAGGTTCCCGTGGGGGTTGCCATGGAAGCCAAGAAGGGGAGTGTGTGTGTGTGTGTGTGTGTGTGTGTGTGTGTGTGTGTGTGTGTGTGTGTGTGTGTGTGTGTGTGTGTGTGTGTGTGTGTGTGTGTGTGTGTGTGTGTGTGTGCGCGTGCGTGCGTGCGTGCGTGCGTGCGTGTGCGTGCGTGCGTTTGTGCGTGTGTGTGTGCTAAAACACATATGTGGGTCTGGGAGAAGAAGTGTGTCCATCTGATGAATGGGCATGTGCCTGAACTCAATTTTACACTACTTGTTGTCTCACCCATTCATTTCTAATGACCGGTCATTTTTGACCGGGAACATCACAGGTGTACAAAAGTTAAATAAAACACCCAAAATGTAATGAAAATCATCAAAATGTATTGTGTGTGTTTCAGATGCCCTGTGTGGACAAAGTCATGGAACCTGATGACATTCAGATTAAATTGACAACATTTTTCAGAGAGAAAACTTGTAAATCGGTCCAATTCGACTAGAACACAGCAGGAGGGTTAAAGTACTCCAAAGTTTTTTCCATCATTCTTTATATCATTAATCTTTGCTTCAAAATACAGTTTCTTCATATTTTTGTTGAGTTTAGTCACATAATTTCTCAATTTCTCAAAGTCAGCCAGTCAGATGTGCAGTCTGACATATTAGCTACTCATTTTCCCCCATCTCTTTCAACCAAACCCTTTTTCAATTCCTCATCAGTCCATGGAGCCTAATACCCACATTTAACTGCCTGTAGCTCAGGACCTGAAGCAAGGATATGCATATTCTTGATACCAGTTGAAAGGAAACACTTTCTGGAAATGTGAAATTAATGTAAGAGAATATAACACATTGGATCCGGTACCTTTTTTATTTTTATTTTTTATTTTTTACAATTGGCTCATTCATCCCCCTCCTCTCCCCTGTAACTATTCCCCAGGTCGTTGCTGCAAATGAGAACGTGTTCTCAGTCAACTTACCTGGTAAAATAACGGTTAAATAAAATAAATAAATAAAATAAAATTCCATCATCTTTGAAATGCAATAGAAGAGAAAGGTCATAATGTATTATTCCAGGCCTAGGTGCAATTTAGATTTGGCCACTAGATGGCAGCAGTGTATGTATAAAATGTTAGACTGATCCAATGAACCATTGCATATCTGCTCAAAATGTTGTATCAAGACTGCACAAATGTGCCTAATTTGTTTATTAATAACTTTTCATGCTCAAAATGATGCACTCTCCTCGAACAATAGCTTATATTTTTTCACTGTAATAGCTACTGTAAATTGGACAGTGCAGTTAACTTAAATTATTGTTAATCTTTCTGCCCATATGTCTATGTCCTGTGATTTATTTTGTTAATTACAATCTCATGCTAATCACATTAGCCTACGTTAGCTCAATCGTCCCGCAGGGGGGGCCACCGATCCCGTAGATGTTTAACAGGTGCATGTTTATCAATAATTGGAAGAAACAATTTCATAAATTCATCCATGGCAGTGTCTGGATGCTCCTCATTAATCACATCAGAACAACAAATATTTTTAACATCATCCACATAAGAGTCACAGATAAATCTTTTGTATGATCTCTTATACACTATTTTAGGACCAGCTGTTGGAACTTTGTCTTTCCTGGATATAGCCACTATAGTGTGATCACTGCATCCAATGGGTAGGGATACAGCTTTAGAACAAAGTTCTACAGTATTAGTAAAAAATATGATCGATACATGTGCATGATGTTGTTCTTGTAGTGTTTATAAACACAGTGGTAGGTTAGCTAACATAACGATTGTGACGTCATTTCCGGTCACAACTTGTTGACTTGTTTACTGCTGCTGTGTGGGTTGATGTTTACATTTACATTTGAGTCATTTAGCAGACGCTCTTATCCAGAGCGACTTACAGTAGAGTGCATACATTTTTATTACATTTTACATACTGAGACAAGGATATCCCTACCGGCCAAACCCTCCCTAACCCGGACGACGCTATGCCAATTGTGCGTCGCCCCACGGACCTCCCGGTTGCGGCCGGCTGCGACAGAGCCTGGGCGCGAACCCAGCCCAGCCTGGGCGCGAACCCAGAGACTCTGGTGGCGCAGCTAGCACTGCGATGCAGTGCCTTAGACCACTGCGCCACCCGGGAGTTACTTTGCTACCTGCCAACTTTACGGTTTTCACTTTTTAATTACCGTTTTATATTTTAAAAAAATTCCCCTCACTTGACTTTTTTTTCATTTAACTTTTTCACCCCAGACACTGTATCTGGACATGGTTCGTCAGGACTTCCACCAGCCGAAGCAAAGTAGTAACATTAACATGATGCCTTCTAATTGCAGTCGCTGTACTCATAATATACAGGAGAACGATCGCCTTATGGCGAGGATAGCTGTGCTGCAAGCCCAGCTTCAGACGCAATCATTAGGAAGGGTAATTTCAGTGTAGGGAAGGATGAAACAGCGTCTGTGCCACCAGTAAGTACAGATAGTAGTATAAATCCCCTCACACAGTCCCCACAGCAGAACAATTGTCTCGAGGCTTCTGGAAGGAAATGCTGTAGGAATGCTCAACCGGTGTCGCTCATTCAGCCGACAGAAACTTTCAACCGGTTCTCCCCATTAAGCAACGAGTCGGAGTCAGAGGCCGAGCCTTCTCTGGTCTCTCCTCCACCCGTTACGGGGTCTGAGACGCCGAAGCCTCCCACCATTAGCTCTGACAAATTGAAAACCCTCATTGGCGAATCCATCACCCGTAGTATAAGACTTAAAAAGAATCACCCAGCGATCATACACTGTTTACCAGGGGGCAGGGCTACCGACGTTAAGGCTAATCTGAAGATCCTACACTGTTTACCAGGGGGCAGGGCTACCGACGTTAAGGCTAATCTGAAGACTGTGCTGGTGTAGAGTGTAGAGAATATAGGGATATTATTATCCACGTCGGCAACAAAGATGTTAGGATGAAACAGTCAGAGGTCACCAAGCTCAACATAGCTTCAGCTTGTAAATCAGCTAGAAAGATGTTTCGGCATCTAGTAATTATCTCTGGCCCCCTCCCAGTTAGGGGGAGTGATGAGCTCTACTGCCGAGTCTAAGTCTGGCCTGCTGAGGAGTGACGGACTCCATCCTAGCTGGAGGTGTGATCTCATCTTATCTACCAACATAGACAGGGCTCTAACTCCCCTAGCTCCAAAATGAGATAGGGTGCAGGCCAGGCAGCAGCCTGTTAGCCAGCCTGCTAGCTTAGTGGATTCTGCCGCTAGCACAGTCAGTGTAGTCAGCTCAGCTATCCTCAGTGTCTGTGCCTCGATCTAGGTTGGGCAAAACTAAACATGGCGGTGTTCGCCTTAGTAATCTCACTGGAATAAAGACCTCCTCCATTCCTGTCATTATTGAAAGAGATCGTGATATCTCACATCTCAAGAAAATAGGGCTATTCAATGTTAGATCCCTCACTTCCAAGGCAGCTATAGTCAAATAACTAATCACTTATCATAATCTTGATTTGATTGGCCTGACTGAAACATGTCTTAAGCCTGATGAATTTACTGTGTTAAATGAGGCCTCTCCTCCTGGTTACACTAGTGACCATATCCCCCGTGCATCCCGCAAAGGCGGAGATGTTGCTAACATTTACGATGGAAAATTTCAATTTACAAAAACACTAAAGACTGTATTTTAGTCTTTTGAGTTTCTAGTCATGAAATCTATGCAGTCTGCTCAATCAGTTTTAACAGCTACTGTTTGCAGGCCTCCTGGGCCTTTCGGAGCCATCATCGACTCAGTGGGTTTTGTCCAACATGTCTCTGGACCTACTCACTGCCACAGTCATACTCTGGACCTAGTTTTGTCCCATGGAATAAATGTTGTAGATCTTAATGTTTTTCCACATAATCCTGGACTATCGGACCACCATTTTATTATGTTTGCAATCGCAACAAATCATCTGCTCAGAACCCAAGCAAGGATCATCAAAAATGTATTCTCGGACAACCCAAAGATTCCTAGATGTCCTTCCAGACACCCTCCGTCTACCCTGTAGCGGGGTGCGTAATTGGTGGAAGAGAAGTCAGGCACAGGAGAGCAGAACTGGGTAATAACCAAAGATTTATTAAGCAAAACCAACGGCAACCAGAACAACAAGGTAAATGGGTACAAAAATAACCCGTCGTGCGTCACGGGGAACGTGCACAAGCACTACAATAAACAATCCCACACAAAGACATGGGGGGAACAGAAGGTTAAATACACAACAAGTAATTGAGGGGATTGAAACCAGTTGTGAGGAAAAACAAGACAAAACACATGGAAAATGAAAAGCGCCACCCGAACAAGGAGAGGACCCGACTTCGGCGGAAGTCGTGGCATACCCAAGGACGTCAGTGTACAAACATCGGTTAACCACCTAACCTAGGAACTAAATTTAACCTTTTTTAATACCCTAGATGCAATCGCACCCCTAAAAACAAAAAACATTTGTCATAGGCCTCGGTAGCTCCATGGTATACAGACAATACCCGAGCCCTGAAGCAAGCTTCCAGAAAATTGGAACGGAAATGGCTCCACCAAACTGGAAGTCTTCCGATTAGCTTGGAAAGATTACCGTGCAGTATCGAAGAGCCCTCACTGATGCTCGATCATCCTATTTTTCTTACTTAATTGAGGAAAATTAGAACAATATAAAACTAAAAAGCAGCATTCCCCAAGAGAGGAAGGCTTTCACTTCAGCAGTGATAAATTCATGAACTTTTTGACGAAAAGATCATGATCATTAGAAAGCAAATTACGGACTCCTCTTTAAATCTGCAAATTTCTCCAAAGCTCAGTTGTCCTGAGTCTGCACGACACTGCCAGGACCTAGGATCAAGGGAGACACTCAAGTTTTTTAATACTATATCTCTTGACACAATGATGAAAATAATCATGGCCTCTAAACCTTCAAGCTGCATACTGGATCCTATTCCTACTAAACTGCTGAAGGAGCTGCTTCCTGTGCTTGGCCCTCCCATGTTGAACATAATAAACGGCTCCCTATCCACTGGATGTGTACCAAACTCACTAAAAGTGGCAGTAATAAAGCCTCTCTTGAAAAAGCCAAACCTTGACCCAGAAAATATAAAAAACTATCGGCCTATATCGAATCTTCCATTCCTCTCAAAAATGTTAGAAAAAGCTGTTGCGCAGCAACTCACTGCCTTTCTGAAGACAAACAATGTATACGAAATGCTTCAGTCTGGTTTTAGACCCCATCATAGCCCTGAGACTGCACTTGTGAAGGTGGTAAATCACCTTTTAATGGCGTCAGACCAAGGCTCTGCATCTGTCCTCGTGCTCCTAGACCTTAGTGCTTCATCTGTCCTCGTGCTCCTAGACCTTAATGCTGTATCTGTCCTCGTGCTCCTAGACCTTAATGCTGTATCTGTCCGCGTGCTCCTAGACCTTAATGCTGTATCTGTCCGCGTGCTCCTAGACCTTAATGCTTCATCTGTCCTCGTGCTCCTAGACCTTAATGCTGTATCTGTCCGCGTGCTCCTAGACCTTAATGCTTCATCTGTCCTCGTGCTCCCAGACCTTAATGCTGTATCTGTCCGCGTGCTCCTAGACCTTAGTGCTTCATCTGTCCTCGTGCTCCTAGACCTTAATGCTGTATCTGTCCGCGTGCTCCTAGACCTTAGTGCTTCATCTGTCCTCGTGCTCCTAGACCTTAATGCTGTATCTGTCCGCGTGCTCCTAGACCTTAATGCTGTATCTGTCCGCGTGCTCCTAGACCTTAATGCTGTATCTGTCCGCGTGCTCCTAGACCTTAATGCTTCATCTGTCCTCGTGCTCCCAGACCTTAATGCTGTATCTGTCCGCGTGCTCCTAGACCTTAGTGCTTCATCTGTCCTCGTGCTCCTAGACCTTAATGCTGTATCTGTCCGCGTGCTCCTAGACCTTAGTGCTTCATCTGTCCTCGTGCTCCTAGACCTTAATGCTGTATCTGTCCGCGTGCTCCTAGACCTTAATGCTTCATCTGTCCTCGTGCTCCTAGACCTTAATGCTGTATCTGTCCGCGTGCTCCTAGACCTTAATGCTTCATCTGTCCTCGTGCTCCTAGACCTTAATGCTGTATCTGTCCGCGTGCTCCTAGACCTTAATGCTGTATCTGTCCGCGTGCTCCTAGACCTTAGTGCTTCATCTGTCCTCGTGCTCCTAGACCTTAATGCTGTATCTGTCCGCGTGCTCCTAGACCTTAATGCTTCATCTGTCCTCGTGCTCCTAGACCTTAATGCTGTATCTGTTCGCCTGCTCCTAGACCTTAGTGCTTCATCTGTCCTCGTGCTCCTAGACCTTAATGCTGTATCTGTCCGCGTGCTCCTAGACCTTAGTGCTTCATCTGTCCTCGTGCTCCTAGACCTTAATGCTGTATCTGTCCGCGTGCTCCTAGACCTTAATGCTTCATCTGTCCTCGTGCTCCTAGACCTTAATGCTGTATCTGTCCGCGTGCTCCTAGACCTTAATGCTGTATCTGTCCGCGCGCTCCTAGACCTTAGTGCTTCATCTGTCTTCGTGCTCCTAGACCTTAATGCTGTATCTGTCCGCGTGCTCCTAGACCTTAATGCTGTATCTGTCCGCGTGCTCCTAGACCTTAATGCTTCATCTGTCCTCGTGCTCCTAGACCTTAATGCTGTATCTGTCCGCGTGCTCCTAGACCTTAGTGCTTCATCTGTCCTCGTGCTCCTAGACCTTAATGCTGTATCTGTCCGCGTGCTCCTAGACCTTAGTGCTTCATCTGTCCTCGTGCTCCTAGACCTTAATGCTGTATCTGTCCGCGTGCTCCTAGACCTTAGTGCTTCATCTGTCCTCGTGCTCCTAGACCTTAATGCTGTATCTGTCCGCGTGCTCCTAGACCTTAGTGCTTCATCTGTCCTCGTGCTCCTAGACCTTAATGCTGTATCTGTCCGCGTGCTCCTAGACCTTAGTGCTTCATCTGTCCTCGTGCTCCTAGACCTTAATGCTGTATCTGTCCGCGTGCTCCTAGACCTTAATGCTGTATCTGTCCGCGTGCTCCTAGACCTTAATGCTGTATCTGTCCGCGTGCTCCTAGACCTTAATGCTGTATCTGTCCGCGTGCTCCTAGACCTTAATGCTGTATCTGTCCGCGTGCTCCTAGACCTTAATGCTGTATCTGTCCGCGTGCTCCTAGACCTTAGTGCTGCTTTCGATACCATCAATCACCACATTCTTTTGGAGAGATTGGAAGCCCAAATTGGTCGACACGGACAAGTTCTGGCCTGGTTTAGATCTTATCTGTCGGAAAGATATCAGTTTGTCTCTGTGGATGGTTTGTCCTCTGACAAATCAACTGTACATGTTGGTGTTCCTCAAGGTTCCGTTTATAGAGTACCATTGTTTTCACTGTATATTCTTATTTATTTTTTTGTGACCGGTTCATTTTTATTAATTAAAAAAAATATATATATTATTACTAAAAACACAAGGAAGGGGTAATATTAAAGTATTAGAACATGGAGGACAAACAATACAGCATCAAGACACTATCAAACATGTATCAGTCTTTCAGAGCCATCCTTATGTGTCAGGGTGTCTACTACTACTATCAAACATGTATCAGTCTTTCAGAGCCATCCTTATGTGTGAGGGTGTCTACTACTACTATCAAACATGTATCAGTCTTTCAGAGCCATCCTTATGTGTCAGGGTGTCTACTACTACTATCAAACATGTATCAGTCTTTCAGAGCCATCCTTATGTGTCAGGGTCTCTACTACTACTATCAAACATGTATCAGCCTTTCCGCATCAGAGCCATCCTTATGTGTGAGGGTGCATGTGCATGATAGTGATATAAAATATATGTCATAGTTTCCTTTTTCAAGATCACAATCTTGTGAAACCCGAACCCTCCAAGATCCCCCCACAGTTCCCTAATAGCTGTCCCTCAACCATTCTGGTTGAAATGGGTTTCCATGGCCGAGCAGCCGCACACAAACCTAATATCACAATGTGCAATGCCAGCGTTGGCTGGAGTTGAATCACGCTTCACCATCTGGCAGTCCGACAGGGCGAATCTGGGTTTGGCCAGGAGAACGCTACTTATGTCACGCCTGGTACCGTTCTCCCTCTCTGGTGTTCGAGGGCGCCAGGCTGCCCTTCATTACGCACACCTGTCACCATCATTACTCGTATCAGCGCTCATTGGACTCACCTGGACTCTTTGTCGATTGCCCCATCTATATCTGTCTGTTCTTACTTTGATTCCCAGCGTCAGCATAATGTTGTTATGTTTTCATGTCTGTACTGTCCTGTTCCATGTCCACTGTCAATTAAATGTTCACTCCCTGTACTTGCTTCTCGCCTACCAGCATCGATTCTTACAACCTGCCTGAATGCATAGTACCAACTGTAATGTTTGGTGGAGGAGGAATACTGTTTTTCATGGTTCGGGCTAGGCCCCTTTTTATTCCAGGGAAGGGAAATCTTAACGCTACAGCACACAATGATATTCTATACGATTCTTTGCTTCCAACTTTGTGGCAACAGTTTGGGGAAGGCCTTTTCCTGTTTCAGCATGACATTGCCCTCATGCACAAAGCGAGGTCCATACAGAAATGGTTTGTTGAGAACAGTGTGGAAGAATTTGACTGGCCTGCACAGAGCTCTGACCTCAACCCCATCAAACACCTTTGGGATGAATTGGAACAATGACTGCTCTTGTGGCTGAATGGAAGCAAGTCCCCGCAGCAATGTTCCAACATCTAGTGGAAAGCCTTCCCAGAAGAGTGGAGGCTGTTATAGCAGCAATATTCCAACATCTAGTGGAAAGCCTTCCCAGAAGAGTGGAGGCTGTTATAGCAGCAATGTTCTAACATCTAGTGGAAAGCCTTCCCAGAAGAGTGGAGGCTGTTCTAGCAGCAATGTACTAACATCTAGTGGAAAGCCTTCCCAGAAGACTGGAGGCTGTTATAGCAGCAATGTTCCAACATCTAGTGGAAAGCCTTCCCAGAAGAGTGGAGGCTGTTATTGCAGCAATGTTCTAACATCTAGTGGAAAGCCTTCCCTGAAGAGTGGACGTTGTTATAGCAGCAATGTTCCAACATCTAGTGGAAAGCCTTCCCAGAAGAGTAGAGGCTGTTATAGCAGCAATGTTCCATCATCTAGTGGAAAGCCTTCCCAGAAGAGTGGAGGCTGTTATAGCAGTAATGTTCCATCACCTAGTGGAAAGCCTTCCCAGAAGAGTGGAGGCTGTTATTGCAGCAATGTTCTAGCATCTAGTGGAAAGCCTTCCCAGAAGAGTGGAGGCTGTTATTGCAGCAATGTTCCAACATCTGGAGGAAAGCCTTCCCAGAAGAGTGGAGGCTGTTATAGCAGCAATGTTCCATCACCTAGTGGAAAGCCTTCCCAGAAGAGTGGAGGCTGTTGTAGCAGCAATGTTCCATCATCTAGTGGTAAGCCTTCCCAGAAGAGTGGAGGCTGTTACAGCAGCAATGTTCCAACATCTAGTGGAAAGCCTTCCCAGAAGAGTGGAGGCTGTTATAGCAGCAATGTTCCAACATCTAGTGGAAAGCCTTCCCAGAAGAGTGGAGGCTGTTATAGCAGCAATGTTCCAACATCTAGTGGAAAGCCTTCCCAGAAGAGTGGAGGCTGTTATAGCAGCAATGTTCCAACATCTAGTGGAAAGCCTTCCCAGAAGAGTGGAGGCTGTTATAGCAGCAAAGGGGGGACCAACTACATATTAATGACCATGATTTTGGAATGAAATGTTCGACGAGCAGTTGTTGATATACCTTTGGTAATGTGTTTGGTTGTAGTGCGTAATAATATCCGTTTTTCACTTCATTGTGTCCCTGTCAATTAGATGCATGCGGTTCATGACATCATCTTATTTCTTGCCTTGTCTGCAAGCAAATTGTTCGCCAATGACAGTGAAGTCAAGAAATTGTTCATGGTTGCATTTCTCCCCTTGCCAACGTCAGTTTCCACAAGCCTCATCACCACATTCTCCAACACTTGCTCACCTGCTTCCTGATGTGGATATTTTCCCGAAACGGTGGTGTTGTCCCTTCCTCTCTCCTATCTCACCATTTCATTTGGTGGTGGTGTCCCTTCCTCTCTCCTATCTCACCATTTAATTTGGTGGTGGTGTCCCTTCCTCTCTCCTATCTGACCATTTCATTTGGTGGTGGCAAAGACACTTGCTCGGTCCATTCTGGCTTTATGGAGTTTAGATGTCAGAGGTGTAGGTTAATGTTGATGCTCAGAATCAGAAGAATAATCATCAAAGATATCATGATTCATTTCATCTGAGACGTTTTCATTCAGAACTTGTAGCTAACGCAGCATCTGGTCTTCTTGGTCTTCTTGACGTTGTAAACTACGCATGTTCTCACTGTGTACTCCTAGTAGGACAGACTAGACTAAAAGTACTGCTTGGATTTGGTGGATTGATATAGGGTACATACCACTTAGAGATTATAATTACAGTATACCAATACAATAGAATGGCCCTGTTCTTCATTCACAATTGGTGATTACATAATGATGCAGCTTTTGCTTCCCCTCGGTTATCAATTGAACCGTTGTCGTTATATGGGTGAAATCCGTTTCTTTATAGTTTTAGGTTCAGTTTCGAGGCAATTATTCAGGGTTATTATCAACTGGCCACTGCACCTTCCAATGTCTGGAGACTGATCAGAGCAGGACGTAGTGTCAGGAGACTGATCAGAGCAGGCCCTAGTGTCAGGAGACTGATCAGAGCAGGCCCTAGTGTCAGGAGACTGATCAGAGCAGGCCCTAGAGTCGGGAGACTGAGCAGAGCAGGCCCTAGTGTCGGGAGACTGAGCAGAGCAGGCCCTAGTGTCGGGAGACTGAGCAGAGCAGGCCCTAGTGTCAGGAGACTGATCAGGCCCTAGTGTCTGGAGACTGATCAGAGCAGGCCCTAGTGTCGGGAGACTGAGCAGAGCAGGCCCTAGTGTCGGGAGACTGAGCAGAGCAGGCCCTAGTGCCTGGAGACTGATCAGAGCAGGCCCTAGTGTCGGCAGACTGATCACAGCAGGCCCTAGTGTCGGCAGACTCTGTTCCAACACCATGTCCCTCCAGGCTCTGTTCCAACACCATGTCCCTCCAGGCTCTGATCCAACACCATGTCCCTCCAGACTCTCTAACAGGCTCTGTTCCAACACCATGTCCCTCCAGACTCTCTAACAGATTCTGATCCAACACCATGTCCCTCCAGACTCTCTAACAGACTCTGTTCCAACACCATGTCCCTCCAGACTCTCTAACAGACTCTGATCCAACACCATGTCCCTCCAGACTCTCTAACAGACTCTGTTCCAACACCATGTCCCTCCAGACTCTCTAACAGACTCTGTTCCAACACCATGTCCCTCCAGACTCTCTAACAGACTCTGTTCCAACACCATGTCCCTCCAGACTCTCTAACAGACTCTGTTCCATCACCATGTCCCTCCAGACTCTCTAACAGACTCTGTTCCAACACCATGTCCCTCCAGACTCTGTTCCAACACCATGTCCCTCCAGACTCTGCTCCAACACCATGTCCCTCCAGACTCTCTAACAGACTCTGTTCCAACACCATGTCCCTCCAGACTCTGTTCCAACACCATGTCCCTCCAGACTCTCTAACAGACTCTGTTCCAACACCATGTCCCTCCAGACTCTGTTCCAACACCATGTCCCTCCAGACTCTCTAACAGACTCTGTTCCATCACCATGTCCCTCCAGACTCTCTAAAAGACTCTGTTCCAACACCATGTCCCTCCAGACTCTCTAACAGACTCTGTTCCAACACCATGTCCCTCCAGACTCTCTAACAGACTCTGTTCCAACACCATGTCCCTCCAGACACTCTAACAGACTCTGTTCCAACACCATGTCCCTCCAGACACTCTAACAGACTCTGATCCAACACCATGTCCCTCCAGACTCTCTAACAGACTCTGTTCCAACACCATGTCCCTCCAGACTCTCTAACAGACTCTGTTCCAACACCATGTCCCTCCAGACTCTGTTCCAACACCATGTCCCTCCAGACTCTCTAACAGACTCTGTTCCAACACCATGTCCCTCCAGACTCTGTTCCAACACCATGTCCCTCCAGACTCTGTTCCAACACCACGTCCCTCCAGGCTCTGTTCCAACACCATGTCCCTCCAGACTCTATAACAGACTCTGATCCAACACCATGTCCCTCCAGACTCTCTAACAGACTCTGTTCCAACACCATGTCCCTCCAGACTCTGTTCCATTACCATGTCCCTCCAGACTCTCTAACAGACTCTGTTCCAACACCATGTCCCTCCAGACTCTCTAACAGACTCTGTTCCAACACCATGTCCCTCCAGACTCTCTAACAGGCTCTGTTCCAACACCATGTCCCTCCAGACTCTGTTCCAACACCATGTCCCTCCAGACTCTGTTCCAACACCATGTCCCTCCAGACTCTGTTCCAACACCATGTCCCTCCAGACTCTCTAACAGGCTCTGATCCAACACCATGTCCCTCCAGACTCTGTTCCAACACCATGTCCCTCCAGACTCTGTTCCAACACCATGTCCCTCCAGACTCTGTTCCAACACCATGTTCCTCCAGACTCTGTTCCAACACCATGTCCCTCCAGACTCTCTAACAGGCTCTGATGCAACACCATGTCCCTCCAGACTCTGTTCCAACACCATGTCCCTCCAGGCTCTGTTCCAACACCATGTCCCTCCAGACTCTCTAATAGAATCTGTTCCAACACCATGTCCCTCCAGACTCTCTAACAGGCTCTGATCCAACACCATGTCCCTCCAGACTCTCTAACAGACTCTGTTCCAACACCATGTCCCTCCAGACTCTCTAACAGACTCTGTTCCAACACCATGTCCCTCCAGACTCTCTAACAGACTCTGTTCCAACACCATGTCCCTCCAGACTCTCTAACAGACTCTGTTCCAACACCATGTCCCTCCAGACTCTGTTCCAACACCATGTCCCTCCAGACTCTCTAACAGACTATGTTCCAACACCATGTCCCTCCAGACTCTCTAACAGACTCTGTTCCAACACCATGTCCCTCCAGACTCTGTTCCAACACCATGTCCCTCCAGACTCTGTTCCAACACCATGTCCCTCCAGACTCACTAACAGACTCTGTTCCAACACCATGTCCCTCCAGACTCTGTTCCAACACCATGTCCCTCCAGACTCTGCTCCAACACCATGTCCCTCCAGACTCTGTTCCAACACCATGTCCCTCCAGACTCTCTAACAGACTCTGTTCCAACACCATGTCCCTCCAGACTTTGTTCCAACACCATTTTCCTCCAGACTCTCTAACAGACTCTGTTCCAACACCATGTCCCTCCAGACTCTGTTCCAACACCATGTCCCTCCAGACTCTGTTCCAACACCATGTCCCTCCAGACTCTGTTCCAACACCATGTCCCTCCAGACTCTGTTCCAACACCATGTCCCTCCAGACTCTGTTCCAACACCATGTCCCTCCAGACTCTCTAACAGACTCTGTTCCAACACCATGTCCCTCCAGACTCTGCTCCAACACCATGTCCCTCCAGACTCTCTAACAGACTCTGTTCCAACACCATGTCCCTCCAGACTCTCTAACAGACTCTGTTCCAACACCATGTCCCTCCAGACTCTCTAACAGACTCTGTTCCAACACCATGTCCCTCCAGACTCTCTAACAGACTCTGTTCCAACACCATGTCCCTCCAGACTCTCTAACAGACTCTGTTCCAACACCATGTCCCTCCAGACTCTCTAACAGACTCTGTTCCAACACCATGTCCCTCCAGACGCTCTAACAGACTCTGTTCCAACACCATGTCCCTCCAGACTCTCTAACAGACTCTGTTCCAACACCATGTCCCTCCAGACTCTCTAACAGACTCTGTTCCAACACCATGTCCCTCCAGACTCTCTAACAGGCTCTGTTCCAACACCATGTCCCTCCAGACTCTCTAACAGACTCTGTTCCAACACCATGTCCCTCCAGACTCTCTAACAGACTCTGTTCCAACACCATGTCCCTCCAGGCTCTGTTCCAACACCATGTCCCTCCAGACTCTCTAACAGACTCTGTTCCAACACCATGTCCCTCCAGACTCTCTAACAGACTCTGTTCCAACACCATGTCCCTTCAGACTCTCTAACAGACTCTGTTCCAACACCATGTCCCTCCAGACTCTCTAACAGACTCTGTTCCAACACCATGTCCCTCCAGACTCTCTAACAGACTCTGTTCCAACACCATGTCCCTCCAGACTCTCTAACAGACTCTGTTCCAACACCATGTCCCTCCAGACTCTCTAACAGGCTCTGTTCCAACACCATGTCCCTCCAGACTCTCTAACAGACTCTGTTCCAACACCATGTCCCTCCAGACTCTCTAACAGACTCTGTTCCAACACCATGTCCCTCCAGACTCTCTAACAGACTCTGTTCCAACACCATGTCCCTCCAGACTCTCTAACAGACTCTGTTCCAACAACATGTCCCTCCAGACTCTCTAACAGACTCTGTTCCAACACCATGTCCCTCCAGACTCTATAAAAGGCTCCATGTGTGTTTTTTCCTGCAACTCATTAATAAGTGAAAGTGTACACAGTGTGAAATCCCTGGCGGCCCCTGGCCCAGAATGCATAGCGTCATAGTGTAAACACACCACGGCGGCATTCCCAATTAGCACTCTATTCCGTATACAGTGCACTACTTTTGATGGGCCCTTGTCAAAACATAGTATACCATGTAGGGTAGAGGGTTCCGTTTTGAATTCAGCCCACATCAAAAGGGTCCTCTGTGGTTCTCTTGTTAAACCTCCTGTTTCAGAAGGCTGTGAGGCAGAGCACGTTAAATACATTGTCTGTGTTCTGTGTGCATGTAATGACCTCCTGACCTGACGACCTTTCAGTCGCTGTCTAATTGTAGACTGGTTCATCCACAATTATGTCAGAACACAAAGCTCTATCCATGTTGATGTGTTTATACAGCCCTGATTATAAGGAGGAGGACAGGCCGGGGATGGTTGTTTTACAGAAGAAATAAACCATCAAAATAAATCTCACAATACCAAATATGGCTCTGTGCGAATGGGATCTCTCAATTAGATAAATCAACATCCCAGTGTGTGGGACTCTAACTCTGATCCCAGCTACATGGTCCTAACTCTGATCCCAGCTACATGGTCCTAACTCTGATCCCAGCTACATGGTCCTAACTCTGATCCCAGCTGCATGGTCCTAACTCTGATCCCAGCTGCATGGTCCTAACTCTGCATGGTCCTAACTCTGCATGGTCCTAACTCTGCATGGTCCTAACTCTGCATGGTCCTAACTCTGCATGGTCCTAACTCTGATCCCAGCTACATGGTCCTAACTCTGATCCCAGCTGCATGGTCCTAACTCTGATCCCAGCTGCATGGTCCTAACTCTGATCCCAGCTGCATGGTCCTAACTCTGATCCCAGCTGCATGGTCCTAACTCTGATCCAAGCTACATGGTCCTAACTCTGATAGCAGCTACATGGTCCTAACTCTGATCCCAGCTGCATGGTCCTAACTCTGCATGGTCCTATTTCTGATCCCAGCTACATGGTCCTAACTCTGATCCCAGCTACATGGTCCTAACTCTGATCCCAGCTACATGGTCCTAACTCTGATCCCAGCTACATGGTCCTAACTCTGATCCCAGCTACATGGTCCTAACTCTGATCCCAGCTGCATGGTCCTAACTCTGATCCCAGCTGCATGGTCCTAACTCTGATCCCAGCTGCATGGTCCTAACTCTGCATGGTCCTAACTCTGATCCCAGCTGCATGGTCGTAACTCTGAACCCAGCTGCATGGTCCTAACTCTGAACTCAGCTGCATGGTCCTAACTCTGCATGGTTCTAACTCTGCATGGTTCTAACTCTGCATGGTCCTAACTCTGCATGGTCCTAACTCTGCATGGTCCTGACTCTGCATGGTTCTAACTCTGCATGGTCCTAACTCTGCATGGTCCTAACTCTGATCCCAGCTACATGGTCCTAACTCTGATCCCAGCTGCATGGTCCTAACTCTGATCCCAGCTGCATGGTCCTAACTCTGATCCCAGCTGCATGGTCCTAACTCTGATCCCAGCTGCATGGTCCTAACTCTGATCCAAGCTACATGGTCCTAACTCTGATAGCAGCTACATGGTCCTAACTCTGATCCCAGCTGCATGGTCCTAACTCTGCATGGTCCTATTTCTGATCCCAGCTACATGGTCCTAACTCTGATCCCAGCTACATGGTCCTAACTATGATCCCAGCTACATGGTCCTAACTCTGATCCCAGCTACATGGTCCAATCTCTGATCCCAGCTACATGGTCCTAACTCTGATCCCAGCTGCATGGTCCTAACTCTGATCCCAGCTACATGGTCCTAACTCTGATCTCAGCTGCATGGTCCTAACTCTGCATGGTTCTAACTCTGCATGGTCCTAACTCTGCATGGTCCTAACTCTGCATGGTCCTAACTCTGCATGGTCCTAACTCTGCATGGTCCTCAATCTGCATGGTCCTAACTCTGCATGGTCCTAACTCTGCATGGTCTTAACTCTGCATGGTCCTAACTCTGATCTCAGCTGCTTGGTCCTAACTCTGCATGGTTCTAACTCTGCATGGTCCTAACTCTGCATGGTCCTAACTCTGCATGGTCCTAACTATGCATGGTCCTAACTCTGCATGGTCCTAACTCTGCATGGTCCTAACTCTGCTTGGTCCTAACTCTGCATGGTCCTAACTCTGCTTGGTCCTAACTCTGCATGGTCCTAACTCTGCATGGTCCTAACTCTGCATGGTCCTAATTCTGCATGGTCCTAACTCTGCATGGTCCTAACTCTGCATGGTCCTAACTCTGCATGGTCCTAACTCTGCATGGTCCTAACTCTGCATGGTCCTAACTCTGCATGGTCCTAACTCTGCATGGTTCTAACTCTGCATGGTCCTAACTCTGCATGGTCCTAACTCTGCATGGTCCTAACTCTGCATGGTCCTAACTCTGCATGGTCATAACTCTGCATGGTTCTAACTCTGCATGGTCCTAACTCTGCATGGTCCTAACTCTGATCCCAGCTACATGGTCCTAACTCTGATCCCAGCTGCATGGTCCTAACTCTGATCCCAGCTGCATGGTCCTAACTCTGATCCCAGCTGCATGGTCCTAACTCTGATCCCAGCTGCATGGTCCTAACTCTGATCCAAGCTACATGGTCCTAACTCTGATAGCAGCTACATGGTCCTAACTCTGATCCCAGCTGCATGGTCCTAACTCTGCATGGTCCTATTTCTGATCCCAGCTACATGGTCCTAACTCTGATCCCAGCTGCATGGTCCTAACTCTGATCCCAGCTGCATGGTCCTAACTCTGATCCCAGCTGCATGGTCCTAACTCTGATCCCAGCTGCATGGTCCTAACTCTGATCCAAGCTACATGGTCCTAACTCTGATCCCAGCTACATGGTCCTAACTCTGATCCCAGCTACATGGTCCTAACTCTGATCCCAGCTACATGGTCCAAACTCTGATCCCAGCTACATGGTCCTAACTCTGATCCCAGCTGCATGGTCCTAACTCTGATCCCAGCTACATGGTCCTAACTCTGATCTCAGCTGCATGGTCATAACTCTGCATGGTCCTAACTCTGCATGGTGCTAACTCTGCATGGTCCTAACTCTGCATGGTCCTAACTATGCATGGTCCTAACTCTGCATGGTCCTAACTATGCATGGTCCTAACTCTGCATGGTCCTAACTCTGCTTGGTCCTAACTCTGCATGGTCCTAATTCTGCATGGTCCTAACTCTGCATGGTCCTAACTCTGATCTCAGCTGCTTGGTCCTAACTCTGCATGGTTCTAACTCTGCATGGTCCTAACTCTGCATGGTCCTAACTCTGCATGGTCCTAACTCTGCATGGTTCTAACTCTGCACGGTCCTAACTCTGCATGGTCCTAACTCTGCATGGTCCTAACTCTGCATGGTCCTAACTCTGCATGGTCCTAACTCTGCATGGTCCTAACTCTGCATGGTCTTAACTCTTCATGGTCCTAACTCTGCATGGTCCTAACTCTGCATGGTCCTAACTCTGCATGGTCCTCAATCTGCATGGTCCTAACTCTGCATGGTCCTAACTGATCCCAGCTGCATGGTTCTAACTCTGCATGGTCCTAACTCTGCATGGTCCTAACTCTGATCCCAGCTACATGGTCCTAACTCTGATCCCAGCTACATGGTCCTAACTCTGATCCCAGCTGCATGGTCCTAACTCTGATCCCAGCTGCATGGTCCTAACTCTGATCCCAGCTACATGGTCCTAACCCCAATCCCAGCTGCATGGTCCTAACTCTGATCCCAGCTACATGGTCCAATCTCTGCATGGTCCTAACTCTGCATGGTCCTAACTCTGCATGGTCCTAACTCTGCATGGTCCTAACTCTGCATGGTCCTAACTCTGCATGGTCCTAACTCTGATCCCAGCTACATGGTCCTAACTCTGATCCCAGCTGCATGGTCCTAACTCTGATCCCAGCTGCATGGTCCTAACTCTGATCCCAGCTGCATGGTCCTAAGTCTGATCCCAGCTGCATGGTCCTAACTCTGATCCAAGCTACATGGTCCTAACTCTGATAGCAGCTACATGGTCCTAACTCTGATCCCAGCTGCATGGTCCTAACTCTGCATGGTCCTAACTCTGATCCCAGCTACATGGTCCTAACTCTGATCCCAGCTACATGGTCCTAACTCTGATCCCAGCTACATGGTCCTAACTCTGATCCCAGCCACATGGTCCTAACTCTGATCCCAGCTACATGGTCCTAACTCTGATCCCAGCTGCATGGTCCTAACTCTGATCCCAGCTGCATGGTCCTAACTCTGATCCCAGCTGCATGGTCCTAACTCTGATCCCAGCTGCATGGTCCTAACTCTGATCCCAGCTGCATGGTCCTAACTCTGATCCCAGCTGCATGGTCCTAACTCTGATCCCAGCTGCATGGTCCTAACTCTGATCCCAGCTGCTTGGTCCTAACTCTGATCCCAGCTGCATGGTCCTAACTCTGCATGGTCCTAACTCTGATCCCAGCTGCATGGTCCTAACTCTGAACTCAGCTGCATGGTCCTAACTCTGCATGGTTCTAACTCTGCATGGTCCTAACTCTGCATGGTCCTAACTCTGCATGGTCCTAACTCTGCATGGTCCTAACTCTGCATGGTCCTAACTCTGCATGGTCCTAACTCTGCATGGTCTTAACTCTGCATGGTCCTCAATCTGCATGGTCCTAACTCTGCATGGTCCTAACTCTGCATGGTCTTAACTCTGCATGGTCCTAACTCTGATCTCAGCTCCTTGGTCCTAACTCTGCATGGTTCTAACTCTGCATGGTCCTAACTCTGCATGGTCCTAACTCTGCATGGTCTTAACTCTGCATGGTCCTAACTCTGCAAGGTCCTAACTCTGCATGGTCCTAACTCTGCATGGTCCTAACTCTGCATGGTTCTAACTCTGCATGGTCCTAACTCTGCATGGTCCTAACTCTGATCCCAGCTACACGGTCCTAACTCTGATCCCAGCTGCATGGTCCTAACTCTGATCCCAGCTGCATGGTCCTAACTCTGATCCCAGCTGCATGGTCCTAACTCTGATCCCAGCTGCATGGTCCTAACTCTGATCCAAGCTACATGGTCCTAACTCTGATAGCAGCTACATGGTCCTAACTCTGATCCCAGCTGCATGGTCCTAACTCTGCATGGTCCTATTTCTGATCCCAGCTACATGGTCCTAACTCTGATCCCAGCTACATGGTCCTAACTCTGATCCCAGCTACATGGTCCTAACTCTGATCCCAGCTACATGGTCCAAACTCTGATCCCAGCTACATGGTCCTAACTCTGATCCCAGCTGCATGGTCCTAACTCTGATCCCAGCTACATGGTCCTAACTCTGATCTCAGCTGCATGGTCATAACTCTGCATGGTCCTAACTCTGCATGGTGCTAACTCTGCATGGTCCTAACTCTGCATGGTCCTAACTCTGCATGGTCCTAACTCTGCATGGTCCTAACTCTGCATGGTCCTCAATCTGCATGGTCATAACTCTGCATGGTCCTAACTCTGCATGGTCCTAACTCTGATCTCAGCTGCTTGGTCCTAACTCTGCATGGTCCAAACTCTGCATGGTCCTAATTCTGCATGGTCCTAACTATGCATGGTCCTAACTCTGCATGGTCCTAACTCTGCATGGTCCTAACTATGCATGGTCCTAACTCTGCATGGTCCTAACTATGCATGGTCCTAACTCTGCATGGTCCTAACTCTGCTTGGTCCTAACTCTGCATGGTCCTAATTCTGCATGGTCCTAACTCTGCATGGTCCTAACTCTGATCTCAGCTGCTTGGTCCTAACTCTGCATGGTTCTAACTCTGCATGGTCCTAACTCTGCATGGTCCTAACTCTGCATGGTCCTAACTCTGCACGGTTCTAACTCTGCACGGTCCTAACTCTGCATGGTCCTAACTCTGCATGGTCCTAACTCTGCATGGTCCTAACTCTGCATGGTCCTAACTCTGCATGGTCCTAACTCTGCATGGTCTTAACTCTGCATGGTCCTCAATCTGCATGGTCCTCAATCTGCATGGTCCTAACTCTGCATGGTCCTAACTGATCCCAGCTGCATGGTTCTAACTCTGCATGGTCCTAACTCTGCATGGTCCTAACTCTGATCCCAGCTACATGGTCCTAACTCTGATCCCAGCTGCATGGTCCTAACTCTGATCCCAGCTGCATGGTCCTAAGTCTGATCCCAGCTGCATGGTCCTAACTCTGATCCAAGCTACATGGTCCTAACTCTGATAGCAGCTACATGGTCCTAACTCTGATCCCAGCTGCATGGTCCTAACTCTGCATGGTCCTATTTCTGATCCCAGCTACATGGTCCTAACTCTGATCCCAGCTACATGGTCCTAACTCTGATCCCAGCTACATGGTCCTAACTCTGATCCCAGCCACATGGTCCTAACTCTGATCCCAGCTACATGGTCCTAACTCTGATCCCAGCTGCATGGTCCTAACTCTGATCCCAGCTGCATGGTCCTAACTCTGATCCCAGCTGCATGGTCCTAACTCTGATCCCAGCTGCATGGTCCTAACTCTGATCCCAGCTGCATGGTCCTAACTCTGATCCCAGCTGCATGGTCCTAACTCTGATCCCAGCTGCATGGTCCTAACTCTGATCCCAGCTGCTTGGTCCTAACTCTGATCCCAGCTGCATGGTCCTAACTCTGATCCCAGCTGCATGGTCCTAACTCTGCATGGTCCTAACTCTGCATGGTCCTAACTCTGATCCCAGCTGCATGGTCCTAACTCTGAACTCAGCTGCATGGTCCTAACTCTGCATGGTTCTAACTCTGCATGGTCCTAACTCTGCATGGTCCTAACTCTGCATGGTCCTAACTCTGCATGGTCCTAACTCTGCATGGTCCTAACTCTGCATGGTTCTAACTCTTTATGGTCCTAACTCTGCATGGTCCTAACTCTGATCCCAGCTACATGGTCCTAACTCTGATCCCAGCTGCATGGTCCTAACTCTGATCCCAGCTGCATGGTCCTAACTCTGATCCCAGCTGCATGGTTCTAACTCTGATCCCAGCTGCATGGTCCTAACTCTGATCCAAGCTACATGGTCCTAACTCTGATAGCAGCTACATGGTCCTAACTCTGATCCCAGCTGCATGGTCCTAACTCTGCATGGTCCTATTTCTGATCCCAGCTACATGGTCCTAACTCTGATCCCAGCTACATGGTCCTTACTCTGATCCCAGCTACATGGTCCAAACTCTGATCCCAGCTACATGGTCCTAACTCTGATCCCAGCTACATGGTCCTAACTCTGCATGGTCCTAACTCTGCATGGTCCTAACTCTGCATGGTCCTAACTCTGCATGGTCCTAACTCTGCGTGGTCCTAACTCTGATCCCAGCTACATGGTCCTAACTCTGCATGGTCCTAACTATGCATGGTCCTAACTCTGCATGGTCCTAACTCTGCATGGTCCTAACTCTGCATGGTCCTAACTCTGCATGGTCCTAACTCTGCATGGTCCTAACTCTGCATGGTCCTGACTCTGCTTGGTCCTAACTCTGCATGGTCCTAACTCTGCATGGTCCTGACTCTGCTTGGTCCTAACTCTGCATGGTCCTAATTCTGCATGGTCCTAACTCTGCATGGTCCTAACTCTGCATGGTCCTAACTCTGCATGGTCCTAACTCTACATGGTCCTCAATCTGCATGGTCCTAACTCTGCATGGTCCTAACTCTGCATGGTCCTAACTCTGCATGGTCCTAACTCTGCATGGTCCTAACTCTGCATGGTCTTAACTCTGCATGGTCCTAACTCTGATCTCAGCTGCTTGGTCCTAACTCTGCATGGTTCTAACTCTGCATGGTCCTAACTCTGCATGGTCCTAACTCTGCATGGTCCTAACTCTGCATGGTCCTAACTCTGCTTGGTCCTAACTCTGCATGGTCCTAACTCTGCATGGTCCTAACTCTGCATGGTCCTAACTCTGCATGGTTCTAACTCTGCATGGTCCTAACTCTGCATGGTTCTAACTCTGCATGGTCCTAACTCTGCATGGTCCTAACTCTGCATGGTCCTGACTCTGCTTGGTCCTAACTCTGCATGGTCCTAACTCTGCATGGTCCTAACTCTGCATGGTCCTAACTGATCCCAGCTGCATGTTTCTAACTCTGCATGGTCCTAACTCTGCATGGTCCTAACTCTGATCCCAGCTACATGGTCCTAACTCTGATCCCAGCTACATGGTCCTAACTCTGATCCCAGCTGCATGGTCCTAACTCTGATCCCAGCTACATGGTCCTAACTCTGCATGGTCCTAACTCTGCATGGTCCTAACTCTGCATGGTCCTAACTCTGCATGGTCCTAACTCTGCATGGTCCTAACTCTGCATGGTCCTAACTCTGATCCCAGCTACATGGTCCTAACTCTGATCCCAGCTGCATGGTCCTAACTCTGATCCCAGCTGCATGGTCCTAACTCTGATCCCAGCTGCATGGTCCTAACTCTGATCCCAGCTGCATGGTCCTAAGTCTGATCCCAGCTGCATGGTCCTAACTCTGATCCAAGCTACATGGTCCTAACTCTGATAGCAGCTACATGGTCCTAACTCTGATCCCAGCTGCATGGTCCTAACTCTGCATGGTCCTATTTCTGATCCCAGCTACATGGTCCTAACTCTGATCCCAGCTGCATGGTCCTAACTCAGATCCCAGCTGCATGGTCCTAACTGTGCATGGTCCTAACTCTGATCCCAGCTGCATGGTCCTAACTCTGCATGGTCCTAACTCTGATCCCAGCTGCATGGTCCTAACTCTGAACTCAGCTGCTTGGTCCTAACTCTGCATGGTTCTAACTCTGCATGGTTCTAACTCTGCATGGTCCTAACTCTGCATGGTTCTAACTCTGCATGGTTCTAACTCTGCATGGTCCTAACTCTGCATGGTTCTAACTCTGCATGGTCCTAACTCTGCATGGTCCTAACTCTGCATGGTCCTAACTCTGCATGGTCCTAACTCTGCATGGTCCTGACTCTGCATGGTTCTAACTCTGCATGGTCCTAACTCTGCATGGTCCTAACTCTGATCCCAGCTACATGTTCCTAACTCTGATCCCAGCTGCATGGTCCTAACTCTGATCCCAGCTGCATGGTCCTAACTCTGATCCCAGCTGCATGGGCCTAACTCTGATCCCAGCTGCATGGTCCTAACTCTGATCCAAGCTACATGGTCCTAACTCTGATAGCAGCTACATGGTCCTAACTCTGATCCCAGCTGCATGGTCCTAACTCTGCATGGTCCTATTTCTGATCCCAGCTACATGGTCCTAACTCTGATCCCAGCTACATGGTCCTAACTCTGATCCCAGCTACATGGTCCTAACTCTGATCCCAGCTACATGGTCCAAACTCTGATCCCAGCTACATGGTCCTAACTCTGATCCCAGCTGCATGGTCCTAACTCTGATCCCAGCTACATGGTCCTAACTCTGATCTAAGCTGCATGGTCCTAACTCTGCATGGTCCTAACTCTGCATGGTTCTAACTCTGCATGGTCCTAACTCTGCATGGTCCTAACTCTGCATGGTCCTAACTCTGCATGGTCCTAACTCTGCATGGTCCTCAATCTGCATGGTCCTAACTCTGCATGGTCCTAACTCTGCATGGTCTTAACTCTGCATGGTCCTAACTCTGATCTCAGCTGCTTGGTCCTAACTCTGCATGGTCCTAACTCTGCATGGTCCTAACTCTGCATGGTCCTAACTCTGCATGGTCCTCAATCTGCTTGGTCCTAACTCTGCGTGGTCCTAACTCTGCATGGTCCTAACTCTGCATGGTCCTAACTCTGCATGGTCCTAACTCTATATGGTCCTAACTCTGCATGGTCCTAACTCTGCTTGGTCCTAACTCTGCATGGTCCTAACTCTGCATGGTCCTAACTCTGCATGGTCTTAACTCTGCATGGTTCTAACTCTGCATGGTCCTAACTCTGCATGGTCCTAACTCTGCATGGTCCTAACTCTGCATGGTCCTAACTCTGCATGGTCCTAACTCTGCATGGTCCTAACTCTGCATGGTCCTAACTCTGCATGGTCTTAACTCTTCATGGTCCTAACTCTGCATGGTCCTAACTCTGCATGGTCATAACTCTGCATGGTCCTCAATCTGCATGGTCCTCAATCTGCATGGTCCTAACTCTGCATGGTCCTAACTGATCCCAGCTGCATGGTCCTAACTCTGCATGGTCCTAACTCTGCATGGTCCTCAATCTGCATGGTCCTAACTCTGATCCCAGCTGCATGGTCCTAACTCTGCATGGTCCTAACTCTGCATGGTCCTAACTCTGCATGGTCCTAACTCTGCATGGTCCTAACTCTGCATGGTCCTAACTCTGCATGGTCCTCAATCTGCTTGGTCCTAACTCTGCGTGGTCCTAACTCTGCATGGTCCTAACTCTGCATGGTCCTAACTCTGCATGGTCCTCAATCTGCATGGTCCTAACTCTGATCCCAGCTGCATGGTCCCTTCTTTCTCTGGAACATTAAATATTTGTCTCAAATGGCACCCTAATCCCTCATAAGTGCATTACTTTTTACCAGAACTCAAAGGGCCCAGGTGAAAGTAGTGCACTACACCGAGAACAGAGTGCCATTTGGGATTCAGGTAGACGGCAGAAGACCGTCTGTTTTCAACCAACCACAGCGTGTTTTCTTTTAAACAATAACTTCTTGTCAAATTGTCAGAGTGCTGAGGCTCGTTAGAACATGATAAACAGGGAGTAGATAAGGCCTGAGGATGGGAGAAGATATCCATTGTTGACTTATGGTTTACCTCTCTGACCTGAAAGTACTTTCCCAGAGGAGAGAGTGATCGACAGGGTCGTAAAAGTCAGACGAATTGCTGTGTCACTTCAAATGTCAGGGAGTTCAGTTCAGTTATAGAATGTTCCTTCTGGGCATAGGCAGGTAGCCTAGTGGTTAGAGCGTTTGGCCAGTTACTAAAAAGTTTCTCGATCGAATCCCTGAGCTGACAAGGAAACAAATATGTCATTTTGCCCCAGAATAAGGCAGTTAACCCACTGTTCCCCGGTAGGCTGTCATTGTAAATAAGAATTTGTTCTTAACTGACTTGCCTAGTTAAAAAAGGGTTCAATAAAACCATAAAATAGGCAACACTTTCTCTTCCAAGACCTTTCAATACAAACTAGTTTCTCTCTCTCTATCTGCCCATTGGCAAAAGCCTGGACCAAAACCTTGAGGTGATGGTTACTGGCGGACTAAAACAGGGCGTAAAACACAGAGTTATTATGGTCCAACAGTTTTAGATGATATGAGTTGGTCTCCAGACGCTCTAACCAGAGTCAGACGTCATTAACAATCCATTATCGTTGATTGGTAGAGGTCTGTAGTTCAACAACTGCTGCTTTGCACCTAAACGTTCCATTCACAGCTTTACAGAGAGATTGAGATGAACTAATTTCTCGTGGAAAGATTCTGTGTAATAAACCAAGATAATCAGTCAGGATAGAATGTGATGTGTAGGATAAGAGGAACAGTATTCCATTATTTATTTATTTTTTAATCTCTGGTCATTTGGACAAATGATGACATCGCAGGTGTTGTTCATTTGAATTTCGGGAAGTGGACATTCAGCCCGTAACTTCCAAAGAGAGAGGGTGGAGCTCCTCGTTCCAGTTCCACTCGTTGTTCGAGCATTTCCTCATCTCTTCTCTTAACACCTACAGGGGCTTGCGAATGTATTCACACCCCCTAGGCATTTTTCTTATTATGTTGCCTTACAACCAGAAATTAAAATAGATTTTTTGGAGGAGGTTTGTATCATTTGATTTACACAACATGCCTACCACTTTAAGATGCCAAATATTTTTTCTTGTGAAACAAGCAAGAAATAAGACAAAAACATGTTTGGGGAGTCTCCCACATGCCTTTTGGTGAACACCAAGTGTGTTTGCTTATTTTTTTATTTAAGTAATGTTGAACATATTTAGAAAATTCCAATAACAAATCCTAAATGTAATTTATAAGCTCAAGTAATACAACAAAATCCCTGCCGGACATGGATTGTCTCGGCTTTCAAGAATCCCTGAGCTACTGTATATCAGATGTTTCTGCAAGAGTGGGAATAATGTAACACAACAACTTAACTGCCAGACATGGAAAAAAAGTTTTCTTGTTCCATTCAGAATAACGGAAATAAAACAAATGATTTAGGCCTGGTCCCGAGTATGCCAAGGGCAGCCAATAATAAACACTGAGTTGAGTCCTGCTGTGGGCCAGCCAAGAATAAACACTGGGTTGAGTCCTGCCGTGGGCCAGCCAAGAACAAACACTGGGTTGAGTCCTGCTGTGGGCCAACCAAGAATAAAAACTAGGTTGAGTCCTGATGTTGGCCAGCCAAGAACAAACACTGAGTTGAGTCCTGATGTGGGCCAGCCAAGAACAAACACAGAGTTGAGTCCTGATGTGGGCCAGCCAAGAACAAACACAGAGTTGAGTCCTGATGTGGGCCAGCCAAGAACAAACACTGAGTTGAGTCCTGCTGTGGGCCAGCCAAGAACAAACACTGAGTTGAGTCCTGATGTGGGCCAGCCAAGAACAACACTGAGTTGAGTCCTGATGTGGGCCAGCCAAGAACAAACACTGAGTTGAGTCCTGATGTGGGCCAGCCTAGAATATACACTGGGTTGAGTCCTGCTGTGGGCCAGCCAAGAACAAACACTGAGTTGAGTCCTGCTGTGGGCCAGCCAAGAACAAACACTGGGTTGAGTCCTGCTGTGGGCCAACCAAGAATAAAAACTGGGTTGAGTCCTGATGTTGGCCAGCCAAGAACAAACACTGAGTTGAGTCCTGATGTGGGCCAGCCAAGAACAAACACAGAGTTGAGTCCTGATGTGGGCCAGCCAAGAACAAACACAGAGTTGAGTCCTGATGTGGGCCAGCCAAGAACAAACACTGAGTTGAGTCCTGCTGTGGGCCAGCCAAGAACAAACACTGAGTTGAGTCCTGATGTGGGCCAGCCAAGAACAACACTGAGTTGAGTCCTGATGTGGGCCAGCCAAGAACAAACACTGAGTTGAGTCCTGATGTGGGCCAGCCTAGAATAAACACTGGGTTGAGTCCTGCTGTGGGCCAGCCAAGAACAAACACTGAGTTGAGTCCTGCTGTGGGCCAGCCAAGAACAAACACTGAGTTGAGTCCTGATGTGGGCCAGCCAAGAACAAACACTGAGTTGAGTCCTGATGTGGGCCAACCAAGAACAAACACTGAGTTGAGTCCTGATGTGGGCCAGCCAAGAACAAACACTGAGTTAAGTCCTGGTGTGGGCCAGCCAAGAACAAACACTGAGTCAGGTCCTGATGTGGGCCAGCCAAGAACAAACACTGAGTTGAGTCCTGGTGTGGGCCAGCCAAGAACAAACACTGAGTTGAGTCCTGATGTGGGCCAGCCAAGAACAAACACAGAGTTGAGTCCTGATGTGGGCCAGCCAAGAACAAACACTGAGTTGAGTCCTGGTGTGGGCCAGCCAAGAACAAACACTGAGTCAGGTCCTGATGTGCCATGGGTCTATGCTCTATGCCAAGGGGTGGGGGGCCAACTCCAGGCCTCAGGGGCCTGATTGTTGTCACACTCCCCCCCCCCCCCCCCAATCCCTAGCAAACACAACTGATCAATCAAATTGCGTTCTAAATTGAAGATCTCGATTAGGTGATTATTGGAGTCAGGTGTGTTAGCTGAGGCAAAACTGTGACACCAATCAGGCCCCTGAGGACTGGAGTTACCCACCCCTGCTCTATACCAACGCAGTCCTTCCCTTTGGTGATGAGATGGGCTGTGTCCCATGGGCCTTGGCCAATGGTAGTGCAGTATTTAGGGAACCGGATGCCATTTGGGATGTAGCCCTGGTAACAACAACTAAGGGCAGTGTGTCAAACGACGGCTAACTGGTTGGTATATAAGTACATGGTTCCAGGTGGTTACTTCCACCAGACAGCTCGAAAGGCAAATCAAATCAAACTTTATTAGTCACGCAAAATGAATACAACAGGTGTAGACCTTACAGTGAAATGCTTACTTACAGGATCTAAACAACAATGCAGTTTAAAAAAAAAAGTTGGTTTAAGGTGAACAATAGATAAGATAAGTAAAGAAATAAAATTAAAATAAAAACAGTAAAATGACAGTTAAAATAACAATAGAGATGCTCTATATAGAGGGTACCGGTACAGAGTCAATGTGCGGGGGCACCGGTTAGTCGGGCTAATTGAGGTAATATGTACATGAATGTATAGTTCAAGTGACTATGCATAGATGATAAACAGAGAGTAGCAGCAGCGTAAAAGAGGGGGTTTGTCGGGTGGGGAGTGGCGGGTGGCGGGTAGCCATTTGATTACCTGTTCAGAAGTCTTATGGCTTGGGGGTAGAAGCTGTTGAGAAGCCTTTTGGTCCTAGACTTGGTGCTCCGGTACCGCTTGCCGTGCAGTAGTAGAGAGAACAGTCTATGACTGGGGTGGCTGGGGCCTTGAACAATTTTTAGGGCCTTCCTCTGACATCACCTGGTATAGAGGACCTGGATGACAGGAAGCTTGGCCCCAGTGATGTACCGGGCCGTTCGCACTACCCTCTGTAGTGCCTTGCAGTTGCCATACCAGGCAGTGATGCAACCAGTTAGGATGCTCTCGATGGTGCAGCTGTAGAACCTTGAGGATCTGAGGACCCATGCCAAATTTTTTCAGTCTCCTGAGGGGGAATAGGTTTGGTTGTGAAATCAAACTGAGTGCAATTATCACTGAAAACACTTCCAAGTGACCCATCATGAGGACACACTCTCTCTCTCTCTCTCTCTCTCTCTCTCTCTCTCTGTCTCTCTCTCTCTCTCTCTCTGTCTCTATCTCTCTCTCTGTCTCTCTCTCTCTCTCTCTCTCTCTCTCTCTCTCTCTCTCTCTCTCTCTCTCTCTCTCTCTCTCTCTCTCTCTCTCTCTCTCTCTCTCTCTCTCTATCTCTCTCTCTCTCTCTCTCTCTCTCTCTATCCCGACTCTCTCTCTGTCTGTACTGCCAAGTTTACACCTTCACTATTACAGTGGAACGTTTTACCCAGGAAGTTGTCTAAAAGGGATTGAATTTGTTGTTGCCTAATTGTTTTTTGGTAGGTTACCAAACTGCATTCCTTCCATCTATAGCATTTCTTAATATTACTCAGTTCCTTTGGCTTTGATGCCTCATGATTGAGTATTGCTCTGTTATAGTAGACTGTGATTTTGCTGTGGTCTGATAGGGGTGTCAGTGGGCTGACTGTGAACGCTCTGAGAGACTCTGGGTTAAGGTCAAGAGATGAGCTGTAGGGGTATCTACCATAGGAGTCCCCTCGAAGCCTACCATTGACTATGTACATACCCAGCATGCAACAGAGCTGCAGAAGTTGTGAGCCATTGCTGTTGGTTGTTTTGTCGTAGTTGTGTCTAGGGGGGGCAGATGGGGGAGGGAATGCTGTCACCTCCAGGCAGGTGTTTGTCCCCCTGTGTGCTGAGGGGGGGGGGCATATGGGGGAGGGAATGCTGTCACCTGCAGGCAGGTGTTTGTCCCCCTGTGTGCTGAGGGGGGGGGGCATATGGGGGAGGGAATGCTGTCACCTCCAGGCAGGTGTTTGTCCCCCTGTGTGCTGAGGGGGGGGGGCATATGGGGGAGGGAATGCTGTCACCTCCAGGCAGGTGTTTGTCCCCCTGTGTGCTGAGGGGGGGGGGGGCTTATGGGGGAGGGAATGCTGTCACCTCCAGGCAGGTGTTTGTCCCCCTGTGTGCTGAGGGGGGGGGGCATATGGGGGAGGGAATGCTGTCACCTCCAGGTAGGTGTTTGTCCCCCTGTGTGCTGAGGGGGGGGGCATATGGGGGAGGGAATGCTGTCACCTCCAGGCAGGTGTTTGTCCCCCTGTGTGCTGAGGGTGTCAGGGTCTTGTCCAGTTCTGGAATTTAGGTCGCCGGAGACTAGCACATGTCTCTGGGCCTGGAAATGATTGATTTCACCCTCCAGGATGGAGAAGCTGTCTTCATTAGGGGATTCTAGTGGGGGATATAGGTAGGATGGAGAAGCTGTCTTCATTAAAGGGGATTCTATTGGGGGGGGTATAGGAAGCACACAGGAGGACATTTTTCTCTGTTGAGATCATATCCTTATTTATTTCTAGCCAAATGTAAAATGTTCCCGTTTTGATTAATTTAATGGAGTGAGTTAGGTCTGCTCTATACCAAATTAGCATTCCCCCTGAGTCCCTTCCCTGTTTCACACATGGTAGTTTGATGGATGGGACTACCAGCTCTCTGTAACCTAGAGGGCAACCAGTGGGTCCGTCTCCTCTATACCACCCACCTGGTAGTGTGGTGGATGGGACTACCAGCTCTCTGTAACCTAGAGGGCAACCAGTGGGTCCGTCTCCTCTATACCACCCACCTGGTAGTGTGGTGGATGGGACTACCAGCTCTCTGTAACCTAGAGGGCAACCAGTGGGTCCATCTCCTCTATACCACCCACCTGGTAGTGTGGTGGATGGGACTACCAGCTCTCTGTAACCTAGAGGGAAACCAGTGGGTCCGTCTCCTCTATACCACCCACCTGGTAGTGTGGTGGATGGGACTACCAGCTCTCTGTAACCTAGAGGACAACCAGTGGGTCCGTCTCCTCTATACCACCCACCTGGTAGTGTGGTGGATGGGACTACCAGCTCTCTGTAACCTAGAGGACAACCAGTGGGTCCGTCTCCTCTATACCACCCACCTGGTAGTGTGGTGGATGGGACTACCAGCTCTATGTAACCTAGAGGTCAACCAGTGGGTCCGTCTCCTCTAAACCAGGTTTCTTTTAGGATGACAATGTCTTTATTTCCAATTTCTTTGGTGAAGTCCAGGTTCCTGCTCTTTAGGCCAAAGGCAGATGACCTCAGACCTTGTATATTCCTGGATGAGATAGTAAAAGCTTTGTGTTCCATAGTGTCTAGTGTTGTTTTCGTGTGGTTTAGGCCCCAGACCATCACAGTAGGTGTGAGCAGAGCATGTTGAGCTTCTTGATACATCAAATCAAATCAAATCAAATCAAAAGTATTTATATAGCCCTTCTTACATCAGCTGATATCTCAAAGTGCTGTACAGAAAACCAGCCTAAAACCCCAAACAGCAAGAAATGCAGGTGTAGAAGCACATACCTCTAAGGTCGCAGGATGGGGATTAGGCGGGTGTATTAGTGGGGTTGGGACTGTTAATCTGCTCACGACCTGGGCATATGTCCTGCTGTCATGTTGGAGACCTTGCCGCAGGGGCAGAGGGCATGGAGGGGGCAGAAGGGGCATAGGTCTGGTATGGGGGGGGGGACTATATTGGGGTCACCAGTGTTTGCTTGCGGTGGTCTCAGCTGGTTGGGGTGTGGCTGGTGAAGCTGTGGTCTGGGTGTAGGTCCTCTTGGCATGGGTTCTCTCTGTGCAGGTCCTTCGGGAGGGTGTCTCGCTGGTCTGGAAGGGGGTCTCGCTGGTCTGGGCGGGGTGTCCGTTGCTCTGTTGCTCCTGTGTGAGATGTTGGGGCTGCGATTGAGGGTGACGTCCTTCAGGGTCCTGGTAAAAGTTGTGACTGCTGCCTTGTAGAGGTGGACCTGGTCATAAAGGCTGTTCAAGTCCAGGGTGGAGTGGTGAGCCAGGTAAACATTAGTTCAGGGTGGAGTGGTGGGCCAGGTAGATATTAGTTCAGGGTGGAGTGGTGGGCCAGGTAGACATTAGTTCAGGGTGGAGTGGTGGGCCAGGTAGATATTAGTTCAGGGTGGAGTGGTGGGCCAGGTAGTCATTAGTCCAGGGTGGAGTGGTGGGCCAGGTAGACATTAGTCCAGGGTGGAGTGGTGGGCCAGGTAGTCATTAGTCCTGGGTGGAGTGGTGGGCCAGGTAGACATTAGTCCAGGGTGGAGTGGTGGGCCAGGTAGACATTAGTCCAGGGTGGAGTGGTGGGCCAGGTAGATATTAGTTCAGGGTGGAGTGGTGGGCCAGGTAGACATTAGTCCAGGGTGGAGTGGTGGGCCAGGTAGATATTAGTCCAGGGTGGAGTGGTGGGCCAGGTAGATATTAGTCCAGGGTGGAGTGGTGGGCCAGGGAGACATTAGTCCAGGGTGGAGTGGTGGGCCAGGTAGATATTAGTCCAGGGTGGAGTGGTGGGCCAGGTAGATATTAGTCCAGGGTGGAGTGGTGGGCCAGGTAGACATTAGTCCAGGGTGGAGTGGTGGGCCAGGTAGATATTAGTCCAGGGTGGAGTGGTGGGTCAGGTAGATATTAGTCCAGGGTGGAGTGGTTGGCCAGGTAGACATTAGTCCAGTGTGGAGTGGTGGGCCAGGTAGATATTAGTCCAGGGTGGAGTGGTGGGCCAGGTAGATATTAGTCCAGGGTGGAGTGGTGAGCCAGGTAGACATTAGTTCAGGGTGGAGTGGTGGGCCAGGTAGATATTAGTCCAGGGTGGAGTGGTGGGCCAGGTAGATATTAGTCCAGGGTGGAGTGGTGGGCCAGGTAGACATTAGTTCAGGGTGGAGTGGTGGGCCAGGTAGACATTAGTCCAGGGTGGAGTGGTGGGCCAGGTAGATATTAGTCCAGGGTGGAGTGGTGGGCCAGGTAGATAATATAAAAGGGTGGAGTGGTGGGCCAGGTTGATATTAGTTCAGGGTGGAGTGGTGAGCCAGGTAGACATTAGTCCAGGATGGAGTGGTGGGCCAGGTAGACATTAGTTCAGGGTGGAGCGGTGGGCCAGGTAGATATTAGTCCAGGGTGGAGTGGTGTGCCAGGTAGATAATATAAAAGGGTGGAGTGGTGGGCCAGGTTGATATTAGTTCAGGGTGGAGTGGTGGGCCAGGTAAACATTTGGTTTTGAGGCACAGTCCCGCAAAATGCTTGCATTCCCCCCTTTGTGTGGTGGTGTCTTTTCGTGGTATCAGGGTGGAGATAACCGCTTTTTCAATCATGAACTTGAGTGCTCATGCCAACGTTTCCTGCTGGGCCCTCAGGTCATTTGTGCCCATGTGAATTATAATGTGGCTCAGGGACCCTAGTCTGTCCCCTGACAACAGCTCCAAGGCATGCCTAGTGTTTGGGGACCAACACAGGGGTCTGTGTTTCTGGCTTTTGTGTGTTTGTGTTTCTCTCCCTCCTCTTTTAGTTCTCTCACCTCAGTCTGTAGAGCCGTCCATCTCAGCCTTCTGCCCTCCTGGTCTTGTGGGGGGGGGGGGGGGGGGGGGGGGTGTAGTTCTGGTCTGTTTTGTGGGTTTGTTCTGTCTGGATAGTAGGTTTTGTATTAACACTATGGTCTGTGTTAATATAGCACTGTGCCATGCCAGGGGATGGTCTGGTTAATATAGCACTGTACCAGGGGATGGTCTGGTTAATATAGCACTGTGTCATGCCAGGGGATGGTCTGGTTAATATAGCACTGTGCCATGCCAGGGGATGGTCTGGTTAATATAGCACTGTGCCATGCCAGGGGATGGTCTGGTTAATATAGCACTGTACCAGGGGATGGTCTGGTTAATATAGCACTGTACCAGGGGATGGTCTGGTTAATATAGCACTGTGCCAGGGGATGGTCTGGTTAATATAGCACTGTGTCATGCCAGGGGATGGTCTGGTTAATATAGCACTGTGCCATGCCAGGGGATGGTCTGGTTAATATAGCACTGTGCCAGGGGATGGTCTGGTTAATATAGCACTGTGTCATGCCAGGGGATGGTCTGGTTAATATAGCACTGTGCCAGGGGATGGTCTGGTTAATATAGCACTGTGTCATGCCAGGGGATGGTCTGGTTAATATAGCACTGTACCAGGGGATGGTCTGGTTAATATAGCACTGTACCAGGGGATGGTCTGGTTAATATAGCACTGTGCCATGCCAGGGGATGGTCTGGTTAATATAGCACTGTGCCAGGGGATGGTCTGGTTAATATAGCACTGTACCAGGGGATGGTCTGGTTAATATAGCACTGTGCCATGCCAGGGGATGGTCTGGTTAATATAGCACTGTACCACGGGATGGTCTGGTTAATATAGCACTGTGCCATGCCAGGGGATGGTCTGGTTAATATAGCACTGTGCCAGGGGATGGTCTGGTTAATATAGCACTGTACCAGGGGATGGTCTGGTTAATATAGCACTGTGCCATGCCAGGGGATGGTCTGGTTAATATAGCACTGTGTCAGGGGATGGTCTGGTTAATATAGCACTGTGCCATGCCAGGGGATGGTCTGGTTAATATAGCACTGTACCAGGGGATGGTCTGGTTAATATAGCACTGTGCCATGCCAGGGGATGGTCTGGTTAATATAGCACTGTACCAGGGGATGGTCTGGTTAATATAGCACTGTGCCATGCCAGGGGATGGTCTGGTTAATATAGCACTGTGCCAGGGGATGGTCTGGTTAATATAGCACTGTACCAGGGGATGGTCTGGTTAATATAGCACTGTGCCATGCCAGGGGATGGTCTGGTTAATATAGCACTGTGTCAGGGGATGGTCTGGTTAATATAGCACTGTGCCATGCCAGGGGATGGTCTGGTTAATATAGCACTGTACCAGGGGATGGTCTGGTTAATATAGCACTGTGCCATGCCAGGGGATGGTCTGGTTAATATAGCACTGTACCAGGGGATGGTCTGGTTAATATAGCACTGTGCCATGCCAGGGGATGGTCTGGTTAATATAGCACTGTGCCAGGGGATGGTCTGGTTAATATAGCACTGTACCAGGGGATGGTCTGGTTAATATAGCACTGTGCCATGCCAGGGGATGGTCTGGTTAATATAGCACTGTGTCATGCCAGGGGATGGTCTGGTTAATATAGCACTGTGCCAGGGGATGGTCTGTGTTAATATAGCACTGTACCAGGGGATGGTCTGGTTAATAAAGCACTGTTCCAGGGGATGGTCTGGTTAATATAGCACTGTGCCATGCCAGGGGATGGTCTGGTTAATATAGCACTGTGCCAGGGGATGGTCTGGTTAATATAGCACTGTGCCAGGGGATGGTCTGGTTAATATAGCACTGTGCCAGGGGATGGTCTGGTTAATATAGCACTGTGCCATGCCAGGGGATGGTCTGGTTAATATAGCACTGTACCAGGGGATGGTCTGGTTAATATAGCACTGTGCCATGCCAGGGGATGGTCTGGTTAATATAGCACTGTACCAGGGGATGGTCTGGTTAATATAGCACTGTGCCATGCCAGGGGATGGTCTGGTTAATATAGCACTGTGCCAGGGGATGGTCTGGTTAATATAGCACTGTGCCATGCCAGGGGATGGTCTGGTTAATATAACACTGTGTCATGTCAGGGGATGGTCTGGTTAATATAGCACTGTGCCAGGGGATGGTCTGGTTAATATAGCACTGTGCCATGCCAGGGGATGGTCTGGTTAATATAGCACTGTGCCAGGGGATGGTCTGGTTAATATAGCACTGTGTCAGGGGATGGTCTGGTTAATATAGCACTGTGCCAGGGGATGGTCTGGTTAATATAGCACTGTGTCAGGGGATGGTCTGGTTAATATAGCACTGTACCAGGGGATGGTCTGGTTAATATAGCACTGTGCCATGCCAGGGGATGGTCTGGTTAATATAGCACTGTGTCATGCCAGGGGATGGTCTGGTTAATATAGCACTGTGCCAGGGGATGGTCTGTGTTAATATAGCACTGTACCAGGGGATGGTCTGGTTAATATAGCACTGTTCCAGGGGATGGTCTGGTTAATATAGCACTGTGCCATGCCAGGGGATGGTCTGGTTAATATAGCACTGTGCCAGGGGATGGTCTGGTTAATATAGCACTGTGCCAGGGGATGGTCTGGTTAATATAGCACTGTGCCAGGGGATGGTCTGGTTAATATAGCACTGTGCCATGCCAGGGGATGGTCTGGTTAATATAGCACTGTACCAGGGGATGGTCTGGTTAATATAGCACTGTGCCATGCCAGGGGATGGTCTGGTTAATATAGCACTGTACCAGGGGATGGTCTGGTTAATAGAGCACTGTGCCATGCCAGGGGATGGTCTGGTTAATATAGCACTGTGCCAGGGGATGGTCTGGTTAATATAGCACTGTGCCATGCCAGGGGATGGTCTGGTTAATATAACACTGTGTCATGTCAGGGGATGGTCTGGTTAATATAGCACTGTGCCAGGGGATGGTCTGGTTAATATAGCACTGTGCCATGCCAGGGGATGGTCTGGTTAATATAGCACTGTGCCAGGGGATGGTCTGGTTAATATAGCACTGTGCCAGGGGATGGTCTGGTTAATATAGCACTGTGCCAGGGGATGGTCTGGTTAATATAGCACTGTGCCATGCCAGGGGATGGTCTGGTTAATATAGCACTGTACCAGGGGATGGTCTGGTTAATATAGCACTGTGCCATGCCAGGGGATGGTCTGGTTAATATAGCACTGTACCAGGGGATGGTCTGGTTAATATAGCACTGTGCCATGCCAGGGGATGGTCTGGTTAATATAGCACTGTGCCAGGGGATGGTCTGGTTAATATAGCACTGTGCCATGCCAGGGGATGGTCTGGTTAATATAGCACTGTGCCAAGCCAGGGGATGGTCTGGTTAATATAGCACTGTGCCATGCCAGGGGATGGTCTGGTTAATATAGCACTGTGCCAGGGGATAGTCTGGTTAATATAGCACTGTGCCATGCCAGGGGATGGTCTGGTTAATATAGCACTGTGCCATGCCAGGGGATGGTCTGGTTAATATAGCACTGTACCAGGGGATGGTCTGGTTAATATAGCACTGTGCCATGCCAGGGGATGGTCTGGTTAATATAGCACTGTACCAGGGGATGGTCTGGTTAATATAGCACTGTGCCATGCCAGGGGATGGTCTGGTTAATATAGCACTGTGCCAGGGGATGGTCTGGTTAATATAGCACTGTGCCATGCCAGGGGATGGTCTGGTTAATATAGCACTGTGCCATGCCAGGGGATGGTCTGGTTAATATAGCACTGTGCCATGCCAGGGGATGGTCTGGTTAATATAGCACTGTGCCAGGGGATGGTCTGGTTAATATAGCACTGTGCCATGCCAGGGGATGGTCTGGTTAATATAGCACTGTGCCATGCCAGGGGATGGTCTGGTTAATATAGCACTGTGTCATGCCAGGGGATGGTCTGGTTAATATAGCACTGTGCCAGGGGATGGTCTGGTTAATATAGCACTGTGCCATGCCAGGGGATGGTCTGGTTAATATAGCACTGTGTCATACCAGGGGATGGTCTGGTTAATATAGCACTGTGCCATGCCAGGGGATGGTCTGGTTAATATAGCACTGTGTCATGCCAGGGGATGGTCTGGTTAATATAGCACTGTGCCAGGGGATGGTCTGGTTAATATAGCACTGTGCCATGCCAGGGGATGGTCTGGTTAATATAGCACTGTGTCATACCAGGGGATGGTCTGGTTAATATAGCACTGTGCCATGCCAGGGGATGGTCTGGTTAATATAGCACTGTGTCATGCCAGGGGATGGTCTGGTTAATATAGCACTGTGTCATGCCAGGGGATGGTCTGGTTAATATAGCACTGTGCCAGGGGATGGTCTGGTTAATATAGCACTGTGCCAGGGGATGGTCTGGTTAATATAGCACTGTGTCAGGGGATGGTCTGGTTAATATAGCACTGTGCCAGGGGATGGTCTGGTTAATATAGCACTGTGCCAGGGGATGGTCTGGTTAATATAGCACTGTGCCAGGGGATGGTCTGGTTAATATAGCACTGTGCCAGGGGATGGTCTGGTTAATATAGCACTGTGCCAGGGGATGGTCTGGTTAATATAGCACTGTGTCAGGGGATGGTTTGGTTAATATAGCACTGTGCCAGGGGATGGTCTGGTTAATATAGCACTGTGCCAGGGGATGGTCTGGTTAATATAGCACTGTGCCAGGGGATGGTCTGGTTAATATAGCACTGTGTCAGGGGATGGTCTGGTTAATATAGCACTGTGCCAGGGGATGGTCTGGTTAATATAGCACTGTGTCAGGGGATGGTCTGGTTAATATAGCACTGTGCCAGGGGATGGTCTGGTTAATATAGCACTGTGCCAGGGGATGGTCTGGTTAATATAGCACTGTGTCAGGGGATGGTCTGGTTAATATAGCACTGTGCCAGGGGATGGACTGGTTAATATAGCACTGTGCCAGGGGATGGTCTGGTTAATATAGCACTGTGCCAGGGGATGGTCTGGTTAATATAGCACTGTGCCAGGGGATGGTCTGGTTAATATAGCACTGTGCCAGGGGATGGTCTGGTTAATATAGCACTGTGCCAGGGGATGGTCTGGTTAATATAGCACTGTGTCATGCCAGGGGATGGTCTGGTTAATATAGCACTGTGCCAGGGGATGGTCTGGTTAATATAGCACTGTGCCAGGGGATGGTCTGGTTAATATAGCACTGTGCCAGGGGATGGTCTGGTTAATATAGCACTGTGCCAGGGGATGGTCTGGTTAATATAGCACTGTGCCATGCCAGGGGATGGTCTGGTTAATATAGCACTGTGTCATGCCAGGGGATGGTCTGGTTAATATAGCACTGTGCCATGCCAGGGGATGGTCTGGTTAATATAGCACTGTGCCATGCCAGGGGATGGTCTGGTTAATATAGCACTGTGTCATGCCAGGGGATGGTCTGGTTAATATAGCACTGTGCCATGCCAGGGGATGGTCTGGTTAATATAGCACTGTGTCATGCCAGGGGATGGTCTGGTTAATATAGCACTGTGTCATGCCAGGGGATGGTCTGGTTAATATAGCACTGTACCAGGGGATGGTCTGGTTAATATAGCACTATGCCAGGGGATGGTCTGGTTAATATAGCACTATGCCAGGGGATGGTCTGGTTAATATAGCACTGTGCCAGGGGATGGTCTGGTTAATATAGCACTGTACCAGGGGATGGTCTGGTTAATATAGCACTGTGCCAGGGGATGGTCTGGTTAATATAGCACTGTACCAGGGGATGGTCTGGTTAATATAGCACTGTGTCATGCCAGGGGATGGTCTGGTTAATATAGCACTGTGCCAGGGGATGGTCTGGTTAATATAGCACTGTGCATGCCAGGGGATGGTCTGGTTAATATAGCACTGTACCAGGGGATGGTCTGGTTAATATAGCACTGTACCAGGGGATGGTCTGGTTAATATAGCACTGTACCAGGGGATGGTCTGGTTAATATAGCACTGTACCAGGGGATGGTCTGGTTAATATAGCACTGTGCCAGGGGATGGTCTGGTTAATATAGCACTGTACCAGGGGATGGTCTGGTTAATATAGCACTGTACCAGGGGATGGTCTGGTTAATATAGCACTGTACCAGGGGATGGTCTGGTTAATATAGCACTGTACCAGGGGATGGTCTGGTTAATATAGCACTGTACCAGGGGATGGTCTGGTTAATATAGCACTGTACCAGGGGATGGTCTGGTTAATATAGCACTGTACCAGGGGATGGTCTGGTTAATATAGCACTGTACCAGGGGATGGTCTGGTTAATATAGCACTGTGCCAGGGGATGGTCTGGTTAATATAGCACTGTACCAGGGGATGGTCTGGTTAATATAGCACTGTACCAGGGGATGGTCTGGTTAATATAGCACTGTACCAGGGGATGGTCTGGTTAATATAGCACTGTACCAGGGGATGGTCTGGTTAATATAGCACTGTGCCAGGGGATGGTCTGGTTAATATAGCACTGTGCCATGCCAGGGGATGGTCTGGTTAATATAGCACTGTGTCATGCCAGGGGATGGTCTGGTTAATATAGCACTGTGCCAGGGGATGGTCTGGTTAATATAGCACTGTGCCATGCCAGGGGATGGTCTGGTTAATATAGCACTGTGCCAGGGGATGGTCTGGTTAATATAGCACTGTGCCAGGGGATGGTCTGGTTAATATAGCACTGTGCCAGGGGATGGTCTGGTTAATATAGCACTGTGCCAGGGGATGGTCTGGTTAATATAGCACTGTGCCAGGGGATGGTCTGGTTAATATAGCACTGTGCCAGGGGATGGTCTGGTTAATATAGCACTGTACCAGGGGATGGTCTGGTTAATATAGCACTGTGCCAGGGGATGGTCTGGTTAATATAGCACTGTACCAGGGGATGGTCTGGTTAATATAGCACTGTGCCAGGGGTTGGTCTGGTTAATATAGCACTGTGTCAGGGGTTGGTCTGGTTAATATAGCACTGTACCAGGGGATGGTCTGGTTAATATAGCACTGTGCCAGGGGATGGTCTGGTTAATATAGCACTGTACCAGGGGTTGGTCTGGTTAATATAGCACTGTGCCAGGGGATGGTCTGGTTAATATAGCACTGTGTCATGGGATGGTCTGGTTAATATAGCACTGTGCCATGCCAGGGGATGGTCTGGTTAATATAGCACTGTACCAGGGGATGGTCTGGTTAATATAGCACTGTACCAGGGGATGGTCTGGTTAATATAGCACTGTGTCAGGGGTTGGTCTGGTTAATATAGCACTGTGCCAGGGGATGGTCTGGTTAATATAGCACTGTGTCATGCCAGGGGATGGTCTGGTTAATATAGCACTGTGCCAGGGGATGGTCTGGTTAATATAGCACTGTGCCATGCCAGGGGATGGTCTGGTTAATATAGCACTGTACCAGGGGATGGTCTGGTTAATATAGCACTGTACCAGGGGATGGTCTGGTTAATATAGCACTGTGTCAGGGGATGGTCTGGTTAATATAGCACTGTACCAGGGGATGGTCTGGTTAATATAGCACTGTACCAGGGGATGGTCTGGTTAATATAGCACTGTACCAGGGGATGGTCTGGTTAATATAGCACTGTACCAGGGGATGGTCTGGTTAATATAGCACTGTACCAGGGGATGGTCTGGTTAATATAGCACTGTACCAAGGGATGGTCTGGTTAATATAGCACTGTGCCAGGGGATGGTCTGGTTAATATAGCACTGTACCAGGGGATGGTTTGGTTAATATAGCACTGTACCAGGGGATGGTCTGGTTAATATAGCACTGTACCAGGGGATGGTCTGGTTAATATAGCACTGTACCAGGGGATGGTCTGGTTAATATAGCACTGTACCAGGGGATGGTCTGGTTAATATAGCACTGTACCAGGGGATGGTCTGGTTAATATAGCACTGTACCAGGGGATGGTCTGGTTAATATAGCACTGTACCAGGGGATGGTCTGGTTAATATAGCACTGTGCCAGGGGATGGTCTGGTTAATATAGCACTGTACCAGGGGATGGTCTGGTTAATATAGCACTGTACCAGGGGATGGTCTGGTTAATATAGCACTGTACCAGGGGATGGTCTGGTTAATATAGCACTGTGCCAGGGGATGGTCTGGTTAATATAGCACTGTACCAGGGGATGGTCTGGTTAATATAGCACTGTGCCATGCCAGGGGATGGTCTGGTTAATATAGCACTGTACCAGGGGATGGTCTGGTTAATATAGCACTGTGCCATGCCAGGGGATGGTCTGGTTAATATAGCACTGTACCAGGGGATGGTCTGGTTAATATAGCACTGTGCCATGCCAGGGGATGGTCTGGTTAATATAGCACTGTGTCAGGGGATGGTCTGGTTAATATAGCACTGTGTCATGGGATGGTCTGGTTAATATAGCACTGTGTCATGCCAGGGGATGGTCTGGTTAATATAGCACTGTGCCATGCCAGGGGATGGTCTGGTTAATATAGCTCTGTGCCATGCCAGGGGATGGTCTGGTTAATATAGCACTGTTCCAGCGGATGGTCTGGTTAATATAGCACTGTGTCATGCCAGGGGATGGTCTGGTTAATATAGCACTGTGTCAGGGGATGGTCTGGTTAATATAGCACTGTACCAGGGGATGGTCTGGTTAATATAGCACTGTACCAGGGGATGGTCTGGTTAATATAGCACTGTGTCAGGGGATGGTCTGGTTAATATAGCACTGTGTCAGGGGATGGTCTGGTTAATATAGCACTGTGTCAGGGGATGGTCTGGTTAATATAGCACTGTGTCATGGGATGGTCTGGTTAATATAGCACTGTGTCATGCCAGGGGATGGTCTGGTTAATATAGCACTGTGTCAGGGGATGGTCTGGTTAATATAGCACTGTACCAGGGGATGGTCTGGTTAATATAGCACTGTGTCAGGGGATGGTCTGGTTAATATAGCACTGTGTCAGGGGATGGTCTGGTTAATATAGCACTGTACCAGGGGATGGTCTGGTTAATATAGCACTGTGTCAGGGGATGGTCTGGTTAATATAGCACTGTACCAGGGGATGGTCTGGTTAATATAGCACTGTGTCAGGGGATGGTCTGGTTAATATAGCACTGTACCAGGGGATGGTCTGGTTAATATAGCACTGTACCAGGGGATGGTCTGGTTAATATAGCACTGTGCCATGCCAGGGGATGGTCTGGTTAATATAGCACTGTACCAGGGGATGGTCTGGTTAATATAGCACTGTACCAGGGGATGGTCTGGTTAATATAGCACTGTACCAGGGGATGGTCTGGTTAATATAGCACTGTGCCATGCCAGGGGATGGTCTGGTTAATATAGCACTGTACCAGGGGATGGTCTGGTTAATATAGCACTGTGTCATGCCAGGGGATGGTCTGGTTAATATAGCACTGTGTCATGCCAGGGGATGGTCTGGTTAATATAGCACTGTGCCATGCCAGGGGATGGTCTGGTTAATATAGCACTGTGTCATGCCAGGGGATGGTCTGGTTAATATAGCACTGTGCCATGCCAGGGGATGGTCTGGTTAATATAGCACTGTGCCATGCCAGGGGATGGTCTGGTTAATATAGCACTGTGCCATGCCAGGGGATGGTCTGGTTAATATAGCACTGTGCCATGCCAGGGGATGGTCTGGTTAATATAGCACTGTGCCATGCCAGGGGATGGTCTGGTTAATATAACACTGTGTCATGCCAGGGGATGGTCTGGTTAATATAGCACTGTGCCAGGGGATGGTCTGGTTAATATAGCACTGTACCAGGGGATGGTCTGGTTAATATAGCACTGTACCAGGGGATGGTCTGGTTAATATAGCACTGTACCAGGGGATGGTCTGGTTAATATAGCACTGTGCCAGGGGATGGTCTGGTTAATATAGCACTGTACCAGGGGATTTACATTTTACATTTACATTTTAGTCATTTAGCAGACGCTCTTATCCAGAGCGACTTACAGTAGAGTGCATACATTTTATTACATTTTTACATTTCATTACATTTTACATACTGAGACAAGGATATCCCTACCGGCCAAACCCTCCCTAACCCGGACGACGCTATGCCAATTGTGCATCGCCCCACGGACCTCCCGGTTGCGGCCGGCTGCGACAGAGCCTGGGCGCGAACCCAGCGACTCTGGTGGCGCAGCTAGCACTGCGATGCAGTGCCCTAGACCACTGCGCCACCCGGCGCCAGGGGATGGTCTGGTTAATATAGCACTGTGCATGCCAGGGGATGGTCTGGTTAATATAGCACTGTGCCATGCCAGGGGATGGTCTGGTTAATATAGCACTGTGCCAGGGGATGGTCTGGTTAATATAGCACTGTGCCAGGGGATGGTCTGGTTAATATAGCACTGTGCCAGGGGATGGTCTGGTTAATATAGCACTGTGCCAGGGGATGGTCTGGTTAATATAGCACTGTGCCAGGGGATGGTCTGGTTAATATAGCACTGTGCCAGGGGATGGTCTGGTTAATATAGCACTGTGCCAGGGGATGGTCTGGTTAATATAGCACTGTGCCAGGGGATGGTCTGGTTAATATAGCACTGTGCATGCCAGGGGATGGTCTGGTTAATATAGCACTGTGCCATGCCAGGGGATGGTCTGGTTAATATAGCACTGTGTCATGCCAAGGGATGGTCTGGTTAATATAGCACTGTGCATGCCAGGGGATGGTCTGGTTAATATAGCACTGTGTCATGCCAGGGGATGGTCTGGTTAATATAGCACTGTGCCAGAGGATGGTCTGGTTAATATAGCACTGTGCCAGGGGATGGTCTGGTTAATATAGCACTGTGCCAGGGGATGGTCTGGTTAATATAGCACTGTGCCAGGGGATGGTCTGGTTAATATAGCACTGTGCATGCCAGGGGATGGTCTGGTTAATATAGCACTGTGCATGCCAGGGGATGGTCTGTGTTAATGTAGCACTGTGCCAGGGGATGGTCTGGTTAATATAGCACTGTGCATGCCAGGGGATGGTCTGGTTAATATAGCACTGTGTCATGCCAGGGGATGGTCTGGTTAATATAGCACTGTGTCATGCCAGGGGATGGTCTGGTTAATATAGCACTGTGTCATGCCAGGGGATGGTCTGGTTAATATAACACTGTGCCATGCCAGGGGATGGTCTGGTTAATATAGCACTGTGTCATGCCAGGGGATGGTCTGGTTAATATAGCACTGTGTCATGCCAGGGGATGGTCTGGTTAATATAACACTGTGCCATGCCAGGGGATGGTCTGGTTAATATAGCACTGTGTCATGCCAGTTGATGGTCTGGTTAATATAGCACTGTGCCATGGCAGGGGATGGTCTGGTTAATATAACACTGTGCATGCCAGGGGATGGTCTGGTTAATATAGCACTGTGCCATGCCAGGGGATGGTCTGGTTAATATAGCACTGTGTCATGCCAGGGGATGGTCTGGTTAATATAGCACTGTGTCATGCCAGGGGATGGTCTGGTTAATATAACACTGTGCCATGCCAGGGGATGGTCTGGTTAATATAGCACTGTGTCATGCCAGGGGATGGTCTGGTTAATATAGCACTGTGTCATGCCAGGGGATGGTCTGGTTAATATAACACTGTGCCATGCCAGGGGATGGTCTGGTTAATATAGCACTGTGTCATGCCAGGGGATGGTCTGGTTAATATAGCACTGTGCCATGGCAGGGGATGGTCTGGTTAATATAACACTGTGCATGCCAGGGGATGGTCTGGTTAATATAGCACTGTGCCATGCCAGGGGATGGTCTGGTTAATATAGCACTGTGTCATGCCAGGGGATGGTCTGGTTAATATAGCACTGTGTCATGCCAGGGGACGGTCTGGTTAATATAGCACTGTGCCATGGGATGGTCTGGTTAATATAGCTCTGTGCCAGGGGATGGTCTGGTTAATATATCACTGTGCCAGGGGATGGTCTGGTTAATATAGCACTGTGTCATGCCAGGGGATGGTCTGTGTTAATATAGCACTGTGCCATGCCAGGGGATGGTCTGGTTAATATAGCACTGTACCAGGGGATGGTCTGGTTAATATAGCACTGTGTCATGCCAGGGGATAGTCTGGTTAATATAGCACTGTGTCATGCCAGGGGATGGTCTGGTTAATATAGCACTGTGTCATGCCAGGGGATAGTCTGGTTAATATAGCACTGTGTCATGCCAGGGGATGGTCTGGTTAATATAGCACTGTGCCAGGGGATGGTCTGTGTTAATATAGCACTGTGCCAGGGGATGGTCTGTGTTAATATAGCACTGTGCCATGCCAGGGGATGGTCTGGTTAATATAGCACTGTGCCAGGGGATGGTCTGGTTAATATAGCACTGTGTCATGCCCGGGGATGGTCTGGTTAATATAGCACTGTGCCAGGGGATGGTCTGGTTAATATAGCACTGTGCCAGGGGATGGTCTGGTTAATATAGTACTGTGTCATGCCAGGGGATGGTCTGGTTAATATAGCACTGTGCCATGCCAGGGGATGGTCTGGTTAATATAGCACTGTGCCAGGGGATGGTCTGTGTTAATATAGCACCGTGCCAGGGGATGGTCTGGTTAATATAGTACTGTGTCATGCCAGGGGATGGTCTGGTTAATATAGCACTGTGCCATGCCAAGGGATGGTCTGGTTAATATAGCACTGTGCCATGCCAGGGGATGGTCTGGTTAATATAGCACTGTGCCAGGGGATGGTCTGGTTAATATAGCACTGTGCCATGCCAGGGGATGGTCTGTGTTAATATAGCACTGTGCCATGCCAGGGGACGGTCTGGTTAATATAGCACTGTGCCATGCCAGGGGATGGTCTGGTTAATATAACACTGTGCCATGCCAGGGTATGGTCTGGTTAATATAGCACCATGCCAGGGGATGGTCTGGTTAATATAGCTCCATGCCAGGGGATGGTCTGGTTAATATAGCACTGTGTCATGCCAGGGGATGGTCTGGTTAATATAGCACCATGCCAGGGGATGGTCTGGTTAATATAGCACTGTGTCATGCCAGGGGATGGTCTGGTTAATATAGCACTGTGCCATGCCAGGGGATGGTCTGGTTAATATAGCACTGTGCCATGCCAGGGGATGGTCTGGTTAATATAGCACTGTGCCAGGGGATGGTCTGGTTAATATAGCACTGTGCCATGCCAGGGGATGGTCTGGTTAATATAGCACTGTGCCATGCCAGGGGATGGTCTGGTTAATATAGCACTGTGTCATGCCAGGGGATGGTCTGGTTAATATAGCACTGTGCCATGCCAGGGGATGGTCTGGTTAATATAGCACTGTGCCAGGGGATGGTCTGGTTAATATAGCACTGTGCCATGCCAGGGGATGGTCTGGTTAATATAGCACTGTGCCATGCCAGGGGATGGTCTGGTTAATATAGCACTGTGCCATGCCAGGGGATGGTCTGGTTAATATAGCACTGTGCCATGCCAGGGGATGGTCTGGTTAATATAGCACTGTGCCATGCCAGGGGATGGTCTGGTTAATATAGCACTGTGTCATGCCAGGGGATGGTCTGGTTAATATAGCACTGTGCCAGGGGATGGTCTGGTTAATATAGCACTGTGCCAGGGGATGGTCTGGTTAATATAGCACCATGCCAGGGGATGGTCTGGTTAATATAGCACTGTGTCAGGGGATGGTCTGGTTAATATAGCACTGTGTCAGGGGATGGTCTGGTTAATATAGCACTGTGCCATGCCAGGGGATGGTCTGGGTAATATAGCACTGTGCCATGCCAGGGGATGGTCTGGTTAATATAGCACTGTGTCAGGGCATGGTCTGGTTAATATAGCACTGTGCCATGCCAGGGGATGGTCTGGTTAATATAGCACTGTGCCATGCCAGGGGATGGTCTGGTTAATATAGCACTGTGCCATGCCAGGGGATGGTCTGGTTAATATAGCACTGTGCCATGCCAGGGGATGGTCTGGTTAATATAGCACTGTGCCATGCCAGGGGATGGTCTGGTTAATATAGCACTGTGTCATGCCAGGGGATGGTCTGGTTAATATAGCACTGTGCCATGCCAGGGGATGGTCTGGTTAATATAGCACTGTGCCAGGGGATGGTCTGGTTAATATAGCACTGTGCCATGCCAGGGGATGGTCTGGTTAATTTAGCACTGTGCCATGCCAGGGGATGGTCTGGTTAATATAGCACTGTGCCATGCCAGGGGATGGTCTGGTTAATATAGCACTGTGTCATGCCAGGGGATGATCTGGTTAATATAGCACTGTGCCATGCCAGGGGATGGTCTGGTTAATATAGCACTGTGCCATGCCAGGGGATGGTCTGGTTAATATAGCACTGTGCCATGCCAGGGGATGGTCTGGTTAATATAGCACTGTGTCATGCCAGGGGACGGTCTGGTTAATATAGCACTGTGCCATGCCAGGGGATGGTCTGGTTAATATAGCACTGTGCCATGCCAGGGGATGGTCTGGTTAATATAGCACTGTGCCATGCCAGGGGATGGTCTGGTTAATATAGCACTGTGCCAGGGGATGGTCTGGTTAATATAGCACTGTGTCATGCCAGGGGATGGTCTGGTTAATATAGCACTGTGCCATGGGATGGTCTGGTTAATATAGCACTGTGCCATGCCAGGGGATGGTCTGGTTAATATAGCACTGTGCCATGCCAGGGGATGGTCTGGTTAATATAGCACTGTGCCATGCCAGGGGATGGTCTGGTTAATATAGCACTGTGCCATGCCATGGGATGGTCTGGTTAATATAGCACTGTGCCATGCCAGGGGATGGTCTGGTTAATATAGCACTGTGCCATGGGATGGTCTGGTTAATATAGCACTGTGCCATGCCAGGGGATGGTCTGGTTAATATAGCACTGTGCCATGCCAGGGGTTGGTCTGGTTAATATAGCACTGTGTCATGCCAGGGGTTGGTCTGGTTAATATAGCACTGTGCCAGGGGATGGTCTGGTTAATATAGCACTGTGTCATGCCAGGGGATGGTCTGGTTAATATAGCACTGTGCCATGCCAGGGGTTGGTCTGGTTAATATAGCACTGTGCCATGCCAGGGGATGGTCTGGTTAATATAGCACTGTGTCATGCCAGGGGATGGTCTGGTTAATATAGCTCCATGCCAGGGGATGGTCTGGTTAATATAGCACTGTGCCATGCCAGGGGATGGTCTGTGTTAATATAGCACTGTACCATGCCAGGGGATGGTCTGGTTAATATAGCACTGTGCCATGCCAGGGGATGGTCTGGTTAATATAGCACTGTGCCATGCCAGGGGATGGTCTGGTTAATATAGCACTGTGTCATGCCAGGGGATGGTCTGGTTAATATAGCACTGTGCCATGCCAGGGGATGGTCTGGTTAATATAGCACTGTGCCATGCCAGGGGATGGTCTGGTTAATATAGCACTGTGCCATGCCAGGGGATGGTCTGGTTAATATAGCACTGTGTCATGCCAGGGGACGGTCTGGTTAATATAGCACTGTGCCATGCCAGGGGATGGTCTGGTTAATATAGCACTGTGCCATGCCAGGGGATGGTCTGGTTAATATAGCACTGTGCCAGGGGATGGTCTGGTTAATATAGCACTGTGTCATGCCAGGGGAATGTCTGGTTAATATAGCACTGTGCCATGGGATGGTCTGGTTAATATAGCACTGTGCCAGGGGATGGTCTGGTTAATATAGCACTGTGCCAGGGGATGGTCTGGTTAATATAGCACTGTGCCATGCCAGGGGATGGTCTGGTTAATATAGCACTGTGCCATGCCAGGGGATGGTCTGGTTAATATAGCACTGTGCCATGCCATGGGATGGTCTGGTTAATATAGCACTGTGCCATGCCAGGGGATGGTCTGGTTAATATAGCACTGTGCCATGGGATGGTCTGGTTAATATAGCACTGTGCCATGCCAGGGGATGGTCTGGTTAATATAGCACTGTGTCATGCCAGGGGATGGTCTGGTTAATATAGCACTGTGCCATGCCAGGGGATGGTCTGGTTAATATAACACTGTGCCATGCCAGGGGATGGTCTGGTTAATATAGCACTGTGTCATGCCAGGGGATGGTCTGGTTAATATAGCTCCATGCCAGGGGATGGTCTGGTTAATATAGCACTGTGCCATGCCAGGGGATGGTCTGTGTTAATATAGCACTGTACCATGCCAGGGGATGGTCTGGTTAATATAGCTCCATGCCAGGGGATGGTCTGGTTAATATAGAACTGTGCCATGCCAGGGGATGGTCTGGTTAATATAGCACTGTGTCATGCCAGGGGATGGTCTGGTTAATATAGCACTGTGCCATGCCAGGGGATGGTCTGGTTAATATAGCACTGTGTCATGCCAGGGGATGGTCTAGTTAATATAGCACTGTGCCATGCCAGGGGATGGTCTGGTTAATATAGCACTGTGCCATGCCAGGGGATGGTCTGGTTAATATAGCACTGTGCCATGCCAGGGGATGGTCTGGTTAATATAGCGCTGTGTCATGCCAGGGGATGGTCTGGTTAATATAGCACTGTGTCATGCCAGGGGATGGTCTGGTTAATATAGCACTGTGCCATGGGATGGTCTGGTTAATATAGCACTGTGCCATGCCAGGGGATGGTCTGGTTAATATAGCACTGTGTCAGGGGATGGTCTGGTTAATATAGCACTGTGTCATGCCAGGGGATGGTCTGGTTAATATAGCACTGTGCCAGGGGATGGTCAGGTTAATATAGCACTGTGCCAGGGGATGGTCTGGTTAATATAGCACTGTGCCAGGGGATGGTCTGTGTTAATATAGCACTGTGCCATGCCAGGGGATGGTCTGGTTAATATAGCACTGTGCCAGGGGATGGTCTGTGTTAATTTAGCACTGTGCCATGCCAGGGGATGGTCTGGTTAATATAGCACTGTGCCATGCCAGGGAATGGTCTGGTTAATATAGCACTGTGCCAGGGGATGGTCTGGTTAATATAACACTGTGTCATGCCAGGGGATGGTCTGGTTAATATAGCACTGTGCCAGGGGATGGTCTGGTTAATATAGCACTGTGTCATGCCAGGGGATGGTCTGGTTAATATAGCACTGTGCCAGGGGATGGTCTTTGTTAATATAGCACTGTGCCAGGGGATGGTCTGGTTAATATAGCACTGTGCCATGCCAGGGGATGGTCTGGTTAATATAGCACTGTGCCATGCCAGGGGATGGTCTGGTTAATATAGCACTGTGTCATGCCAGGGGATGGTCTGGTTAATATAGCACTGTGTCATGCCAGGGGATGGTCTGGTTAATATAGCACTGTGTCAGGGGATGGTCTGGTTAATATAGCACTGTGCCAGGGGATGGTCTGGTTAATATAGCACTGTGCCATGCCAGGGGATGGTCTGGTTAATATAGCACTGTGCCAGGGGATGGTCTGGTTAATATAGCACTGTGTCATGCCAGGGGATGGTCTGGTTAATATAGCACTGTGCCATGCCAGGGGATGGTCTGGTTAATATAGCACTGTGCCATGCCAGGGGATGGTCTGGTTAATATAGCACTGTGTCATGCCAGGGGATGGTCTGGTTAATATAGCACTGTGCCAGGGGATGGTCTGGTTAATATAGCACTGTTCCAGGGGATGGTCTGGTTAATATAGCACTGTGTCATGCCAGGGGTTGGTCTGGTTAATATAGCACTGTGCCATGGGATGGTCTGGTTAATATAGCACTGTGCCATGCCAGGGGATGGTCTGGTTAATATAGCACTGTGTCAGGGGATGGTCTGGTTAATATAGCACTGTGTCATGCCAGGGGATGGTCTGGTTAATATAGCACTGTGCCAGGGGATGGTCAGGTTAATATAGCACTGTGCCAGGGGATGGTCTGGTTAATATAGCACTGTGCCAGGGGATGGTCTGTGTTAATATAGCACTGTGCCATGCCAGGGGATGGTCTGGTTAATATAGCACTGTGCCAGGGGATGGTCTGTGTTAATTTAGCACTGTGCCATGCCAGGGGATGGTCTGGTTAATATAGCACTGTGTCATGCCAGGGAATGGTCTGGTTAATATAGCACTGTGCCATGACAGGGGATGGTCTGGTTAATATAGCACTGTGCCAGGGGATGGTCTGGTTAATATAACACTGTGTCATGCCAGGGGATGGTCTGGTTAATATAGCACTGTGCCAGGGGATGGTCTGGTTAATATAACACTGTGTCATGCCAGGGGATGGTCTGGTTAATATAGCACTGTGCCAGGGGATGGTCTTTGTTAATATAGCACTGTGCCAGGGGATGGTCTGGTTAATATAGCACTGTGCCATGCCAGGGGATGGTCTGGTTAATATAGCACTGTGCCATGCCAGGGGATGGTCTGGTTAATATAGCACTGTGTCATGCCAGGGGATGGTCTGGTTAATATAGCACTGTGTCAGGGGATGGTCTGGTTAATATAGCACTGTGCCAGGGGATGGTCTGGTTAATATAGCACTGTGCCATGCCAGGGGATGGTCTGGTTAATATAGCACTGTGCCAGGGGATGGTCTGGTTAATATAGCACTGTGTCATGCCAGGGGATGGTCTGGTTAATATAGCACTGTGCCATGCCAGGGGATGGTCTGGTTAATATAGCACTGTGCCATGCCAGGGGATGGTCTGGTTAATATAGCACTGTGTCATGCCAGGGGATGGTCTGGTTAATATAGCACTGTGCCAGGGGATGGTCTGGTTAATATAGCACTGTTCCAGGGGATGGTCTGGTTAATATAGCACTGTGTCATGCCAGGGGTTGGTCTGGTTAATATAGCACTGTGCCATGCCAGGGGATGGTCTGGTTAATATAGCACTGTGCCATGCCAGGGGATGGTCTGGTTAATATAGCACTGTGCCATGCCAGGGGATGGTCTGGTTAATATAGCACTGTGTCATGCCAGGGGATGGTCTGGTTAATATAGCACTGTGCCAGGGGATGGTCTGGTTAATATAGCACTGTGTCATGCCAGGGGATGGTCTGGTTAATATAGCACTGTGCCAGGGGATGGTCTGGTTAATATAGCACTGTGTCATGCCAGGGGATGGTCTGGTTAATATAGCACTGTGTCATGCCAGGGGATGGTCTGGTTAATATAGCACTGTGCCATGCCAGGGGATGGTCTGGTTAATATAGCACTGTGCCATGCCAGGGGATGGTCTGTGTTAATATAGCACTGTACCATGCCAAGGGATGGTCTGGTTAATATAGCACTGTGCCATGCCAGGGGATGGTCTGTGTTAATATAGCACTGTGCCATGCCAGGGGATGGTCTGTGTTACTATAGCACTGTACCATGCCAGGGGATGGTCTGGTTAATATAGCACTGTGCCATGCCAGGGGATGGTCTGGTTAATATAGCTCCATGCCAGGGGATGGTCTGGTTAATATAGCACTGTGCCATGCCAGGGGATGGTCTGGTTAATATAGCACTGTGCAATGCCAGGGGATGGTCTGGTTAATATAGCACTGTGCCATGCCAGGGGATGGTCTGGTTAATATAGCACTGTGCCATGCCAGGGGATGGTCTGGTTAATATAGCACTGTGCCAGGGGATGGTCTGGTTAATATAGCACTGTGCCATGCCAGGGGATGGTCTGGTTAATATAGCACTGTGCCATGCCAGGGGATGGTCTATGTGGAAAATTAAGTTGCTTTCATTCCCCGAAGTCAGCAAATAGTGTCTCTGGATTGTCCTTAATAAGGCACTTATTTTTCTACTTATTCCCGTGCTGTGTTATTTTTAATATCCAAGGGGTACTGTATTGTGATGACATCTGCACAGGGATATGCCATGGTGCAGGGGGCCTCAAAGGGGGGGGGGGGGGGGGGGGGGTGAAACTGCTGCCATTTATAGGCTCAAGAGTTTCCACACAGTTTTCACATCTCACATCTCACACTTCAGTGCTAATTGAATTTGCCGGCAGGTCTGATCTGGTATTATTTAACAATATTTCCTAGTGATTATTGCATTTTACTTTTTTGGCATCAGGAGTAGCTTCCGACATTACTCAGTGTTGGATGGTATTTCCAGGTTCTGCTGTATTACTCAGTGTTGGATGGTATTTCCAGGTTCTGTTGTATTACTCAGTGTTGTGTTGGATGGTATTTCCAGGTTCTGTTGTATTACTCAGTGTTGTGTTGGATGGTATTTTCAGGTTCTGCTGTATTACTCAGTGTTGTGTTGGATGGTATTTCCAGGTTCTGTTGTATTACTCAGTGTTGTGTTGGATGGTATTTCCAGGTTCTGCTGTATTACTCAGTGTTGGATGGTATTTCCAGGTTCTGTTGTATTACTCAGTGTTGGATGGTATTTCCAGGTTCTGCTGTATTACTCAGTGTTGTGTTGGATGGTATTTCCAGGTTCTGTTGTATTACTCAGTGTTGTTGGATGGTATTTCCAGGTTCTGTTGTATTACTCAGTGTTGGATGGTATTTCCAGGTTCTGTTGTATTACTCAGTGTTGTGTTGGATGGTATTTCCAGGTTCTGTTGTATTACTCAGTGTTAGATGGTATTTCCAGGTTCTGCTGTATTACTCAGTGTTGTTGGATGGTATTTCCAGGTTCTGCTGTATTACTCAGTGTTGGATGGTATTTCCAGGTTCTGCTGTATTACTCAGTGTTGTTAGATGGTATTTCCAGGTTCTGTTGTATTACTCAGTGTTGGATGGTATTTCCAGGTTCTGCTGTATTACTCAGTGTTGTTGGATGGTATTTCCAGGTTCTGCTGTATTACTCAGTGTTGTGTTGGATGGTATTTCCAGGTTCTGCTGTATTACTCAGTGTTAGATGGTATTTCCAGGTTCTGCTGTATTACTCAGTGTTAGATGTTATTTCCAGGTTCTGCTGTATTACTCAGTGTTGTTGGATGGTATTTCCAGGTTCTGTTGTATTACTCAGTGTTGGATGGTATTTCCAGGTTCTGTTGTATTACTCAGTGTTGGATGGTATTTCCTGGTTCTGTTGTATTACTCAGTGTTGGATGGTATTTCCAGGTTCTGCTGTATTACTCAGTGTTGTTAGATGTTATTTCCAGGTTCTGCTGTATTACTCAGTGTTGTTGGATGGTATTTCCAGGTTCTGTTGTATTACTCAGTGTTGGATGGTATTTCCAGGTTCTGTTGTATTACTCAGTGTTGTTGGATGGTATTTCCAGGTTCTGCTGTATTACTCAGTGTTGTGTTGGATGGTATTTCCAGGTTCTGCTGTATTACTCAGTGTTGGATGGTATTTCCAGGTTCTGCTGTATTACTCAGTGTTGTGTTGGATGGTATTTCCAGGTTCTGTTGTATTACTCAGTGTTGGATGGTATTTCCAGGTTCTGTTGTATTACTCAGTGTTGTGTTGGATGGTATTTCCAGGTTCTGCTGTATTACTCAGTGTTGTGTTGGATGGTATTTCCAGGTTCTGCTGTATTACTCAGTGTTGGATGGTAGTTCCAGGTTCTGTTGTATTACTCAGTGTTGTGTTGGATGGTATTTCCAGGTTCTGCTGTATTACTCAGTGTTGTGTTGGATGGTATTTCCAGGTTCTGTTGTATTACTCAGTGTTGATGGATGGTATTTCCAGGTTCTGCTGTATTACTCAGTGTTGTGTTGGATGGTATTTCCAGGTTCTGCTGTATTACTCAGTGTTGGATGGTATTTCCAGGTTCTGCTGTATTACTCAGTGTTGGATGGTATTTCCAGGTTCTGTTGTATTACTCAGTGTTGGATGGTATTTCCAGGTTCTGTTGTATTACTCAGTGTTGTTGGATGGTATTTCCAGGTTCTGCTGTATTACTCAGTGTTGTTGGATGGTATTTCCAGGTTCTGCTGTATTACTCAGTGTTGTTGGATGGTATTTCCAGGTTCTGTTGTATTACTCAGTGTTGGATGGTATTTCCAGGTTCTGCTGTATTACTCAGTGTTGGATGGTGTTTCCAGGTTCTGTTGTATTACTCAGTGTTGGATGGTATTTCCAGGTTCTGTTGTATTACTCAGTGTTGGATGGTATTTCCAGGTTCTGTTGTATTACTCAGTGTTGTTAGATGGTATTTCCAGGTTCTGCTGTATTACTCAGTGTTAGATGTTATTTCCAGGTTCTGCTGTATTACTCAGTGTTGTTGGATGGTATTTCCAGGTTCTGTTGTATTACTCAGTGTTGGATGGTATTTCCAGGTTCTGTTGTATTACTCAGTGTTGGATGGTATTTCCTGGTTCTGTTGTATTACTCAGTGTTGGATGGTATTTCCAGGTTCTGCTGTATTACTCAGTGTTAGATGTTATTTCCAGGTTCTGCTGTATTACTCAGTGTTGTTGGATGGTATTTCCAGGTTCTGTTGTATTACTCAGTGTTGGATGGTATTTCCAGGTTCTGTTGTATTACTCAGTGTTGTTGGATGGTATTTCCAGGTTCTGCTGTATTACTCAGTGTTGTGTTGGATGGTATTTCCAGGTTCTGCTGTATTACTCAGTGTTGGATGGTATTTCCAGGTTCTGCTGTATTACTCAGTGTTGTGTTGGATGGTATTTCCAGGTTCTGTTGTATTACTCAGTGTTGGATGGTATTTCCAGGTTCTGTTGTATTACTCAGTGTTGTGTTGGATGGTATTTCCAGGTTCTGCTGTATTACTCAGTGTTGTGTTGGATGGTATTTCCAGGTTCTGCTGTATTACTCAGTGTTGGATGGTAGTTCCAGGTTCTGTTGTATTACTCAGTGTTGTGTTGGATGGTATTTCCAGGTTCTGCTGTATTACTCAGTGTTGTGTTGGATGGTATTTCCAGGTTCTGTTGTATTACTCAGTGTTGATGGATGGTATTTCCAGGTTCTGCTGTATTACTCAGTGTTGTGTTGGATGGTATTTCCAGGTTCTGCTGTATTACTCAGTGTTGGATGGTATTTCCAGGTTCTGCTGTATTACTCAGTGTTGGATGGTATTTCCAGGTTCTGTTGTATTACTCAGTGTTGGATGGTATTTCCAGGTTCTGTTGTATTACTCAGTGTTGTTGGATGGTATTTCCAGGTTCTGCTGTATTACTCAGTGTTGTTGGATGGTATTTCCAGGTTCTGCTGTATTACTCAGTGTTGTTGGATGGTATTTCCAGGTTCTGTTGTATTACTCAGTGTTGGATGGTATTTCCAGGTTCTGCTGTATTACTCAGTGTTGGATGGTATTTCCAGGTTCTGTTGTATTACTCAGTGTTGGATGGTATTTCCAGGTTCTGTTGTATTACTCAGTGTTGGATGGTGTTTCCAGGTTCTGTTGTATTACTCAGTGTTGGATGGTGTTTCCAGGTTCTGTTGTATTACTCAGTGTTGGATGGTATTTCCTGGTTCTGTTGTATTACTCAGTGTTGGATGGTATTTCCAGGTTCTGTTGTATTACTCAGTGATGGATGGTATTTCCAGGTTCTGTTGTATTACTCAGTGTTGTTGGATGGTATTTCCAGGTTCTGCTGTATTACTCAGTGTTGTTGGATGGTATTTCCAGGTTCTGTTGTATTACTCAGTGTTGTTGGATGGTATTTCCAGGTTCTGTTGTATTACTCAGTGTTGTTGGATGGTATTTCCAGGTTCTGCTGTATTACTCAGTGTTGTTGGATGGTATTTCCAGGTTCTGTTGTATTACTCAGTGTTGGATGGTATTTCCAGGTTCTGCTGTATTACTCAGTGTTGTGTTGGATGGTATTTCCAGGTTCTGTTGTATTACTCAGTGTTGGATGGTATTTCCAGGTTCTGCTGTATTACTCAGTGTTGTGTTGGATGGTATTTCCAGGTTCTGTTGTATTACTCAGTGTTGTGTTGGATGGTATTTCCAGGTTCTGTTGTATTACTCAGTGTTGGATGGTATTTCCAGGTTCTGTTGTATTACTCAGTGTTGGATGGTATTTCCAGGTTCTGTTGTATTACTCAGTGTTGGATGGTATTTCCAGGTTCTGTTCTATTACTCAGTGTTGGATGGTATTTCCAGGTTCTGTTGTATTACTCAGTGTTGGATGGTATTTCCAGGTTCTGTTGTATTACTCAGTGTTGGATTGTATTTCCAGGTTCTGCTGTATTACTCAGTGTTGGATGGTATTTCCAGGTTCTGCTGTATTACTCAGTGTTGGATGGTATTTCCAGGTTCTGCTGTATTACTCAGTGTTGGATGGTATTTCCAGGTTCTGTTGTATTACTCAGTGTTGTGTTGGATGGTATTTCCAGGTTCTGTTGTATTACTCAGTGTTGTGTTGGATGGTATTTCCAGGTTCTGTTGTATTACTCAGTGTTGTTGGATGGTATTTCCAGGTTCTGTTGTATTACTCAGTGTTGTGTTGGATGGTATTTCCAGGTTCTGCTGTATTACTCAGTGTTGTGTTGGATGGTATTTCCAGGTTCTGTTGTATTACTCAGTGTTGTTGGATGGTATTTCCAGGTTCTGCTGTATTACTCAGTGTTGTTGGATGGTATTTCCAGGTTCTGCTGTATTACTCAGTGTTGTGTTGGATGGTATTTCCAGGTTCTGCTGTATTACTCAGTGTTGGATGGTATTTCCAGGTTCTGTTGTATTACTCAGTGTTGGATGGTATTTCCAGGTTCTGTTGTATTACTCAGTGTTGGATGGTATTTCCAGGTTCTGTTGTATTACTCAGTGTTGGATGGTATTTCCAGGTTCTGCTGTATTACTCAGTGTTGGATTGTATTTCCAGGTTCTGTTGTATTACTCAGTGTTGGATGGTATTTCCAGGTTCTGTTTTATTTCTAATGGTTTAGGTTTGTTAGAAGGCTTTTCTTGATAGTCCTTGTTAGTAAGAATCCATTCAGGTACTTTTGTCACAAATCTAGGTTTTAGAAATGGAATTTTGATATGGTTTGAAGGTTTTGATTTAGAGCCGGCAGCTCCAGTCCTCGGGGGCCTGATTGGTGTCTACAGTCTACTCCCCCAACTAACACACCTGACTCCAATAAATCAACGAATCACGATCTTCAGTTTAAAATGTAATCAGTTTAAATCAGGTGTGTTTGCTTGGGACGGGTGGAAAAGTGTGACATAAATAAGGCCCATGAGGACTGAAGTTGCCCAGGCCTGATGTAAAGGGTGGTATCCTCTATAAATCCTTGTGAAACAAATCCATGTTTATCTACATTAATCCAACTGTAATTATATTTTTTTTGCAGAAGAACTCAGGAGCTCATTATCCATACCACCTGATTATCTCTCTGTCTCTACCCTTTATCTCTCTCTCTACCCCCACTCTCTCTCTCTCTCCACCCTTTATCTCTCTCTCTCTACCCTCTCTCTCTCTCTCTCTCTCTACCCCCACTCTCTCTCTCTCCACCCTTTATCTCTCTCTCTCTACCCCCACTCTCTCTCTCTCTACCCCCTCTCTCTCTCTCTCTCTCTACCCCCACTCTCTCTCTCTCCACCCGTTATCTCTCTCTCTCTACCCCCACTCTCTCTCTGTCTCTACCCCCACTCTCTCTCTGTCTCTACCCCTACTCTCTCTCTCTCCACCCTTTATCTCTCTCTCTGTCTCTACCCCCACTCTCTTGCTCTCTCTCTCTACCCCCTCTCTCTCTCTCTGTCTCTACCCCCCCACTCCCTCTTTCTCTTTGTCTATATGATATGACAACTTGTCATAAATTCAAGGACACATGATTTTGGACAAATCCGTCAAGAGACCAACCATTATAAATAAAGGCTTATAAATAGGTTAAATCAACTTGTGAATAAGATAATCTAGGTTGTGCCTTTAGATTTTGAGAAAATTGACAATTTAGGAATAATGTTTCATGTCTCTCATCGACTTCTCAAGTCCCGGCCTGGTCTGTTTGGTCTCTTTCTTGAGCGTTCCCGGAAGTCTTACGATGTTGCGCCTCTGGGTTTGGAAACTCTGTGATTGGTCCCTGTTTTTCAGCGAGAATCAGCTGGGTTTTATGCCATAGAGATCCTATTAAATTATTAGAGGGAATATGTCACGATCCCTCAAAGTTCCAGAATGGGGCGAAAATGGCAGCAATCTTGGTCAGGGAGAAATCAGAAAAACCAGTCTAATTGGAATGAATGGCAGTAGAGGTATAGGTAATGCATTTCCTGCCTTTACTTGTGGAGCGAAATTAAACTAAGGCATGTGATGTATCAGAAATTGTGTTATAGCCAAACTAAAATATAGTAATATAATTATGAATACAGTTTATACAGGCTTTCTACACATTTTCTGTACAAATAGCCTCTAAAATATATGTAAACAGACCATTCATGTTTCAGATTTTGTTTTCTTGGGGTGTGTTCATAAATTCACTCTGGACTGCCAGGGTGCACGCAGAGTGCAGTCTGGGCTTTAAAAAATGTAATGACTTTTTTTTGCAGACGTTTACTGACACAGGTGTTATAATAATGCTTTGAACGAAAGAGAAGAAAAAAAAAAAGGACTGGATTTTTCCCAAATAAATTGTGTATTTAATCTTTCTATGTAACTGAAACAATTTACATAAGAGAAATGTGAAAACTATGGGGATATTGACCGTAGGCTGTTAAAAGCGACAATTACCCTACATTACTCATCTCATATGTACAGTGGGGAGAACAAGTATTTGATACACTGCTGATTTTGCAGGTTTTTCTACTTACAGAGCATGTAGAGGTCTGTAATTTTTTATCATAGGTACACTTCAACTGTGAGAGACGGAATCTAAAACAAAAATCCAGAAAATCACATTGTATTATTTTTAAGTAATTAATTTGCATTTTATTGCACGACATAAGTATTTGATACATCAGAAAAGCATCTATACCATCTACTGCATCTTGCCTATGCCACACGGCCATCGCTCATCCATATATTTATATGTACATATTCTTATTCATCCCTTTACACTTGTGTGTATTAGATAGTTGTTCTGGAATTGTTAGATTACCTGATAGATTTTACTGCACGGTCGGGAAACTAGAAAAAACAGCATTTCACTACACTCGCATTAACATCTGCTAACCATGTGTTTGTGACAAATAAAATGTGATTTGATTTGTTTTACAAAAGTATTTACATGAGCATGATTTACATTTTTACATTTTACATTTTTAGTCATTTAGCAGACGCTCTTATCCAGAGCGACTTACAGTAGAGTGTATACATTTATTTTATTTATTTTTTATTTTTTTACATACTGAGACAAGGATATCCCTACCGGCCAAACCCTCCCCAACCCCTAACCCGGACGACGCTATGCCAATTGTGCGTCGCCCCACGGACCTCCCGGTTGCGGCTGGCTGCGACAGAGCCTGGGCGTGAACCCAGAGACTCTGGTGGCGCAGCTAGCACTGCCATGCAGTGCCCTAGACCAATGCGCCACCCGGGAGACCGATAACTACATGATGACTGAGCAATAGAGTTCAACCAATGAAAGTTAAAATTATAATTTTTTATAATGAACACTAAATAAAACCCAGTTGAGAACTGTTGCCTTTATGAGTTTGGCCCTGTGGAACTTCTTCTTCCAAAGCTTGTTGAATGAAGCAATCAGAAAACCCTCAACGAAATGAACATACTGAAAACATTTCATTTTGGCATCTTCAAAAAAGGTAGAATTTGAGTTATGCCTAATATTAGGTTTATTCAACACAGGGGGGTTGTATGGTGCTTCTAAACCAGCGCCTTGCGTTGACCCAGCTGCTGGGTGAATTAGACTATATTGCTGGGTTATGACAAGCCTAACACATTGGGTTCGAGGATTGACCCAGCCTCTGAGTAATGTTTTAATGCAATCCTTGGGTTATTTTCAGTGTAATCCTAATAAAAATGTTGATTATATATGTTTGCCTTCTTCTCCCATACCACCGTCCCCTCCACTTCCTACACACAATCACTTATCCACTATTGTTCAGTGGAAAAAGGAATTACTGCAGGGGAGTCTGTTCCTTCACTGTGGTCTGGAGGAAGTCCCATGCTGGGGAAGTTAATATCAAACACATAATAGGACCTTGAAGCACACATCCAGTTCCCCAAGCAGTGTACTTTGCTCCAATCCGACTGTAAACACCTGTGAGCCAAAACAAATGTGTATGGTCACCTCCGCCTGGTGCAGATACTCAACCATGTTGGTCCCAACCTGTTCGATAAAAAATAGTTTGATTTTCGAATATTAGGACATGTGTAAATCATTGAAGCTCATTGACAATGCCATCACACAACATGTATTTTGTATAATATTTAGCCATTTACATCAATATAAACACACAAACCCTGTTTGATGTTAGTCAATAAACACACAATCCCTGTTTAATATTAGCAATTTAAACACACAATCCCACCACACAAAGTTTGGGGTCACTTAGAAATGTCCCTGTTTTAAAAGAAACACCAGTCTCAATGTCAACAGTGAAGTGGCGACTCTTGGATGCTGGCCTTCTAGGCAGAGTTCCTCTTTCCAGTGTCTGTGTTCTTTCTTAATCTTTTCTTTTTATTGGCCAGTCTGAGATATGGCTTTTGTTTTTGCAACTCTGCCTAGAAGGTGTCGGAGTCGGAGTCGCCTCTTTTGATTCTAAGCTAAAGAATGGTGTACAATACTTGTATTTTTAATATTACTACTTTTATATTTTGATTTTCGCGCTCTGCAATTTCACCGGATGTTGTCGAGGTGGGACACCGAAAGAAGTTACCAAACTATAGTTTTGGCAAGTCTGTTAGGACATCTACTTTGTGCATGACACAAGTAATTTTTACAACAATTGTTTACAGACAGATTATTTCACTTATAACTCACTGTATCACAATTCCAGTGGGTCAGAAGTTTACATAAACTAAGTTGACTGTGCCTTTTAAACAGCTTGGAAAATTCCAGAAAATAATGTCATGGCTTTAGGAGCTTCTGATAGGCTAATTGACATCATTTGCGTGATTGTGAAAGTGGCTTAAGGACAACAAAGTCAAGATATTAGAGTGGCCATCACAAAGCCCTGACCTCAATCCCATAGAAAATGTGTTGGCAGAACTGAAAAAGCTTCAGCAAGTCAGCAAGGAGACCTACATACCTGGCTCAGTTACACCAGCTCTGTCAGGAGGAATGGGCCAAAATTCACCTAATTTATTGATGGAAGCTTGTGGAAGGCTACCTGAAAAGTTTGACCCAAGTTAAATTTTTTACGGACAATGCCACCAAATACTAATTGAGTGTTTTTAAACTTCTGACCCAGTGGGAATGTGATGAAAGAAATAAAAGCTGAAATAAATCATTATCTCTAATATTATTCTGACATTTCACATTTTTCAAGGAAAGTGGTGATCCTAACTGACCTAAAACAGCACATTTTTACTCTGATTAAATGTCAGGAATTGTGAAAAACTGAGTTTAAATGTATTTGGCTAAGGTGTATGTAAGCTTCCGACTTCAACTGTAATATACTCTTGAAAAGTTCTAACTCTAGTAGCAATAGAGCTAGGCAAAATCTGAAATAAACAAACATAGAACAAAACACGAGTAGCGTACAGACATGAAACATATAATCAGAGTCAATAACGCCTGGGGAAAGAACCAAAGGGAGTGACAGATATAGGGGAGGTCATCAGGAATGGAGTCCAGGTGAGTCTCATGAGGCGCAGGTGTGCATAACGATGGTGTCAGGTGTGCATAACGATGGTGTCAGGTGTGCATAACGATGGTGTCAGGTGTGCATAACGATGGTGTCAGGTGATAAAGAGTAAATTGGTGACGTCGAGCGCCGGAGAGATGGAGAGGGAGTAGACGTGACAGTGACCAGAAACAATTCATTCAGACAGACAGTTAGTACATTCATCTTAAGATGGCTATGTGAGAAAAACCAAAATATCACAGTCAAACAGTATAAGAAAATTCCATTCCAGTTAAACAATGGATATATAGCATTTTGCAAAAAATAGATACATATACATTGAACAAAAATATAAACGCAACATGTGAAGTGTTGGTCCCATGTTTCATGACCTGAAATGAAAGATAACACCACAAAAAATGCCACAGATGTCTCAAGTTTTGAGGGAGCGTGCAGTTGGCATGATGACTGCTGGAATGTCCACCAGAGCTGTTGCCAGAGAATTTAAAGTACATTTCTCTACAATATGCCGCCTCTGCACAAACTGTCAGAAACAGTCTCAGAGATAACTCATCTGCCCTACTCTTTGTACTCACCATGGTCTTGACCTCTGGATCTTTGCCTGCCCATACTATAATCCCACTGTAGTTCAGGCATCATAACTCATTTATGTGGGCAAATGCGCACCTTCAATTTCCACTGGCATGCTGAAGAGGTGTACTTTTCTCAGATGAATCCTGGCTTCATCTGTATACCAGGAAGATGGCAGACATCGTGTATGGCGTTGTGTGGGCGACCCATCGTGTGTGGGCGAGCGGTTTGCTGATGTCAACGTTGTGAATAGAGTTGTCCCTTGTTGGTGGTGAGGTTATGGTATGGGCAGGCGTAAGCTACGGTCAACGAACACAATTGCATTTTATCAATGGCAATTTTAATGCACAGAGATACTGTGACGAGATCCTGAGGCCCATTAACGTGCCAGTCATCCATTCATCTCCTTGTGTTTTAGCATTATAACGCACAGCCCCGTGTCGCAAGGATCGTACACAATACCTGGAAGCTGAAAATGTCCCATTTCTTCCATGGCCTGCACACTCACCAGACATGTCATCCCATTGAGCATGTTTGGGATGCTCTGGATCGATGTGTATGCAGGCGTGTTCCAGTTCCCTCCAATATCCAGCAACTTCAGACAGCCATTGAAGAGGAGTGGGACAACATTCCACAGGCCTCAATCAACAGCCTGATCAACTCTATATGAAGGACATGTGTCGGGCTGCATGAGTCAAATGGTGGTCACACTAGATACTGACTGGTTTTCGGATCCACGCCCCTACTTTTTCTTTTAGGTATATGTGACCAGCAGTTGCATATCTATATTCCCAGTCAGGTGAAAGCCATAGATTAGACCCTAATACATTTATTTCAGTTGACTGAGTGGCGTGGTGGTCTAAGACACTGCGTCTCAGTACAAGAGGCGTCACTACAGTACCCGGTTTGAATCCAGGCTGCATCACATCCGGCCGTGATTGGGAGTCCCATAGGGCGGTGCACTGTTGGCCCAGCGTTGTCCGGTTTTGGCTGGGGTAAGCCGTCATTGTAAATAATAATTTCTTGGTCACAGGTATCTGTATTCCCAGTCATGTGAAGTCCATAGATCAGGGCCAAATGTATTTATTTAATTGACTCATTTCATTTTTCATTTCCTTATATGAACATTATATGAACTATAACTCAGTAAAATATTTGAAATGGTTGCATGTTGCATTTATATTTTCGATCAGAATTCATCTAAAATCTATGAATGAAAAATCTGAGAACAGTAATATTTTACACACACACATGAAGGTGTCCATAAGCAATAACCGTAATGAAGAAAAACAAACACATTTGTGAAACAATTCTGGATATAGCGTTTTGGAAATAAACTATTTTCTTGTCGGTTACATGTGTGGCACTTTCTGCAGCACACAACATTAGGAACATTCAGATAGAAATATGTAACTCAGAACAAACATGCCACTCTGCCACGTAGACCAAGGAATTATGTCTGCTCTATTCATGGCATATCTACCTGCAACGTTCAACAACGTTTGGCAACTGAACGTGGTCGTGATCTTGACGGTGGCAGTAGCTACTCATGTGGACGGACACCGCCCCCTAGTGGACAAGTTCTGGTATTACACAAAATGTCCATGACACGTATAGAGAACATTATAGATGGAACTCGTCTTGTTTTCACCTCATTTAACACATGATTTACAAAAGGCACATCTCAAAAGGTGGTCCAGGTATGACATAGACAATGGGGGGGGGCTTTAGATCTCTATTGGTCTTCAAGTAAAGGGGGGGGGGGGGGGGCTTTTCCTCTTTAGATCTCTATTGGTCTTCAAGCAAGGGGGGGGGGGGCTGATGACATCAGAAGGCACCATCAGACCAGCTCCTTGAATGCCATACTCAAATCAAATTAAAGCAAAGTTTATTTGTCACGTGCGCCAAATACAACAGGTGTAGACCCTACAGTGAAATGCTAACTAACCAACAGTGCAAAAAAGGTATTAGATGAACAATAGGTAAGTAAAGAAATAAAACAACAGTAAAAAGACAGTGAAAAATAACAGTAGAGAGGCTATATACAGTAGAGAGGCTATATACAGTAGAGAGGCTATATACAGTAGAGAGGCTATATACAGTAGAGAGGCTATATACAGTAGAGGGGCTATATACAGTAGAGAGGCTACATACAGTAGAGAGGCTACATACAGTAGAGGCTATATACACTAGAGGGGCTATATACAGTAGAGAGGCTACATACAGTAGAGGCTATATACAGTAGAGAGGCTATATACAGTAGAGAGGCTACATACAGTAGAGGCTATATACAGTAGAGAGGCTATATACAGTAGAGGCTATATACAGTAGAGGCTATATACAGTAGAGAGGCTATATACAGTAGAGAGGCTATATACAGTAGAGGCTATATACAGTAGAGAGGCTATATACAGTAGAGAGGCTACATACAGTAGAGGCTATATACAGTAGAGGCTATATACAGTAGAGAGGCTACATACAGTAGAGGCTATATACAGTAGAGAGGCTATATACAGTAGAGGGGCTATATACAGTAGAGAGGCTACATACAGTAGAGAGGCTATATACAGTAGAGGGGCTATATACAGTAGAGAGGCTACATACAGTAGAGGCTATATACAGTAGAGAGGCTATATACAGTAGAGAGGCTATATACAGTAGAGGGGCTATATACAGTAGAGAGGCTACATACAGTAGAGGCTATATACAGTAGAGAGGCTATATACAGTAGAGAGGCTACATACAGTAGAGGCTATATACAGTAGAGAGGCTATATACAGCATAGGCTATATACAGTAGAGAGGCTATATACAGTAGAGAGGCTATATACAGTAGAGAGGCTATATACAGTAGAGGCTATATACAGTAGAGAGGCTATATACAGTAGAGGCTACATACAGTAGAGGCTATATACAGTAGAGAGGCTACATACAGTAGAGGCTATATACAGTAGAGGCTATATACAGTAGAGGCTATATACAGTAGAGAGGCTATATACAGTAGAGAGGCTATATACAGTAGAGAGGCTATATACAGTAGAGAGGCTATATACAGTAGAGGCTATATACAGTAGAAGCTATATACAGTAGAGGCTATATACAGTAGAGAGGCTATATACAGTAGAGAGGCTATATACAGTAGTGAGGCTATATACAGTAGAGAGGCTATATACAGTAGAGAGGCTATATACAGTAGAGAGGCTATATACAGTAGAGAGGCTCTATACAGTAGAGAGGCTACATACAGTAGAGAGGCTATATACAGTAGAGAGGCTATATACAGTAGAGGCTATATACAGTAGAGAGGCTATATACAGTAGAGAGGCTATATACAGTAGAGAGGCTATATACAGTAGAGAGGCTATATACAGTAGAGAGGCTATATACAGTAGGGAGGTTATATACAGTAGAGAGGCTATATACAGTAGAGAGGCTATATACAGTAGGGAGGCTATATACAGTAGAGAGGCTATATACAGTAGAGAGGCTATATACAGTAGGGAGGCTATATACAGTAGAGAGGTTATATACAGTAGAGAGGCTATATACAGTAGGGAGTCTATATACAGTAGATAGGTTATATACAGTAGAGAGGCTATATACAGTAGAGAGGCTATATACAGTAGAGAGGCTATATACAGTAGGGAGGCTATATACAGTAGAGAGGTTATATACAGTAGAGAGGCTATATACAGTAGAGAGGCTATATACAGTAGAGAGGCTATATACAGTAGAGAGGCTATATACAGTAGAGAAGTTATATACAGTAGAGAGGCTATATACAGTAGAGAGGCTATATACAGTAGAGAGGTTATATACAGTAGAGAGGTTATATACAGTAGAGAGGCTATATACAGTAGAGAGGCTATATACAGTAGAGAGGTTATATACAGTAGAGAGGTTATATACAGTAGAGAGGCTATATACAGTAGAGAGGCTATATACAGTAGAGAGGTTATATACAGTAGAGAGGCTATATACAGTAGAGAGGTTATATACAGTAGAGAGGCTATATACAGTAGAGAGGCTATATACAGTAGAGAGGCTATATACAGTGGAGAGGCTATATACAGTAGAGAGGCTATATACAGTAGCGAGGCTATATACAGTAGCGAGGCTATATACAGTAGAGAGGCTATACACAGTAGAGAGGTTATATACAGTAGAGAGGCTATATACAGTAGAGAGGCTATATACAGTAGAGAGGCTATATACAGTAGAGAGGTTATATACAGTAGAGAGGCTATATACAGTAGAGGGGCTATATACAGTAGAGTGTCTATATACAGTAGAGGGGCTATATACAGTAGAGGGGCTATATACAGTAGAGAGGCTATATACAGTAGAGAGGCTATATACAGTAGAGAGGCTATATACAGTAGAGGGGCTATATACAGTAGAGGGGCTATATACAGTAGAGGGGCTATATACAGTAGAGGGGCTATATACAGTAGAGGGGCTATATACAGTAGAGAGGCTATATACAGTAGAGAGGCTATATACAGTAGAGAGTTTATATACAGTAGAGAGGCTATATACAGTAGAGAGGCTATATACAGTAGAGGGGCTATATACAGTAGAGGGGCTATATACAGTAGAGAGGCTATATACAGTAGAGGGGCTATATACAGTAGAGGGGCTATATACAGTAGAGAGGTTATATACAGTAGAGGGGCTATATACAGTAGAGAGGCTATATACAGTAGAGAGGCTATATACAGTAGAGAGGTTATATACAGTAGAGAGGCTATGTAGAGTAGAGAGGCTATATACAGTAGAGAGGTTATATACGGTAGAGAGGCTATATACGGTAGAGAGGCTATATACGGTAGAGAGGCTATATACGGTAGAGAGGCTATATACGGTAGAGAGGCTATGTACGGTAGAGAGGCTCTATACGGTAGAGAGGCTCTATACGGTAGAGAGGCTCTATACAGTAGAGAGGCTCTATACAGTAGAGAGGCTATATACAGTAGAGAGGCTATATACAGTAGAGAGGCTATATACAGTAGAGAGGCTATATACAGTAGAGAGGCTATATACAGTAAAGAGGCTATATACAGTAGAGAGGCTATATACAGTAGAGGCTATATACAGTAGAGGCTATATGCAGTAGAGAGGTTATATACAGTAGAGAGGCTATATACAGTAGTGAGGCTATATACAGTAGGGAGGCTATATACAGTAGGGAGGCTATATACAGTAGAGGTTATATACAGTAGAGAGGCTATATACAGTAGAGAGGCTATATACAGTAGAGGCTATATACAGTAGAGAGGTTATATACAGTAGAGAGGTTATATACAGTAGGGAGGCTATATACAGTAGGGAGGCTATATACAGTAGAGGCTATATACAGTAGAGAGGCTATATACAGTAGAGAGGCTGTATACAGTAGAGGGGCTATATAGAGTAGAGGCTACATACAGTAGAGGCTATATGCAGTAGAGGTTATATACAGTAGAGAGGCTCTATACAGTAGAGAGGCTCTATACAGTAGAGAGGCTATATACAGTAGAGGCTATATACAGTAGAGAGGCTATATACAGTAGAGGCTATATACAGTAGAGGCTATATACAGTAGAGAGGCTATATACAGTAGAGAGGCTATATACAGTAGAGAGGCTATATACAGTAGAGAGGCTATATACAGTAGAGGCTATATACAGTAGAGGCTATATACAGTAGGGGCTATATACAGTAGAGGGGCTATATACAGTAGAGGGGCTATATACAGTAGAGAGGCTATATACAGTAGAGGCTATATACAGTAGAGGTTATATACAGTAGGTAGGCTATATACAGTAGACAGGCTATATACAGTAGACAGGCTATATACAGTAGAGGTTATATACAGTAGAGAGGCTATATACAGTAGAGGCTATATACAGTAGAGGCTATATACAGTAGAGGGGCTATATACAGTAGAGGGGCTATATACAGTAGAGGGGCTATATACAGTAGAGAGGCTATATACAGTAGAGGTTATATACAGTAGAGGCTATATACAGTAGAGGCTATATACAGTAGAGGCTATATACAGTAGAGAGGCTATATACAGTAGAGGCTATATACAGTAGAGGTTATATACAGTAGGTAGGCTATATACAGTAGACAGGCTATATACAGTAGACAGGCTATATACAGTAGAGAGGCTATATACAGTAGAGAGGCTATATACAGTAGAGAGGCTATATACAGTAGAGAGGCTATATCCAGTACAGAGGCAATATACAGTAGAGGCTATATACAGTAGAGAGGCTATATACAGTAGTGAGGCTATATACAGTAGAGAGGTTATATACAGTAGAGGCTATATACAGTAGAGGCTATATACAGTAGAGAGGCTATATACAGTAGCGAGGCTATATACAGTAGGGAGGCTATATACAGTAGAGGCTATATACAGTAGAGAGGCTATATACAGTAGCGAGGCTATATACAGTAGGGAGGCTATATACAGTAGAGAGGCTATATACAGTAGAGAGGCTATATACAGTAGAGAGGCTTTATACAGTAGAGAGGCTATATACAGTAGAGAGGCTATATGCAGTAGAGAGGCTATATACAGTAGAGAGGCTATATACAGTAGAGGCTATATACAGTAGAGAGGCTATATACAGTAGAGAGGCTATATACAGTAGAGAGGCTATATACAGTAGAGGCTATATACAGTAGAGGCTATATACAGTAGAGAGGCTATATACAGTAGCGAGGCTATATACAGTAGAGAGGCTATATACAGTAGAGGCTATATACAGTAGAGAGGCTATATACAGTAGAGAGGCTATATACAGTAGAGAGGCTATATGCAGTAGAGAGGCTATATACAGTAGAGAGGTTACATACAGTAGAGAGGCTACATACAGTAGCGAGGCTATAACAGTAGCGAGGCTATATACAGTAGAGAGGTTATATACAGTAGAGAGGCTATATACAGTAGTGAGGCTATATACAGTAGGGAGGCTATATACAGTAGAGAGGTTATATACAGTAGCGAGGCTTTATACAGTAGCGAGGCTATATACAGTAGCGAGGCTATATACAGTAGAGAGGCTATATACAGTAGAGAGGCTATATACAGTAGAGAGGCTATATACAGTAGTGAGGCTATATACAGTAGCGAGGTTATATGCAGTAGAGAGGCTATATACAGTAGAGAGGCTATATACAGTAGAGGTTATATGCAGTAGAGAGGCTATATACAGTAGAGGGGCTATATACAGTAGATGCTATATACAGTAGAGGTTATATACAGTAGAGAGGCTATATACAGTAGAGAGGCTATTTACAGTAGAGAGGCTATATACAGTAGTGAGGCTATATACAGTAGCAAGGCTATATACAGTAGGGAGGCTATATACAGTTGAGAGGCTACATACAGTAGAGAGGCTATATACAGTAGAGGCTATATACAGTAGAGGCTTGATGCAGTAGAGAGACTATATACAGTAGAGAGGTTATATACAGTAGAGAGTCTACATACAGTAGCGAGGCTATAACAGTAGCGAGGCTATATACAGTAGAGAGGCTATATACAGTAGAGAGGCTATATACAGTAGAGAGGCTATATACAGTAGCGAGGCTATATACAGTAGAGAGGCTATATACAGTAGAGGCTATATACAGTAGAGGCTATATACAGTAGAGAGGCTACATACAGTAGCGAGGCTATATACAGTAGAGAGGCTATATACAGTAGCGAGGCTATATACAGTAGAGAGGCTATATACAGTAGAGAGGCTACATACAGACACCGGTTAGTCGGGCTGATTGAGGTAGTATGTACATGTAGATATGGTTAAAGCGACTATGCGTATATGATAAACAGAGAGTAGCAGCAGTGTAAAGAGGGGGTTGGGGGGGGGGACACAATGCAAATAGTCTGGGTATCCGTTTGATTACCCTTTCAGGAGTCTTATGGCTTGGGGGTAGAAGCTGTTGAGAAGCCTTTTGGTCCTAGAATTGGCGCCCTGGTACTGCTCTCCGTGCGGTAGTAGAGAAAACCGTCTATGTTCTATGAATGGGGTGGCTGGGGTCTTTGACAATATTTAGAGCCTTCCTCTGACACCGCCTGGTGTAGAGGTCCTGAATGGCAGGCAGCTTAGCCCCAGTGATGTACCGGGCCGTATGCACTACCCTCTGTAGTGCCTTGCGTCGGAGGCCGATCAGTTGCCATACCAGGCAGGGATGCAACCAGTCAGGATGCTCTCGATATTGCAGCTGTAGAACCTTTTGAGGATCTGAGGACCCATGTCAAATCTTTTTAGTTTCCTGAGGGGGAATAGGCTTTGTTGTGGCCTCTTCACGACTGTCTTGATGTGCTTCACCGTTCTAGTTTGTTGGTGATGTGGACACGTCGTTGTCGGTGATCAGGCCTACCACCGTTGTGTCGTCTGCAAACTTCATGATGGTGTTGGGAGTCGTGCCTGGCCGTGCAGTCGTGGGTGAACAGGGAGTACAGGAGGGGACTGAGCACGCACCCCTGGGGAGCTCCAGTGTTGAGGATCAGCATGCCAGATGTGTTGCTACCTACCCTCACCACCTTGAAGTATCCAGTTTTGTCCCCCCAAAATTAAATACATTTTCCTCAAAACACATTTTTACCTTTTAGTATTTACTTTACTGTACTTTACTGAGATATCACTTTTCAACAGTAAAAGTTCAGAAATCACTGGAGGATGTTTTTAATACGTTTTTAATATTTAATATGTTTTTAATACTGAATATTATGTCAAATTTCCAAATAAAATTACAATCACATGAAAACAATAAACAATATTAAGTTACATAAATACACAAATAAATAAATAAAATATCAAAAGTCTCAAAATACTACATGTCTCGAGCAAAACACAGTAACTTATTAATATACTGTTGACACAAGAACATATTAAGGTCTTCCCGATTTACCAAAAAATATAACATGTTTTTGTAGATTTCTTCTTTAAGCTACAGAGCATTTCTTCATCTCTCATTTCCTTTTCACGTTCCCTTCAGCATAGTGGTTTAGATAAAGACGGTGTTCATTTTATTTTCACTTGTGGCAAATGGGTAAAGTGGTACCACACAACCCTTTATCAGACTGAGGGTTGTGGGCAACGCAACCACAATGTACACACTGTAAAAACACACATACGAACACGCCTTTATATACAATCTCTTAATATATACAGAACAATGGACACTGACACACCTGGTTTGACTGGTTTAGCTGCAATGTGTACCAACCCCAGAAGCTAAAACTAGTGCCAGCGGCCATTACATTACATTCACCTGTAATCCCTTGGTACATCTATTTCTATGGTTCTTACTATGCCAACAAGATATGTCACACATAGTGCCATGTCTATCTGAGACCTTGTCCATGACCAGCAGAAAGTTATAGCTTCAGGAGTGCAGACTGTCTGAGATGTAGACTACTCCTCAGCTGCTAGGGTTGATTACCACTCTCAAAGAACATGAAATCCTGAAAGAAAACATGCAATCACAAACATCAACAAATAGAATTAGAATAGAATAGAGAATAGCACAGCATAGCGAACCACAGCATAGTTTAGCATAGCATAGCAAGCCACAGCATAGCTTAGCATAGCATATCTTAGCATAGCATATCAAACCACAGCATAGCTTAGCATAGCAAACCACAGCATAGCTTAGCATAGCATAGGAAACCAGAGCATAGCTTAACATACGATAGCAAATCACAACATATCTTAGCATAGCATAGCAAGCCAGAGCATTGCTTATCATCACATATGGGAAAGGGGGAAACCTAGTCAGTTGTACAATTGAATGCATTCAACTGAAATGTGTCTTCCCCATTTAACCCAAACCCTCTGAATCAGAGAGGTGCGGAGGTCTGCCTTAATCGACATTCACATCAACATAGCAAACCACAGTATGGCTTAGCATAGCATATAGCATAGCATATAGCATAGCATATAGCATAGCATATAGCATAGCATATAGCATAGCATATAGCATAGCATATAGCATAGCATATAGCATAGCATGAAGTAAAATACTAGACTTACGATGAGGAAACAAGCTCCTATCATCACAGCCTTCATCTTCACGTCAAGATCCATGGGGAACTGGATTCCAAAGTTATCAGCGTCCGTGAACGCCTCACGGAGTAGACCGGTCCACTGCTTGCTGATCTTCCCTATCTTATCCACTTCATCCATGGTCACTATCTGGAGAGGAGGCAACCGGAGGCTACAGTCACTTTACACACAGAGAGATGAAGCTGAATCACCTTTTTCCCCCCCCAAAAACTTAATTTTAATGTTTTTATTATATTTGATATGAACTTTTTTTTTCATGTTACTATTAATTTTCTATTTATTTTTTCTGTTTAATTTATTTTTTATTATATTTTTTATTTATATGTATTTTTTGTATTTTTGGGGGTATTTTTCTTAAAACTGCATTGTTGGTTAAGGGCTTGTAAGTAAGCATTTCACTGTAAGGTAACCTGTAACCTGTTGTATTTGGGATATGTGACAAGTAAAATTAGATTTGATATGATATTCTTATCTTCCGGGTGTTACTAGATTGAAAGTGATGAAATGGAGTACTTGTTAAACTTGTTTTGATTTCATTTCATCGCAACATATTTGCTTTACTAATCTGCCTGCTGTCCAATCATAATCTTTAACATAATAAAAACGTTTTTTTTTTTTGTGACATCATCTTTAGTTTCTCCTGGAATAAATTCAAACTTTGAAGAAATTTGAATGGCAATATTATGCTTTTGGCTAAACTCTTGTTCATCACGGTAAAGTTCAATGTCTTTGAGCCAAACAGCCTTCAGAGCCTAATGAACCAGCATGCAAGAATGGCAACACGGCAACAATGTCCCACAAAAACACACAATACATTGTTTGGGTAGAATGGATTCATTAACACAGAACTCTTGTTGCTTAGTAACATGTTTTACATCGTTCAGAGACGAACAGACAGGATGATGCCTCATAAGACCCACCAGGATCCCCAGAACCAGAACATTTCACCATGTCATATCCTGTTTTCATAGATTTCATCATGTTCAGTGTGTGGGGTGTGTGTGTGTGTGTGTGTGTGTGTGTGTGTGTGTGTGTGTGTGTGTGTGTGTGTGTGTGTGTGTGTGTGTGTGTGTGTGTGTGTGTGTGTGTGTGTGTGTGTGCGTGTGTGTGTTTGGACAAACATACAGTACGTACCTCAAAGTCAACGTCAGGCAAACAACTCCAGCCACAGAAGGGTCCGTGCAGCCTCAGCACAGCCTCTCTGTGTTCGTTCTCGATGATGAACTTGGGGGAGAAGGGGTGCCACTGCTGGACCACGTAGCCCACCGTGTTCCCTGGGGGGGCCTGCACCTCTAGCTGAGACAGGGGCGGTGGGGGTAATATAATAGAGAGGGGTGGTGGGGTAATATAATAGAGAGGGGTGGTGGGGTAATATAATAGAGAGGGGTGGTGGGGTATTATAATAGAGAGGGGTGGTGGGGTATTATAATAGAGAGGGGTGGTGGGGTATTATAATAGAGAGGGGTGGTGGGGTATTATAATAGAGAGGGGTGGTGGGGTAATATAATAGAGAGGGGTGGTGGGGTAATATAATAGAGAGGGGTGGTGGGGTAATATAATAGAGAGGGGTGGTGGGGGTAATATAATAGAGAGGGGTGGTGAGGTAATATAATAGAGAGGGTGGTGGGGTAATAGAATAGAGAGGGGTGGTGGGGTAATAGAATAGAGAGGGGTGGTGGGGTAATATAATAGAGAGGGGTGGTGGGGTAATATAATAGAGAGGGGTGGTGGGGTAATATAATAGAGAGGGGTGGTGGGGTAATATAATAGAGAGGGGTGGTGGGGGTAATATAATAGAGAGGGGTGGTGGGGTAATATAATAGAGAGGGGTGGTGGGGTATTATAATAGAGAGGGGTGGTGGGGTAATATAATAGAGAGGGGTGGTGGGGTATTATAATAGAGAGGGGTGGTGGGGTAATATAATAGAGAGGGGTGGTGGGGTAATATAATAGAGAGGGGTGGTGGGGTAATATAATAGAGAGGGGTGGTGGGGGTAATATAATAGAGAGGAGTGGTGAGGTAATATAATAGAGAGGGGTGGTGGGGTATTGAGATGTTGTATGAAAATTGGAGAAGGTGGGTTGGATTGAACAGTGGAGAAGGTAGGGTTGGTTTGAACAGTGGAGAAGGTGGGTTGGTTTGAACAGTGGAGAAGGTGGGTTGGTTTGAACAGTGGAGAAGGTGGGTTGGATTGAACAGTGGAGAAGGTGGGTTGGATTGAACAGTGGAGAAGGTGGGTTGGTTTGAACAGTGGAGAAGGTGGGTTGGTTTGAACAGTGGAGAAGGTGGGTTGGTTTGAACAGTGGAGAAGGTAGGGTTGGTTTGAACAGTGGAGAAGGTGGGTTGGTGTTTGAACAGTGGAGAAGGTGGGTTGGTTTGAACAGTGGAGAAGGTGGGTTGGTTTGAACAGTGGAGAAGGTGGGTTGGTTTGAACAGTGGAGAAGGTAGGGTTGGTTTGAACAGTGGAGAAGGTGGGTTGTTTTGAACAGTGGAGAAGGTGGGTTGGATTGAACAGTGGAGAAGGTGGGTTGTTTTGAACAGTGGAGAAGGTGGGTTGGATTGAACAGTGGAGAAGGTGGGTTGTTTTGAACAGTGGAGAAGGTGGGTTGGTGTTTGAACAGTGGAGAAGGTGGGTTGGATTGAACAGTGGAGAAGGTGGGTTGGTTTGAACAGTGGAAAAGGTGGGTTGGTGATTGAACAGTGGAGAAGGTGGGTTGGTTTGAACAGTGGAGAAGGTGGGTTGGTGTTTGAACAGTGGAGAAGTAAAGAGGAAGATTGTGAAGGGGGGTTAAGAAGGAAGGAAACATGCTTGAGAATTAAAGAACAATATATCTGAACAGAAACAATGAGGTATGTGTGATAAGACATGAAGCTCTATTTCCTTTAGGTGTAAAACATTTAGAACGGGGACCTGACCCGTCAATAACTAGTTATAGGGAAGAGTCTCAGAGACTGAAGTCAACTCACCTCTTGGGGACCTGACCTGTCAATAACCAGTTCTAGGGAAGAGTCTCAGAGACTAAAGTCAACTCACCTCTTGCAGACAGCAGGGGAAGAAACAGGACATGCACTTGAGAGGTCTGGTGACTGTGATGACCTCCTGTCCAAAGTTGTCAAGGACTTTTATTGTGAAGGATCGTAGCGGTCCGCAGCACTGCCTGCTAAGACAGTCATTCTCCTCCACAGCATAGAACACGTTCTGACCCATGGCATTACGCACCTCATACTTGTTGTTGCTCTCAAAGCCAGCCAGGGCTGTGGGGTTACACACACACACACACACACACACACACACACACACACACACACACACACACACACACACACACACACACACACACACACACACACACACACACACACACACGCACGCGCGTACACAAATCTCAAATCTATGAAGACCGTCATCAAAATAGTAATTCTTGTTTTTGATCAATTATTTTTTGTACATACCTTCAATAAACTCGACTTTCTGTTTGATGAGAAGCTGATCAACCTGAATCAAGGCACAACCAATATCAATATTCTATAGGACTAAAATGAAACAGAATCGCCACGACAACATCATGCAATAGGATGAGCGGACTCACCTGCGTTAGATATTCTAACCCGGGTGGGCATCCCGGCAGGCCAGGGTTGGGGATCTGGTACATGTCCATCTTAATAGAATCAGATCTAGCCGATATTCAACTATAGAAACCATGGTTACAACGTTATGAATGGAATCAAAGGCGATCTGGCGCCACCTACTGTTGATTTACAAGATCAACACAATGACATAAATAAATAAAACGTACATAAATGACTCAATTTGATATAATGTATCGTTTTATTGTAGCCTTGTGTTTTTTTTTTATAGTCATAGTCTGACTACACATGTAAATACAACCAACAGGATAATAGCCTAATCGGTGTTCTCATGGGGAATGTCAGCAGGTGTAGTCTATTGCGGACTGTACTATCATCGCAATAAACGGATATACCGTACCTATGCGTGAAAGAATAAACGGACAATTCTTCTCTGACAATAGGCAATATATATATATATATATATATATATCTTGGAAGGGAAAGGGTTTCAGCTGACAAGTCGGCAAGAAAACAAAACATGGCAACCCGTTTACTACGCCGTCGTAGTAGCCTACATTGCGATACGTCCATGCGTTAAGCTTTCAGCATCTCAAGAATGTCCCAAAGTAAGAACCAAGTCAACTGGTTCGTAGTAATCTACCTGTGTCTGTGTTCAGATTTAAACGCACTCAATGACGGATAGGTAAAACACTGTAAAATTCAAATCTGGGAGGATGCGGGTGTTTAATTTATAGAAAATAAACTATAGCCTATTAATCTATAACAATGACACGGAATGATGAATTTATCTTTTACGATCAAACCAGGATAAATAAAGCATGGTAAACTACGAATGTTGAACATACTCTGAAGACTCACCCGTATATTCTGGAAGGAAAATATAACAGTCCGCTTCACGAGCTCAGTATAAAACCTTCAATCTCATTGGACAATATAGATGTCTTTCCCACACACATCAGCCAATGGTTAACCGAGACTGTGAATACCCAGGAAGTAGTTTCTGTCACGCGTTTTAATGTAATTACAGCGCATGCTCGTCTAGCAAGAATTGTAAAGTAGGTTAAACCGCACGTCTTAACTGGTTTATTGGTTTTACCATTAATGGCCTAAAGTATTATGTGGTGTGATTTTATGAGATGCAATTTGCCAATGCATGTAGAAGCCTAATCAACAGGCAATTATTAAAATATAATAATAATAAAATATGTTTGTGTAAAAACTCCTGTTCTTCGTGTTTTTCATGAGGGAGACTTACAGACTGTAGAATAGTGGACCCTGAAAAATGATACATCTACAGCCAAGGAGGGGGGTCTAAAATTCATAAATACTGAATTGTAAAGTGAAAAATAAAATAGGTTATTGTTAAGTGAAAAATAAAATAGGTTATTGTTAAGTGAAAAATAAAATAGGTTATTGTTAAGTGAAAATGAAAATAGCTTATTGTAAAGTGAAAAATAAAATAGGTTATTGTAAAGTGAAAAATAAAATAGGTTATTGTTAAGTGAAAAATAAAATAGGTTATTGTAAAGTGAAAATGAAAATGGCTAATTGAAAACTGAATATTATCAAATTTAAGTTTAAACATTAAAGTTAACAGCTAAAAAGTCAAAATCGGAACAACAGTCATGTTTCATTACGCAGGTAACCAACAGGTAGGCTAATGATCATGGTTCATTACACAGGTAACCAACAGGTAGGCTAATGATCATGGTTCATTACACAGGTAACCAACAGGTAGGCTAATGATCATGGTTCATTACACAGGTAACCAACAGGTAGGCTAATGATCATGGTTCATTACACAGGTAACCAACAGGTAGGCTAATGATCATGGTTCATTACACAGGTAACCAACAGGTAGGCTAATGATCATGGTTCATTACACAGGTAACCAACAGGTAGGCTAATGATCATGGTTCATTACACAGGTAACCAACAGGTAGGCTAATGATCATGGTTCATTACACAGGTAACCAACAGGTAGGCTAATGATCATGGTGCATTACACAGGTAACCAACAGGTAGGCTAATGATAATGGTTCATTACACAGGTAACCAACAGGTAGGCTAATGATCATGGTTCATTACACAGGTAACCAACAGGTAGGCTATTGATCATGCTTCGTTAAACAGGTAACCAACAGGTAGGATAATGATCATGGTTCATTACACAGGTAACCAACAGGTAGGCTATTGATCATGCTTCGTTAAACAGGTAACCAACAGGTAGGATAATGATCATGGTTCATTACACAGGTAACCAACAGGTAGGCTAATGATCATGGTTCATTACACAGGTAACCAGCAGGTAGGCTAATGATCATGGTTCATTACACAGGTAACCAACAGGTAGGCTAATGATCATGGTTCATTAAACAGGTAACCAACAGGTAGGCTAATGATCATGGTTCATTACACAGGTAACCAACAGGTAGGCTAATGATCATGGTTCATTACACAGGTAACCAACAGGTAGGCTAATGATCATGGTTCATTACACAGGTAACCAACAGGTAGGCTAATGATCATGGTTCATTACACAGGTAACCAACAGGTAGGCTAATGATCATGGTTCATTACACAGGTAACCAACAGGTAGGCTAATGATCATGGTTCATTACACAGGTAACCAACAGGTTGGCTAATGATCATGGTTCATTACACAGGTAACCAACAGGTAGGCTAATGATCATGGTTCATTACACAGGTAACCAACAGGTTGGCTAATGATCATGGTTCATTACACAGGTAACCAACAGGTAGTCTAATGATTATGGTTCATTACACAGGTAACCAACAGGTAGGCTAATGATCATGGTTCATTACAGAGGTAACCAACAGGTAAGATAATGATCATGGTTCATTACACAGGTAACCAACAGGTAGGCTAATGATCATGGTTCATTACACAGGTAACCAACAGGTAGGCTAATGATCATGGTTCATTACACAGGTAACCAACAGGTAGGCTAATGATCATGGTTCATTACACAGGTAACCAACAGGTAGGCTAATTATCATGGTTCATTACACAGGTAACCAACAGGTAGGCTAATGATCATGGTTCATTACACAGGTAACCAACAGGTAGGCTAATGATCATGGTTCATTACACAGGTAACCAACAGGTAGGCTAATGATCATGGTTCATTACACAGGTAACCAACAGGTAGGCTAATGATCATGGTTCATTACACAGGTAACCAACAGGTAGGCTAATGATCATGGTTCATTAAACAGGTAACCAACAGGTAGGCTAATGAACAAGTGTTGCTTTAACTTGGTGTATTGCATTTGTGATTTCATGAAAGTTAAATTTTTATAGTATTTTTTTTTATTTTGACGCTCTGCATTTTCACTGGATGTTGGCCATGCGGGACGCTAGCGTCCCACATATCCCAGAGTGTCACGATCGTCTTGATAAGAGAGATTGGACCAAGGCGCAGCGTGTGAGAAATACATCTTCCTTTTAATATTGATGACGAAGACGTAACACGAAAAGAAACACTCTTACAAAAAAAATAACAAAACAAACAAACGACCGTGAAGCTATGAACGTAGTGCACACACAGGCTACAGACATATAACATAGACACAGCTAGACTTCTATACTAAAAATAAACCCAACTACTCTAATAAACCCCCTAAACCTTACAACCACCCTAGACACTACAAAAAACACATACATTCCCCATGTCACACCCTGACCTAACTAAAATAATTAAGAAAACAAAGAATACTAAGGCCAGGGCGTGACACAGAGAGGTTTTAAGGTACTTACAGACGGGCCATGATAAATGGCAATTGAACAGTAAAAAAAACTGCCCTCCGTGTATAGAGACCATCGTCCCCCCGATTGTTGTCAGCTCGAATGTTGTCATTAAAACATTGTTTGATTGGTTGACAAGATGAACTCTGCTCATTGGTCAAACATGCACGGCGGCCCCTCAAGACTTCTTCTAATTTCATATTTTGTGGTTGAACAGAGCTGATGGTTTGGGAATAAAATAACAACAAGATAACACATGTTAAACATACGACGTCTGTAAAATGTATATAGGTTCAGAAATGTTGTGAAATAGCAAAGTTACAAATTGAAATCAAACTGGATGGACATCAGAAATAGAGGAAGGCCAGGACTAAAAACAATCAAAATATAACTGTTGTAAAATAGATTGTGTAAAATGTGTATAGTGTGTCACGTTCCTGACCTTATTTCCTTTGTTTAGCATTGTTTAGTTGGTCAGGACGTGAGCTGGGTGGGCATTCTATGTTATGTGTTTCTATGTTGAGTTCATTGTATTAGCCTGACATGGTTCTCAATCAGGGGCAGGTGTTTTACGTTTCCTCTGATTGAGAACCATATTATGGTAGGCTGTTCTCACTGTTTGTTTGTGGGTGATTGTTGCCGTGTCTGTGTTTGTTCGCCACAAGGTACTTTTTCGTTTCGTTCGTTCGTTTGTTCCTGTTCGTGCGTTCATGTTTTATGTTCTCAAGTTCAGGTCTGTTCACGTCGTTTATTGTTTTGTAGTTTGTTCAAGTGTTTTTTCGTCTTCGTTTAAATAAACGATAGTATGTATTCAAACCACGCTGCATCTTGGTCCGATCCTTGCTCATCCTCAGACGAGGAGGAGGACGAGCGTTACACAGTGTGTATGAACTGGAAGTAGAAGACTACGTGTTGTTGTTTATTAGTTTACTCCAAATGGGGAAGGGGTGGTAGGGTTAGTGGAATAATACAGGACGGTATATTCTATAAAAAAAAGCTTGTGAAGATGCTGGAGGAAACAGGTATAAAAGTATCTATATCCACAGTAAAACAAGTCCTATATTGACATAACCTGAAAGGCTTCTCAGCAAGGAAGAAGCCACTGCTCCAAAACCGCCATGAAAAAGCTACGGTTTGCAACTGCACATGGGGACAAAGATCGTACTTTTTTGAGAAATGTCCTCTGGTCTGATGAAACAAAATTAGAACTGTTTGGCCACAATGACCATCGTTATGTTTGGAGGAAAAAGGTGAACGCTTGCAAGCCGAAGAACACCATCCCAACCGTGAAGCACGGGGGTGGCAGCGTCATGTTGTGGGGGTGCTTTGCAGCAGGAAGGACTGTTACACTTCACAAAATAGATGGCATCATGAGGATGGAAAATTAGGTTGATATATTGTAGCAACATCTCAAGACATCAGTCAGGAAGTTAAAGCTTGGTCGCAAATGGGTCTTCCAAATGGACAATGACCCCAAGCATACTTCCAAAGTTGTGGCAAAATGGCTTAAGGACAACAAAGTCAAGATATTGGAGTTGTCACGACTTCCGCCGAAGTCGGGTCCTCACCTTGTTCGGGCAGCACACGGCGGTCGGCTTCGCCGGTCTTCTAGCCATCATCGATCCACTTTTCATTTTCCATTTGTTTTGTCTTGTTTTCCTCACACCTGGTTTCAATCCCCTCAATCACTTGTTGTGTATTTAACCCTATGTTCCCCCCATGTCTTTGTGTGGGATTGTTTATTGTTTCATGTATGCGCACGTTAGACCGGTTGCGCTGGGTTTTGTCAACCCGTATTGTATTTCATGTTCGTTGTGCCGTGTGTTTTGGGTTCGCCTAAATAAAAGGCCCTGTTAGCTACCCAATATCTGCTCTCCTGCGCCTGACTCCCTCACAGCCATTTACGCATACCTGACAGGAGTGGCCATCACAAAGCCCTGACCTCAATCTTATTGAAAATTTGTGGGCAGAACTGAAAAAGCGTGTGCTAGCAAGGAGGCCTGCAAACCTGACTCAGTTACACCAGCTCTGTTAGGAGGGTTGGGCCAAAATTCACCCAACGTATTGTGGGAAGCTTGTTGAAGGCTACCCGAAACATTTGACCCAAGTTAAACAATTTAAAGGCAATGCAGCCAAATAATAATTGAGCGTATGTAAACTTTTGACCCATGGGATCTGCAAGCTCCTTTAGGAACGTTGTGAGGTGACTACCTTAACTCATTAACTCATCAACACATTAACTCATTAACTCATTAACTCATTAACTATCATTAACTCATTAATTCATTAACTCATTAACTCATTAACTATCATTAACTCATTAACTCATTAACTCATTAACTCATTAACTCATTAACTATCATTAACTCATTAACTCATTAACTCATTAACTCATTAACTATCATTACCTCATTAACTCATTAAGTCTCATCAACTCATTAACTCATTAACTCATTAACTCATTAACTATCATTAACTCATTAACTCATTAACTCTCGTTAACTCATTAACTCATTAACACATTAACTCATTAACTCATTAACTCATTAACTATCATTAACTCATTAACTCATTAACTCATTAACTATCATTAACTCATTAACTCATTAACTCATTAACTATCATTAACTCATTAACTCATTAAGTCTCATTAACACATTAACTCATTAACTCATTAACTATCATTAACTCATTAACTCATTAACTCTCGTTAACTCATTAACTCATCAACACATTAACTCATTAACTCATTAACTCATTAACTCATTAACTATCATCAACTCATTAACTCATTAAGTCTCATTAACTCATTAACTCCTTAACTCTCATTAACTCATTAACTCATTAACTCTCATTAACTCTCATTAACTCATTAACTCTCATTAACTCATTAACTCAGTAACTCTCATTACCTCATTAACTCTCATTAACTTATTAACACATTCACTCTCATTAACTCGTTAACTCCCATTAACTCATTAACTCATTAACTCATTAACTCTCGTTAACTCATTAACTCATCAACACATTAACTCTCATTAACTCATCAACACATTAACTCTCATTAACTCATTAACTCTCATTAACTCATTAACTCTCATTAACTCGTTAACACATTAACTCATTAACTCTCATTAACTCATTAACTCGTTAACTCTCATTAACTCATTAACTCTCATTAACTCGTTAACTCTCATTAACTCATCAACACATTAACTCTCATTAACTCATTAACTCTCATTAACTCATCAACACATTAACTCAGCCGCAGTAGTACAGCACCACTGGAGCAAATGAGGTTTAAGTGCCTTGGTAACGGGCACCTATCATACTACTATGACTGACCCTGTAAAACAACACCTATCGTACTACTATGACTGACCCTGTAAAACAACACCTATCGTACTACTATGACTGACCCTGTAAAACAACACCTATCGTACTACTATGGCTGACCCTGTAAAACAACACCTATCATACTACTATGACTGACCCTGTAAAACAACACCTATCGTACTACTATGACTGACCCTGTAAAACAACACCTATCATACTACTATGGCTGACCCTGTAAAACAACACCTGTCATACTACTATGGCTGACAATGTAAAACAACATCCCTGGTCATCCCTACTTCCTCTGATCTGGAGGACTCACTAAACAGAGAAGATCCCTGGTCATCCCTACTGCCTCTGATCTGGAGGACTCACTAAACAGAGAACATCCCTGGTCATCCCTGCTGCCTCTGATCTGGCGGACTCACTAAACAGAGAACATCCCTGGTCATCTCTACTGCCTCTGATCTGGAGGACTCACTAAACAGAGAACATCCCTGGTCATCCCTACTGCCTCTGATCTGGAGGACTCACTAAACAGAGAACATCCCTGGTCATCCCTACTGCCTCTGATCTGGAGGACTCACTAAACAGAGAACATCCCTGGTCATCCCTGGTCATCCCTACTGCCTCTGATCTGGAGGACTCACTAAACAGAGAACATCCCTGGTCATCCCTGGTCATCCCTACTGCCTCTGATCTGGAGGACTCAATAAACAGAGAACTTCCCTGGTCATCCCTACTGCCTCTGATCTGGAGGACTCACTAAACAGAGAACATCCCTGGTCATCCCTGGTCATCCCTACTGCCTCTGATCTGGAGGACTCACTGAACAGAGAACATCCCTGGTCATCCCTACTGCCTCTGATCTGGAGGACTCACTAATCAGAGAACATCCCTGGTCATCCCTACTGCCTCTGATCTAGAGGATTAACTAAGCAGAGAACATCCCTGGTCATCCCTACTGCCTCTGATCTGGAGGACTCACTAAACAGAGAACATCCCTGGTCATCCCCACTACCTCTGATCTGGAGGACTCACGAAACAGAGAATGACCCTGGTCAGCCCTACCGCCTCTGATCTGGAGGACTCACTAAACAGAGAACATCCCTGGTCATCCCTACTGCCTCTGATCTGGAGGATTCACTAAACAGAGAACATCCCTGGTCATCCCTACCGCCTCTGATCTGGAGGACTCACTAAACAGAGAACATCCCTGGTCATCCCTACTGCCCCTGATCTGGAGGACTCACTAAACAGAGAACATCCCTGGTCATCCCTACTGGCTCCGATCCTGAGGACTCACTAAACAGAGAACATCCCTGGTCATCCCTACTGCCTCTGATCTGGAGGACTCACTAAACAGAGAACATCCCTGGTCATCCCTACTGCCTCTGATCTGGAGGACTCACTAAACAGAGAACATCCCTGGTCATCCCTACTGCCTCTGATCTGGAGGACTCACTAAACAGAGAACATCCCTGGTCATCCCTGGTCATCCCTACTGCCTCTGATCTGGAGGACTCACTAAACAGAGAACATCCCTGGTCATCCCTGGTCATCCCTACTGCCTCTGATCTGGAGGACTCAATAAACAGAGAACATCCCTGGTCATCCCTACTGCCTCTGATCTGGAGGACTCACTAAACAGAGAACATCCCTGGTCATCCCTGGTCATCCCTACTGCCTCTGATCTGGAGGACTCACTGAACAGAGAACATCCCTGGTCATCCCTACTGCCTCTGATCTGGAGGACTCACTAATCAGAGAACATCCCTGGTCATCCCTACTGCCTCTGATCTAGAGGATTAACTAAGCAGAGAACATCCCTGGTCATCCCTACTGCCTCTGATCTGGAGGACTCACTAAACAGAGAACATCCCTGGTCATCCCCACTACCTCTGATCTGGAGGACTCACGAAACAGAGAATGACCCTGGTCAGCCCTACCGCCTCTGATCTGGAGGACTCACTAAACAGAGAACATCCCTGGTCATCCCTACTGCCTCTGATCTGGAGGATTCACTAAACAGAGAACATCCCTGGTCATCCCTACCGCCTCTGATCTGGAGGACTCACTAAACAGAGAACATCCCTGGTCATCCCTACTGCCCCTGATCTGGAGGACTCACTAAACAGAGAACATCCCTGGTCATCCCTACTGGCTCCGATCCTGAGGACTCACTAAACAGAGAACATCCCTGGTCATCCCTACTGCCTCTGATCTGGAGGACTCACTAAACAGAGAACATCCCTGGTCATCCCTACTGCCTCTGATCTGGAGGACTCACTAAACAGAGAACATCCCTGGTCATCCCTATTGCCTCTGATCTGGAGGACTCACTAAACAGAGAACATCCCTGGTCATCCCTACCGCCTCTGATCTGGAAGACTCACTAAACAGAGAACATCCCTGGTCATCCCTGGTCATCCCTACTGCCTCTGATCTGGAGGACTCACTAAACAGAGAACATCCCTGGTCATCCCTACTGCCTCTGATCTGGAGGACTCACTAATCAGAGAACATCCCTGGTCATCCCTACTGCCTCTGATCTGGAGGATTCACTAAGCAGAGAACATCCCTGGTCATCCCTACTGCCTCTGATCTGGAGGACTCACTAAACAGAGAACATCCCTGGTCATCCCCACTACCTCTGATCTGGAGGACTCACGAAACAGAGAATGACCCTGGTCAGCCCTACCGCCTCTGATCTGGAGGACTCACTAAACAGAGAACATCCCTGGTCATCCCTACTGCCTCTGATCTGGAGGACTCACTAAACAGAGGATTTCCCTGGTCATCCTTACTGGCTCCGATCTGGAGGACTCACTAAACAGAGAACATCCCTGGTCATCCCTACTGCCTCTGATCTGGAGGACTCACTAAACAGAGAACATCCCTGGTCATCCCTACCGCCTATGATCTGGAGGACTCACTAAACAGAGAACATCCCTGGTCATCCCTACTGCCTCTGATCTGAAGGACTCACTAAACAGAGAAGTGCCTCTGATCTGGAGGACTCACTAAACAGAGAACATCCCTGGTCATCCCTACCACCTCTGATCTGGAGGACTCACTAAACAGAGAACATCCCTGGTCATCCCTACTGCCTCTGATCTGGAGGACTCACTAAACAGAGAACATCCCTGGTCATCCCTACTGCCTCTGATCTGGCAGACTCACTAAACAGAGAACATCCCTGGTCATCCCTACTGCCTCTGATCTGGAGGACTCACTAAACAGAGAACATCCCTGGTCATCCCTACTGCCTCTGATCTGGAGGACTCACTAAACAGAGAACATCCCTGGTCATCCCTACTGGCTCCGATCTGGAGGACTCACTAAACAGAGAACATCCCTGGTCATCCCTACTGCCTCTGATCTGGAGGACTCACTAAACAGAGAACATCCCTGGTCATCCCTACTGCCTCTGATCTGGAGGACTCACTAAACAGAGAACATCCCTGGTCATCCCTACTGCCTCTGATCTGGAGGACTCACTAAACAGAGAACATCCCTGGTCATCACTACTACCTCTGATCTGGAGGACTCACTAAACAGAGAACATCCCTGGTCATCCCTACTGCCTCTGATCTGGAGGACTCACTAAACAGAGAACATCCCTGGTCATCCCTACTGCCTCTGGTCTGGAGGACTCACTAAACAGAGAACATCCCTGGTCATCCCTACTGCCTCTGATCTGGAGGACTCACTAAACAGAGAACATCCCTGTTCATCCCTACTGCCTCTGATCTGGAGGACTCACTAAACAGAGAACATCCCTGGTCATCCCTACTGCCTCTGATCTGGAGGACTCACTAAACAGAGAACATCCCTGGTCATCCCTACTGCCTCTGATCTGGAGGACTCACTAAACAGAGAACATCCCTGGTCATCCCTACTGGCTCCGATCTGGAGGACTCACTAAACAGAGAACATCCCTGGTCATCCCTACTGCCTCTGATCTGGAGGACTCACTAAACAGAGAACATCCCTGGTCATCCCTACTGCCTCTGATCTGGAGGACTCACTAAACAGAGAACATCCCTGGTCATCCCTACTGCCTCTGATCTGGAGGACTCACTAAACAGAGAACATCCCTGGTCATCCCTACTGCCTCTGATCTGGAGGACTCACTAAACAGAGAACATCCCTGGTCATCCCTACTGCCTCTGATTTGGAGGACTCACTAAACAGAGAACATCCCTGGTCATCCCTACTGCCTCTGATCTGGAGGACTCACTAAACAGAGAACATCCCTGGTCATCCCTACTGCCTCTGGTCTGGAGGACTCACTAAACAGAGAACATCCCTGGTCATCCCTACTGCCTCTGATCTGGAGGACTCACTAAACAGAGAACATCCCTGGTCATCCCTACTGCCTCTGGTCTGGAGGACTCACTAAACAGAGAACATCCCTGGTCATCACTACTACCTCTGATCTGGAGGACTCACTAAACAGAGAACATCCCTGGTCATCCCTACTGCCTCTGATCTGGAGGACTCACTAAACAGAGAACATCCCTGGTCATCCCTACTGGCTCTTAATATAAGACATTTTAAATGATTTATACTATTTGAGACTTAAGTTTATTTGAGAAATTACACTTACTTTTGATACTTAAATATATTTAAAACCAACTACTTTTAGACTTTTACTCAAGTAATATTTTACTGGGTGACTTTTACTTGTACTTGAGTCATTTTCTATCATTTTCTTTTCTTTACTTTCTCTCAAGTATGACGATTGGGTACTTTTTCCACCACTGGTAAACTGCAAACAGATGTTTATAAAACAAACAGACCATTGGTTGTCAATGCATATGCTTAAGAGATGCAAATGTTATCTTACAGAGTGTCAGGAAGACAGGCTTATTAAAAATAAATGGTCCATGTCAGGCTCTAATGTTGGAGGTCATGTGGTCCTGGGTGTCTTTTTGGAGCTCTTTTTCATGTGAATGAGGGAATAATTGAGAAGAATCAGCGTTTAGAAACTAGTTTGATTTAGTCGTTTGTTGTGTGTATGTTTTTGTATTGTTTATAGTTTCTATATACATATTATAGTTATAGAGTTTATATTGTTTATTTTATATATTATGATATCCACTACTGTAGTGACAGTGTTGGCTACAGATAGACAATGGATTGAAAAGAAGGGACAAATGTCAAACGAACAATTAAAAAATATATTTTTCTCTCTGGTCCATTCAGAAGACATTTCCGCCTTTCCTGCACATGTTCAGTGGAGTGAAGCTACCAGGTGTGAGCAGATGTCTCTACCACCGGGGGGCAGTGTTGAGCTAACCACATGTTCAGTGGAGTGAAGCTACCAGGTGTGAGCAGATGTCTCTACCACCGGGGGGCAGTGTTGAGCTAACCACATGTTCAGTGGAGTGAAGCTACCAGGTGTGAGCAGATGTCTCTACCACCGGGGGGCAGTGTTGAGCTAACCACATGTTCAGTGGAGTGAAGCTACCAGGTGTGAGCAGATGTCTCTACCACCGGGGGGCAGTGTTGAGCTAACCTTCTCAGCTATCAACCAAAAAGGCAAGGAGAGAGGAGTGGAGTTACAACGTGTTCGTAGACAGACTAGCTAATGAGGCTACCGTGGCCTAAATGTCCATGCAACGGAGGTAACAGAAAATAATGAACACATTATATTTACATCATGTCATGCATATAAAATGTAAAATATAAGCATGTAAAATAAAAGCTTGTTAAATAAACCCATCTGAAATCAGATCCATTTCAAACACATAACACAGAGCAGAATAGCATAATATTGACCACATGACGGAATCCAGGGACTGTGTCTCATTTAGGAAAGAATAGAGATCCCCCACTGCAGCAGCAAGTTTAAACTGCACTTCTACATCTGTGAGATCAAACACACTGATGCAATAACTTAGAAATAGTGGCATTTCTGAAAACACCATCTGAACAAACAGGCAGAACCATGAGGGATCTTTGAAACGCACGCACACACACATACTCGGGCACGTACGCACACACACGCACGCACGCACGCACGCACGCACGCACGCACGCACGCACGCACGCACGCACGCACGCACGCACGCACGCACGCACGCACGCACGCACGCACGCACGCACACACACACACACACACACACACACACACACACACACACACACACACACACACACACACACACACACACACACCCACCCACCCACCCACCCACACACACCCACACACACCCACACCCACACCCACACCCACACCCACACCCACACCCACACACACACACACACACACACATGCTCTACCCTACCCTACTCTACCCTACTCTACCCTACTCTACCCTACTCTACCCTACTCTACCCTACTCTACCATGCTCTAACCTACTCTACCATACTCTACCCTGCTCTACCCTACTCTACCCTGCTCTACCCTACTCTACCCTACTCTACCCTACTCCACCCTACTCTACCCTACTCTACCCTACTCCACCCTACTCTACCCTACTCTACCATACTCCACCCTACTCTACCATATTCTACCCTACTCTAGCCTGCTCTACACTACTCTACCCTGCTCTACCCTGCACTACCCTGCTCTACCCTGCTCTACCCTACTCTACCTTGCTCTACCCTACTCTACCCTACTCTACCCTACTCTACCCTGCTCTAACCTACTCTACCATACTCTACCCTGCTCTACCCTACTCTACCCTGCTCTACCCTACTCTACCCTACTCTACCATACTCTACCATACTCCACCCTGCTCTACCATACTCTACCCTGCTCCACCCTGCTCTGCCATACTCTACCCTGCTCTACCCTACTCTACACTGCTCTACCCCACTCTACCCTACTCTACCCTGCACTACCCTGCTCTACCCTACTCTACCCTGCTCTACCCTACTCTACCCTGCTCTACCCTGCTCTACCCTGCTCTACCCTACTCTACCCTGCTCTACCCTGCGCTACCCTACTCTACCCTGCTCTACCCAGCTCTAACCTACTCATCCCGATCTATCCTACTCTACCCTGCTCTACCTTGAACTACCCTGTTCTACCCTGCTCTACCCCGCTCTACCCTGATCTACCTACACTACCCTGCCCTGTCCTGCTCTACCCTGCTCTACCCTGCTCTATCCTGCTCTACCCTACTCTACCCTACTCTACCCTACTCTACCCTGCTCTACCCTGCCCTACCCTACTCTACCCGACTCTACCCTGCTCTTCCCTACTCTACCCTACTCTACCCTACTCTACCTTGCTCTACCCCACTCTACCCCGCTCTACCCTGCTCTACCCTGCTCTACCCTGCTCTACCCTGCTCTACCCTACTCTACCCTACTCTACCCTACTCTACCCTGCTCTAACCTACTCTACCCTACTCTAACCTGCACTACCTCGCTCTACCCCACTCTATCCTACTCTACCCTGCTCTACCCTACTCTACTCTACTCTACCCCACTCTACTCTACTCTACCCCACTCTACTCTGCTCTGCTCTACCCTACTCTACCCTGCTCTACCCTGCTCTACCCTACTCTACCTGCTCTACCCTGCTCTACACTACCCTACCCTGCTCTACCCTACTCTACCCTGCTCTACCCTGCTCTACCCTACTCTACCCTGCTCTACCCTGCTCTACCCTGCTCTACCCTGCCCTACCCTGCTCTACCCTACTCTACCTTCTCTACCCTTCTCTACCCTGCTCTACCCTGCTCTACCCTGCACTACCCCACTCTACTCTGCTCTGCTCTACCCTACTCTACCCTGCTCTACCCTGCTCTACCCTACTCTACCCTGCTCTACCCTACTCTACCCTACTCTACCCCACTCTACTCTGCTCTGCTCTACTCTGCTCTGCTCTACCCTACTCTACCCTGCTCTACCCTGCTCTACCCTGCTCTACCCTGCTCTACCCTGCTCTACCCTGCTCCACCCTGCTCTACCCTGCTCTACCCTACTCTACCCTGCTCTAACCTGCTCTACCCTACTCTAACCTGCACTACCCCGCTCTACCCCACTCAATCCTACTCTACCCTGCTCTACCCTACTCTACCCTACTCTACCCCACTCTACTCTGCTCTGCTCTACCCTGCTCTACCCTGCTCTACCCTGCTCTACCCTGCTCTACCCTGCCCTACCCTGCTCTACCCTACTCTACCTTCTCTACCCTGCTCGACCCTGCTCTACCCTGCTCTACCCTACTCTACCCTACTCTACCAGACTCTACCCCTTAACCCTACTCTACTCTGCTCTACCCTACTCTACCCTACTCTACCGTGCTCTACCCTACTCTACCCTACTCTACCCTACTCTACCCTGCTCTAACCTGCTCTACCCTACTCTAACCTGCACTACCCCGCTCTACCCCACTCTATCCTACTCTACCCTACCCTGCTCTACCCTACTCTACCCTGCTCTACCCTGCCATACTCGACCATTCTCTATCATTATCTACCTTGCTCTACCCTGCTCTACCCTGCTCTAACCTGCTCTACCCTACTCTACCCTGCCCTGCTCTTCCCTGCTCTTTCCTGCTCTACCCTGCTCTACCCTACTCTACCCTACTCTACCCCATTCTACTCTGCTCTGCTCCACCCTACTCTACCCTGCTCTACCCTGTTCTACCCTACTCTACCCTTCTCTACCCTGCTCTACCCTGCTCTTCCCTACCCTACCCTGCTCTACCCTGCTCTACCCTACTCTACCCTGCTCTACCCTGCTCTACCCTGCTCTACCCTGCTCTACCCGACTCTACCCGACTCTACCCGACTCTACCCGACTCTACCCGACTCTACCCGACTCTACCCTGCTCTACCCTACTCTACCCTGCACTACCCAGCTCTACCCCACTCTATCCTACTCTACCCTGCTCTACCCTACTCTGCCCTACTCTACCCCACTCTACTATGCTCTGCTCTACCCTGCTCTACCCTGCTCTACCCTGCTCTACCCTGCTCTACCCTGCTCTTCCCTGCTCTACCCTAATCTACCCTGCTCTACCCCGCTCTAACCTGCTCTACCCTACTCTACCCTGCACTACCCAGCTCTACCCCACTCTATCCTACTCTACCCTGCTCTACCCTACTCTGCCCTACTCTACCCCACTCTACTCTGCTCTGCTCTACCCTGCTCTACCCTGCTCTACCCTGCTCTACCCTGCTCTACCCTGCTCTACCCTGCTCTTCCCTGCGCTACTCTACTCTACCCTGCTCTACCCAGCTCTAACCTACTCTACCCGATCTATCGTACTCTACCCTGCTCTACCCTACTTTACCTTCTCTACCCTACTCTACCCTGCTCTACCCTGCTCTACCCTGCTCTACCCTACTCTACCCCACTCTACTCTGCTCTGCTCTACCCTACTCTACCCTGCTCTACCCTGCTCTACCCTACTCTACCCTGCTCTACCCTGCTCTACCCTACTCTACCCTGCTCTACCCTACTCTACCCTGCTCTACCCTACTCTACCCTACTCTACCTTCTCTACCCTGCTCGACCCTGCTCTACCCTGCTCTACCCTACTCTACCCTACTCTACCAGACTCTACCCCTTAACCCTACTCTACTCTGCTCTACCCTACTCTACCCTACTCTACCGTGCTCTACCCTACTCTACCCTACTCTACCCTACTCTACCCTGCTCTAACCTGCTCTACCCTACTCTAACCTGCACTACCCCGCTCTACCCCACTCTATCCTACTCTACCCTACCCTGCTCTACCCTACTCTACCCTGCTCTACCCTGCCATACTCGACCATTCTCTATCATTATCTACCTTGCTCTACCCTGCTCTACCCTGCTCTAACCTGCTCTACCCTACTCTACCCTGCCCTGCTCTTCCCTGCTCTTTCCTGCTCTACCCTGCTCTACCCTACTCTACCCTACTCTACCCCATTCTACTCTGCTCTGTTCCACCCTACTCTGCCCTGCTCTACCCTGCTCTACCCTACTCTACCCTTCTCTACCCTGCTCTACCCTGCTCTTCCCTACCCTACCCTGCTCTACCCTGCTCTACCCTACTCTACCCTGCTCTACCCTGCTCTACCCTGCTCTACCCTGCTCTACCCGACTCTACCCGACTCTACCCGACTCTACCCGACTCTACCCGACTCTACCCTGCTCTACCCTACTCTACCCTGCACTACCCAGCTCTACCCCACTCTATCCTACTCTACCCTGCTCTACCCTACTCTGCCCTACTCTGCCCTACTCTACCCCACTCTACTATGCTCTGCTCTACCCTGCTCTACCCTGCTCTACCCTGCTCTACCCTGCTCTACCCTGCTCTTCCCTGCTCTACCCTAATCTACCCTGCTCTACCCCGCTCTAACCTGCTCTACCCTACTCTACCCTGCACTACCCAGCTCTACCCCACTCTATCCTACTCTACCCTGCTCTACCCTACTCTGCCCTACTCTACCCCACTCTACTCTGCTCTGCTCTACCCTGCTCTACCCTGCTCTACCCTGCTCTACCCTGCTCTACCCTGATTTCCCTGCGCTACTCTACTCTACCCTGCTCTACCCAGCTCTAACCTACTCTACCCGATCTATCGTACTCTACCCTGCTCTACCCTACTCTACCTTCTCTACCCTACTCTACCCTGCTCTACCCTGCTCTACCCTGCTCTACCCTACTCTACCCTACTCTACCCCACTCTACTCTGCTCTGCTCTACCCTACTCTACCCTGCTCTACCCTGCTCTACCCTACTCTACCCTGCTCTACCCTGCTCTACCCTACTCTACCCTGCTCTACCCTACTCTACCCTGCTCTACCCTACTCTACCCTACTCTACCCTGCTCTACCCTGCTCTACCCTGCTCTACCCTGCTCTACCCTACTCTACCCTGCTCTACCCTACTCTACCTTCTCTACCCTACTCTACCCTACTCTACCCTGCTCTACCCTGCACTACCCTGCTCTACCCTGCTCTACCCTGCTCTACCCTGCTCTACCCTGCTCTACCATACTCTACCCTACTATACCCTACTCTACCTTGCTCTACCTTGCTCTACCCTACTCTAACCCGCTCTACCCCGCTCTACCCCGCTCTACCCTGCTCTGACCCGCTCTACCCTTCTCTACCCTACTCTACCCTACTCTACCCTGCACTACCCTGCTCTAACCTGCTCTAACCTGCTCTACCCTGCTCTACCCTGCACTACCCTGCTCTACCCTGCTCTACCCTGCTCTACCCTGCCCTGCTCTTCGCTGCTCTACCCTGATCTACCCTACTCTACCCTGCTCTAACCTGCTCTACCCTACTCTACCCTACTCTACCAGACTCTACCCTTCTCAACCCTTCTCTACCCTGCTCTAACCTATTCTACCCTGCTCTACCCCGCTCTACCCTGCTCTACCCTACTCTACCCTGCTCTACCCTGTTCTACCCTACTCTACCCTGCTCTACCCTGCTCTACCCCGCTCTACCCTACTATATCCTGCTCTACCCTGTTCTACCATACTCTACCCTGCTCTACCCTGCACTACCCTGCTCTACCCTACTCTACACTGCTCTACCATACTCTACACTGCTCTACCATACTCTACCCAGCTCAACCCTGCTCTACCTTGCTCTACCCTGCTCTACCCTGCTCTACTCTGCTCTTCTCTACCCTACTCTAGTCTGCTCTACCCTACTCTACACTGCTCTGCCCTGCTCTACCATGCTCTACCCTACTCTACCCTACTCTACTATACTCTGCTCTACCCTACTATACCCTGCACTACCCTGCTCTACCCTACTCTACCCTGGGTCTGCCCTGCTCTACCCTGCTCTACACTACTCTACCCTGCACTGCTCTTCAGTGCTCTACCCTGCTCTACCCTGCTCTACCCTACTCTACCCTACTCTACCCTGCTCTACCCTGCCCTGCTCTACCCTGCTCTTCCCTGCTCTATCCTACTCTACCCTGCTATACCCTGCCCTGCTCTACCCTACTCTACCCTAATCTACTCTGCTCTGCTCTACCCTACTCTACTCTGCTCTACCCTGCCATACTCGACCCTTCATTACCAATATTTACCCTGCTCTTCCCTGCACTACCCTGCTCTACCCTACTCTACCCTGGGTCTTCCCTGCTCTACCCTGCTCTACCCTACTCTTCCCTGCTCTACCCTGCTCTACCCTGCTCTACCCTGCTCTTCCCTGCTCTACCCTGCTCTACCCTGCTCTACCCTGCCATACTCGACCATTCTCTATCATTATCTACCTTGCTCTACCCTGCTCTACCCTGCTCTAACCTGCTCTACCCTACTCTACCCTGCCCTGCTCTTCCCTGCTCTTCCCTGCTCTACCCTGCTCTACCCTGCTCTACCCTGTCCTGCTCTTTCCTGCTCTATCCTACTCTACCCTGCTCTACCCTGCCCTGCTCTACCCTGCTCTTCCCTGCTCTACCCTGCCCTGCTCTTCCCTGCTCTACCCTGCTCTACCCTGACCTGCTCTACCCTGCCCTACTCTACCCTACTCTACCCTGCTCTATCCTGCTCTACCCTGCTCTACCCTGACCTGCTCTTCCCTACTCTACCCTACTCTACCCTACTCTACCCTGCTCTACCCTACTCTTCCATACTCTACCCTACTCTACCCTGCTAATCCCTGCTCTTCCCTACTCTATCCTGTCCTGCTCTACCCTGCCCTGCTCTGCCCTACCAGTAGCATTAGGTTACAATACATTACAGTAGCATTAAGTTACAATACATGACAGTAGCATTAGGTTACAATACAATACAGTAGCATTAGGTTACAATACATTACGGTAGCATGAGGTTACAATACATTAGAGTAGCATTAGGTTACAATACATTACAGTAACATTAGGTTACAATATATTACAGTAGCATTAGGTTACAATACAATACAGTAGCATCAGGTTACAATACATTACAGTAGCATTAGGTTACAAAACAATACAGTAGCATCAGGTTACAATACATTACAGTAGCATCAGGTTACAATACATGGCTGTAGCATTAGGTTACAATACAATACAGTAGCATTAGGTTACAATACATTACAGTAGCATTAGGTTACAATACATTACAGTAGCATCAGGTTACAATACATTACAGTAGCATCAGGTTACAATACATGACAGTAGCATTAGGTTACAATACAATACAGTAGCATTAGGTTACAATACAATACAGTAGCATTAGGTTACAATACAATACAGTAGCATCAGGTTACAATACATTACAGTAGAATTAGGTTACAATACAATACAGTAGCATCAGGTTAGAATACAATACAGTAGCATCAGGTTACAATACAATACAGTAGCATTAGGTTACAATACAATACAGTAGCATTAGGTTACAATACATTACAGTAGCATTAGGTTACAATACAATACAGTAGCATTAGGTTAGAATACATTACAGTAGCAATAGGTTCCAATACATTGCAGTAGCATTAGGTTACAATACATTACAGTAGCATTAGGCTACAATACATTAGAGTAGCATCATGGTACAATACATTACAGTAGCATTAGGTTACAATACATTACAGTAGCATTGGGTTACAATACATTACAGTAGCATTAGGTTACAATACATTACAGTAGCATTATGTTACAATACATTAAAGCAGCATTAGGTTAAAATACATTACAGTAGCATTAGGTTACAATACATTACAGTAGCATTAGGTTACAAAACATTACAGTAGCATAAGGTTACAATACATTCCAGTAGCATTAGGTTACAATACATTACAGTAGCATTTGGTTACAATACATTACAATAGCATTTGGTTACAATACATTACAGTAGCATCAGGTTACAATACATGACAGTATCATTAGGTTACAACACAATACAGTAGCATCAGGGTATTATACAATACAGTAGCATCAGGTTACAATACATTACAGTAGCATTAGGTTACAATACAATACAGTAGCATCAGGTTACAATACAATACAGTAGCATCAGGTTAAAGTACAATACAGTAGCATTAGGTTACAATACATTACAGTAGCATTAGGTTACAATACATTACAGTAGCATTAGGTTACAGTACATTACAGTAGCATTAGGTTACAATACAATACAGTAGAATTAGGTTACAATACATTACAGTAGCATTAGGTTACAATACATGACAGTAGCATTAGGTTACAATACATGACAGTAGCATTAGGTTACAATACATTACAGTAGATTCAGATTATAATACATTACAGTAGCATTAGGTTACAATATATTACAGTAGCATTAAGTTACAATACATTACAGTAGCATTAGGATACAATACATTACAGTATGATCAGGTTACAATACATTACAGTAGTATTAGGTAACAATACATTATAGTAGCATCAGGTTACAATACATTACAGTAGCATTAGGTTACAATACACGACAGTAGCATTAGGTTATAATACATTACAGTAGCATCAGGTTACAATAAATTACAGTAGCATTAGGTTACAATACATTACAGTAGCATTAGGTTACAATACATGACAGTAGCATTAGGTTACAATAAATTACAGTAGCATTAGGTTACAATACATTACAGTAGCATTAGGTTACAATACAATACAGTAGCATCAGGTTACAATACATGACAGTAGCATCAGGTTATAATACATTACAGTAGCATCAGGTTACAATACATGACAGTAGCATTAGGTTACAATATATTACAGTAGCATTAGGTTACAATACAATACAGTAGCATCAGGATATTATACAATACAGTAGCATCAGGTTACAATACATGACAGAAGCATCCGGTTACAATACAATACAGTAGCATTAGGTGACAATACATTACAGTAGCATCATGGTACAATACATTACAGTAGCATTAGGTTACAATACATTACAGTAGAATTAGGTTACAATACATTACAGTAGCATTAGGTTAGAATACATTACAGTAGCAATAGGTTCCAATACATTGCAGTAGCATTAGGTTACAGTACGTTACAGTAGCTTTAGGCAACAATACATTAGAGTAGCATCATGGTACAATACATTAGAGTAGCATTTGGTTACAATACATTACAGTAGCATTATGTTACAATACATTACAGTAGCATTAGGTTACAATACATTACAGTAGCATTATGTTACAATACATTAAAGCAGCATTAGGTTAAAATACATTAGAGTATCATTAGGTTACAATACATTACAGTAGCATTAGGTTACAATATATTACAGTAGCATCAGGTTACAATACAATACAGTAGCATCAGGTTACAATACAATACAGTAGGATTAGGTTACAATATAATACAGTAACATTAGGTTACAATACATTACAGTAGCATTAGGTTACAATACATTACAGTAGCATCCGGTTACAATACATTACAGTAGCATCCGGTTACAATACATTACAGTAGCATCCGGTTACAATACATTACAGTAGCATCAGGTTACAATACATGACAGTAGCATTAGGTTACAATACAATACAGTAGCGTCAGGGTACAATACAATACAGTAGCTTCAGGTTACAATACATTACAGTAGCATCAGGTTACAATAAAATACAGTAGCATCAGGTTACAATACATTACAGTAGCATTAGGTTACAATACAATACAGTAGCATCAGGTTACAATACATTACAGTAGCATTGGGTGACAATACATTACAGTAGCATCATGGTACAATACATTACAGTAGCATTAGGTTACAATACATTACAGTAGCATTAGGTTACAATACATTACAGTAGCATTAGGTAAGAATACATTACAGTAGCAATAGGTTCCAATACATTGCAGTAGCATTAGGCTACAATACATTACAGTAGCATTAGGCTACAATACATTAGAGTAGCATCATGGTACAATACATTACAGTAGCATTAGGTTACAATACATTACAGTAGCATTGGGTTACAATACATTACAGTAGCATTAGGTTACAATACATTACAGTAGCATTAGGTTAAAATACATTAAAGCAGCATTAGGTTAAAATACATTACAGTAGCATTAGGTTACAATACATTACAGTAGCATAAGGTTACAATACATTACAGTAGCATAAGGTTACAATACATTCCAGTAGCATTAGTTTACAATACATTACAGTAGCATTAGGTCACAATACATTAGAGTAGCATTAGGTTACAATACATTACAGTAGCATTAGGTTACAATATATTACAGTAGCATTAGGTTACAATACAATACAGTAGAATTAGTTTACAATACAATACAGTAGCATCAGGTTACAATACAATACAGTAGCATCAGGTTACAATACAGTAGCATTAGGTTACAATACAATACAGTAGCATTAGGTTACAATACATTACAGTAGCATTTGGTTACAATACATTACAATAGCATCAGGTTACAATACATTACAGTAGCATCAGGTTACAATACATGACAGTAGCATTAGGTTACAATACAATACAGTAGCATCAGGGTATTATACAAAACAGTAGCATCAGGTTACAATACATTACAGTAGCATCAGGTTACAATACATGACAGTAGCATTAGGTTACAATACAATACAGTAGCGTCAGGTTAGAATACAATACAGTAGCATCAGGTTACAGTACATTACAGTAGCATTAGGTTGCAATACAATACAGTAGCATTAGGTTACAATACATTACAGTAGCATCAGGTTACAATACATTACAGTAGCTTCAGGTTACAATACATTACAGTAGCATTAGTATACAATACATTACAGTAGCATTAGGTTACAATACATTACAGTAGCATTAGTTTACAATACATTACAGTAGCATTAGGTTACAATACATTAGAGCAGCATTAGGTTACAATACATTACAGTAGCATTAGGTTACAATATATTACAGTAGCATTAGGTTACAATACAATACAGTAGCATCAGGTTACAATACATTACAGTAGCATCAGGTTACAATACAATACAGTAGCATCAGGTTACAATACATTACAGTAGCATTCGGTTACAATACAATACAGTAGCATCAGGTTAAAATACAATACAGTAGCATTGGGTGACAATACATTACAGTAGCATTTGGTTACAATACATTACAATAGCATCAGGTTACAATACATTACAGTAGCATCAGGTTACAATACATTACAGTAGCATTAGGTTACAATACAATACAGTAGCATTAGGTTAGAATACATTACAGTAGCAATAGGTTCCAATACATTACAGTAGCATTAGGCTACAATACATTAGAGTAGCATCATGGTACAATACATTACAGTAGCATTAGGTTACAATACATTACAGTAGCATTGGGTTACAATACATTACAGTAGCATTAGGTTACAATACATTACAGTAGCATTAGGTTAAAATACATTAAAGCAGCATTAGGTTAAAATACATTACAGTAGCATTAGGTTACAATACATTACAGTAGCATAAGGTTACAATACATTACAGTAGCATAAGGTTACAATACATTCCAGTAGCATTAGTTTACAATACATTACAGTAGCATTAGCTTACAATACATTACAGTAGCATTAGGTTACAATACATTACAGTAGCATTATGTTACAATACATTAAAGCAGCATTAGGTTAAAAAACATTAGAGTATCATTAGGTTACAATACATTACAGTAGCATTAGGTTACAATACAATACAGTAGCATCAGGTTACAATACAGTAGCATTAGGTTACAATACAATACAGTAGCATTAGGTTACAATACATTACAGTAGCATTTGGTTACAATACATTACAATAGCATCAGGTTACAATACATTACAGTAGCATCAGGTTACAATACATGACAGTAGCATTAGGTTACAATACAATACAGTAGCATCAGGGTATTATACAAAACAGTAGCATCAGGTTACAATACATTACAGTAGCATCAGGTTACAATACATGACAGTAGCATTAGGTTACAATACAATACAGTAGCGTCAGGTTAGAATACAATACAGTAGCATCAGGTTACAGTACAATACAGTAGCATTAGGTTGCAATACAATACAGTAGCATTAGGTTACAATACATTACAGTAGCATCAGGTTACAATACATTACAGTAGCTTCAGGTTACAATACATTACAGTAGCATTAGTATACAATACATTACAGTAGCAATAGGTTACAATACATTACAGTAGCATTAGTTTACAATACATTACAGTAGCATTAGGTTACAATACATTAGAGTAGCATTAGGTTACAATACATTACAGTAGCATTAGGTTACAATATATTACAGTAGCATTAGGTTACAATACAACACAGTAGCATCAGGTTACAATACATTACAGTAGCATCAGGTTACAATACAATACAGTAGCATCAGGTTACAATACAATACAGTAGCATCAGGTTGCAATACAATACAATAGCATTAGGTTAAAATACAATACAGTAGCATTAGGTTACAATACATTACAGTAGCATTTGGTTACAATACATTACAATAGCATCAGGTTACAATACATTACAGTAGCATCAGGTTACAATACATGACAGTAGCATTAGGTTACAATACAATACAGTAGCATTAGGTTAGAATACATTACAGTAGCAATAGGTTCCAATACATTGCAGTAGCATTAGGTTACAATACATTACAGTAGCATTAGGCCACAATACATTAGAGTAGCATCATGGTACAATACATTACAGTAGCATTAGGTTTCAATACATTACAGTAGCATTGGGTTACAATACATTACAGTAGCATTAGGTTACAATACATTACAGTAGCATTATGTTACAATACATTAAAGCTGCATTAGGTTAAAATACATTACAGTAGCATTAGGTTACAATACATTACAGTAGCATTAGGTTACAATACATTACAGTAGCATAAGGTTACAATACATTCCAGTAGCATTAGGTTACAATACATTACAGTAGCATTTGGTTACAATACATTACAATAGCATTAGTTTACAATACATTACAGTAGCATCAGGTTACAATACATGACAGTAGCATTAGGTTACAATACAATACAGTAGCATCAGGGTATTATACAAAACAGTAGCATCAGGTTACAATACATTACAGTAGCATCAGGTTACAATACATGACAGTAGCATTAGGTTACAATACAATACAGTAGCGTCAGGTTAGAATACAATACAGTAGCATCAGGTTACAGTACAATACAGTAGCATTAGGTTGCAATACAATACAGTAGCATTAGGTTACAATACATTACAGTAGCATCAGGTTACAATACATTACAGTAGCTTCAGGTTACAATACATTACAGTAGCATTAGTATACAATACATTACAGTAGCAATAGGTTACAATACATTACAGTAGCATTAGTTTACAATACATTACAGTAGCATTAGGTTACAATACATTAGAGTAGCATTAGGTTACAATACATTACAGTAGCATTAGGTTACAATATATTACAGCAGCATTAGGTTACAATACAATACAGTAGCATCAGGTTACAATACATTACAGTAGCATCAGGTTACAATACAATACAGTAGCATCAGGTTACAATACAATACAGTAGCATCAGGTTGCAATACAATACAGTAGCATTAGGTTAAAATACAATACAGTAGCATTAGGTTACAATACATTACAGTAGCATTTGGTTACAATACATTACAATAGCATCAGGTTACAATACATTACAGTAGCATCAGGTTACAATACATGACAGTAGCATTAGGTTACAATACAATACAGTAGCATTAGGTTAGAATACATTACAGTAGCAATAGGTTCCAATACATTGCAGTAGCATTAGATTACAATACATTACAGTAGCATTAGGCTACAATACATTAGAGTAGCATCATGGTACAATACATTACAGTAGCATTAGGTTACAATACATTACAGTAGCATTGGGTTACAATGCATTACAGTAGCATTAGGTTACAATACATTACAGTAGCAGTATGTTACAATACATTAAAGCTGCATTAGGTTAAAATACATTACAGTAGCATTAGGTTACAATACATTACAGTAGCATTAGGTTACAATACATTACAGTAGCATAAGGTTACAATACATTCCAGTAGCATTAGGTTACAATACATTACAGTAGCATTTGGTTACAATACATTACAATAGCATCAGGTTACAATACATTACAGTAGCATCAGGTTACAATACATGACAATAGCATTAGGTTACAATACAATACAGTAGCATCAGGGTATTATACAATACAGTAGCATCAGGTTACAATACATTACAGTAGCATTAGGTTACAATACAATACAGTAGCATTAGGTTACAATACAATACAGTAGCATCAGGTTACAATACATTACAGTAGCATTAGGTTACAATACAATACAGTAGCATCAGGTTAGAATACAATACAGTAGCATCAGGTTACAATACATTACAATAGCATTAGGCTACAATACAATACAGTAGCATTAGGTTACAATACATTACAGTAGCATTTGGTTACAATACATTACAATAGCATCAGGTTACAATACATGACAGTAGCATTAGGTTACAATACAATACAGTAGCATTAGGTTAGAATACATTACAGTAGCAATAGGTTCCAATACATTGCAGTAGCATTAGGTTACAATACATTACAGTAGCATTAGGCTACAATACATTACAGTAGCATTGGGTTACAATACATTACAGTAGCATTAGGTTACAATACATTACAGTAGCATTATGTTACAATACATTAAAGCAGCATTAGGTTAAAATACATTACAGTAGCATTAGGTTACAATACATTACAGTAGCATTAGGTTACAATACATTACATTTACATTTACATTTAAGTCATTTAGCAGACGCTCTTATCCAGAGCGACGTACAAATTGGAAAGTTCATACATATTCATCCTGGTCCCCCCGTGGGGAATGAACCCACAACCCTGGCGTTGCAAGCGCCATGCTCTACCAACTGAGCCACACGGGACCACATTACAGTAGCATAAGGTTACAATACATTCCAGTAGCATTAGGTTACAATACATTACAGTAGCATCAGGGTATTATACAATACAGTAGCATTAGGTTCCAATACATTACAGTAGCATTAGGTTACAATACAATACAGTAGCATCAGGTTACAATACAATACAGTAGCATCAGGTTACAATACAATACAGTAGCATTATGTTACAATACAATACAGTAGCATTAGGTTACAATACATTACAGAAGCATTAGGTTACAATACATTACAGTAGCATCAGGTTACAATACATTACAGTAGCATCAGATTACAATACATGACAGTAGCATTAGGTTACAATACATTACAGTAGCATTAGGTTACAATACAATACAGTAGCATCAGGTTAGAATACAATACAGTAGCATCAGGTTACAATACAATACAGTAGCATTAGGTTGCAATACAATACAGTAGCATTAAGTTACAATACATTACAGTAGCATCAGGTTACAATACATTACAGTAGCATCAGGTTACAATACATTACAGTAGCATTAGGATACAATACATTAGAGTAGCATTAGGTTACAATACATTACAGTAGCATTAGGTTACAATATATTACAGTAGCATTAGGTTACAATACAATACAGTAGCATCAGGTTACAATACAATACAGTAGCATTAGGTTACAATACAATACAGTTGCATCAGGTTACAATACATTACAGTAGCATCAGGCTACAATACATTACAGTAGCATCAGGTTACAATACAATACAGTAGCATCAGGTTACAATACAATACAGTAGCATCAGGTTACAATACATTACAGTAGCATCAGGTTACAATACATTACAGTAGCATCAGGTTACAATACAATACAGTAGCATCAGGTTACAATACATTACAGTAGCATCAGGCTACAATACATTACAGTAGCATCAGGTTACAATACAATACAGTAGCATCAGGTTACAATACATTCCAGTAGCATCAGGTTACAATACAATACAGTAGCATCAGGTTA